>NC_051178.1:85325852-85630591 GCF_013339695.2 Rhipicephalus sanguineus
CTGCCGAAAGTTTCGCAAAAAAAAAAAAATTAGAAAACGACCTTGTTAAATGGGATTAATGTCCGTGTTTCGTTCTTTGAAACCATAAAATAACGATTCCTTTATTTTAAGTTTTATGTTAAATCTGGCATTCTTTGTTTTAATACCAAAATAGGTGCTGCTCAGGAACATCACCTTTGAGATGTACATTACATCTTCGTATAGACTCCGAGATGACCGTGGCGGGGGGCGCGATTTAAATAACAGCTATATTGTTATGCTGACGCTGAACTCCGTGCCTTCACAGTTTATTTTATCTAGCTTTGCTTTCTTTATTTCAGTATCAGTGCAGTATTGCAAAATAAGGTTTATATGCGGGAAAATTATTGCCATTGTTTAGGAACTACTTCGTTTGTAGCGCGGAGGCATGCAAAATATGAGCAACGCGGCCTCGTGGGCGGAGCTTATATTTATTCTTAGGCTGTCACCGACTATAGGTGTGGTAGCCAGAAGAGCGTCGCATATTGGACGCAGAACTTGGTCGCCATCCTGCGACATGTTAAAGTGTGATTGAACACCATGGCCGGATGGCCGGTGATGGTTCTCAAGGTGAACAGTGGTGGCAGCGAATGCTGCACAGTGACGTGCTGGCGGACCAACTCAGGGCTGTCCAGAGGGCCCGTGTGGCGGCAGAAGGGCTTGGCCTCTCTGTCCCGACATGGGAGCGGCCCGCATCAGTCCTGGACTGAATCCTCAGGACATAAATAAAGTTATCCATACCATACCATACCATGGCCGGACTAGAGGGAAACGCAAAGCGCGTCGTGCCGCCCCGGTAGCCCGGCCGCGATTTTTCTCGGGGCGAGCGCGTGAGCATGGAACGCGGTGTTACAGCCAGATGAGGCAGGCGCGCGTCGCAGAGCTATGAGCGAAGCCGAAGCTGTTACGACGCTTGGCTAAGGTCGCCACCTCGCGGTATGTTAAGGCATTCACAAAATTAAACTTCTATTGAAAACGCGCCGAATGGGAGGGACGTGTAACGCGTTGCAGGTGCTAATCGCGGAGGCCACAGTAATGACGAATTACTTTACCGCTCCCAGAGAGCAACACCACCCCGCCGACCGGGAGAGTGGTAGATATAAAAGGCCCGTTTGTAAAGCCGCTAGAGACTGAGACCGTGGCGCAGTGGATAGCATGCCCGGCATCTGTTGTTGCGGACCGAGCGGTCGTGGGATCGATGCCCGTTGACGGAACTTTTTCTTTGCCATCTGATCGTGCATATTTTTTCCGTGACGGAAATACGTCAGCGATGTCTTGGTGGAACCCGGCATAAAACACTTTCGTGTTAATATCAAAACAATGAAAATTACATTAAAGATGCGCACAGACGACAGAACATGTGCTACTCACAACTGAATTTTTATTTCTGAAACGTATACTACAGATGAAGACAGCAATGAAACGTATACTACAGATGAAGACTACAGATGAAGACGCCTTGCAGAGTAGAACGCGATAGCGTAATCGGGCCCCGTGCACATCTCCTTCTCAATTGCTAGCCTAACTTCTATTGCCGGTGCATGTCCGAACCGTGCCGTAAGGAAACGAACGACTGTGCGCGTAACATTGGCCGCTGGAAAGTATCCTAGAATGCCTGCTGCAAGTGCAGTTGTTCTGTGCCCACTACGCCATAATTATTCCTCTCGCGAATCAGCGAAGGGCCCACTATGCCTCCGTAAGGCAACACGCGAACCTACGCAGTTGTTCAGTTTGTTGATGCTTTTGCTGCTGATGATTATTAAATATGTCTCAGCGCTTCGTAACGCGAAATTCACATGTTTTTGGCGTCTCTCGCAATTATACGCTTCTGCCAAGCAATATTACATGCGTTAAAGGGGCCCTGCAATGCTTTTCAAAGCTCATTGCCTGACGAATCAACAATTGCAAATGTTTTTTTAGAATCCGTCCAGTACGAGCGGTGTTACAAAGATTTGTCGCACGCTGTACTTGCTTTCTCCCTCCCCTCTGTCCGACGAAAGGACTGGAAGCTAAGCAAGGAGGGATGGCACGGGAGAAGAAGGTACGTCACGCGCCTCTCGGAACCTTGAGCACTCTTTTATTTTCCTTTTTTCTTCGAACGCGCGGCGAACTTTCAGTGTGATCGCGCGCGCGCGCGAGCAAGTGGCGGTCTGCCGCGGCGGCCGCAGTAACTACCGAGCGCGCCATGTTCAAATCAGCTAATGGCGTGCAACTTGAGTCAGGGACGCAGTCATTTTGAGTAAACAGCATCATTTGTCGAGAGAAGAGGAAGCGATTTTTAGCTGAATTTGGGAATTTATTGTGAATCCCAGGCCGCGTGCTGCGCTATAATGTTTAGCTCGCGTGTTCTCGGGAGCCTCGACCACCGATCGGCAGCGTTTTCTGACCATGCTGAAAAGGTGTTGCAGAGCCTCTTTAAGGATACTCTTTCCACTACATGATATTGGTAGAGTATTTTTTCCCGAAGCAGTTTCAAGGAATAGCGTACCTCTGTGGTAGAACCGCTGCTTGCCACGCCAGGCGGCATGGGTTTCATTCTCACTCGAACGAGAAGATTTTCATTATTTATTTTATTTGCAACTTTTTCGACTATTGATTTTTTTTTTTTCTTTCTTGCGAAGGAGCTTCAAGAAATAAGGTGGGTCTGTGGTAGAACAACTTTTTGCCATGCAGACGGCCTGAATTCGATTCTCATTCGAACCCGAATATTTCTATTAATAAATGCGAAGCATTTCTTAGCGAACTCAATGCACTTTGAGCGTTTCTATCGAAGTATCTATCTATCTATCTATCTATCTATCTATCTATCTATCTATCTATCTATCTATCTATCTATCTATCTATCTATCTATCTATCTATCTATCTATCTATCTATCTCTCTATCTATCTATCTAGTCGCCTACGCCTGGGTGCTCTCGTGATCGCCTCATTAACTTCCTGTACACCAAAATTGGTATGGGTGGGTAAGAGGATTTGACGAACGTGACTTTGATTATGGCATGAATAACGCGAAAATCCTGTCACGTACGTTGTCAAATACTTTCCTCCAGACACGTGGGGCACATAGCCGTTTTCCACGGGCTGCGGTATACGGGTATGCGCCACAGGTGATTGACAGTTTAAACCTACCCACGAACGGCGAGATAGACATTGATAATTTAAATAGAATCGAACCCAAGCATTCTGCGTGACAGTTAAGTATTCTACCACAGAGCCACAACAGTTCTAGGAACTGCTTTGCAAAAACAACCTGTGCAGGCGTAACGTCATTGCATGTGGTTATGGTGCTGGCTAATTTTCTATTAAAGCAACAAGTATTATATGTGCTCTTACCTACATATGCGTCATGGCGGGTTAACGTCTGTGCTTCCAATGTTGAGTCTGCATTCAATCGTTGCTCGACCCCGGAGGATTACGCTACCGAAAGTTACGTATGATATACTCATCATCGCACCGTAAAGAGCACTTCGTTTCGATACAACTGACCTATGTGCTCTAACGTGATTTATGTTACGTCACACCATAAATTACCTTTTAGACGCCAGTGTTGTCGACGTGCCTCGTAAGCATACGATGTGCACACAATTAGTAATCTTACAAAAACACGTCGATCCACCTCGTAACGCTTACCCCATAGCCAAAAAATGCAGCTAGACTATTTGCTGACTGCTTCGCATAACACCGAATCCCACAAATCGTGGTATCTGCCGAGCTTATTTTATTCACATCTTTCTCGATTTTTTGGCCACGACAAAATGACGATTTTTTGCTCACAACAACGCCGCCGTCGCCGACGCTGGAATATCAGCAAAACGAGCTCTTTAACGCTATCGCGCTAAAATTGTATCAAAAGTGCAAGCCCTCATCGTTCAGATACGCGATTGCCTTTGCGCTCAGGGTAATCGAAGGGCGCTGACACAGTCGCTCAGGGTAATCGAAGGGCGCTGACACAGTTGACATCTTTATTAGCAGTCAAGCTGGCCTCGCCAATCTCTGACGTATCCTTATCACACTTGTTAGAGAACTACACATTCATTGAACAAAGGACGTAGACAACCACAGTCGTTGCAATGCACTGACACGTGCTCATGGCGGTAACAGTTTAACAGTTAAGCCTGTCATTCCGGCATCTCTCTGACCGGCCTATGTTCACCATACCGCACGAGAATGGGAAGCGATAAACATCCCTTTGCGCACAGACCACAAAAGAGCACTGGCGCTTCTTCGCGAATCCTCGGCGTTTGTTGCGAAAAGGGTCGGTAGCCTTACAAAAGCATAGTAATTGTTGTAAGGCGGAAAAACATCTACTCTTACCTTTCTCGTCACTTTATTTACGCTGTGGGATAGCCTGAGCATATATGACAGATACTTTCTTTCACCTGTCTCTATTATGTGTGCACGAGCTTCCCGGTTCCTTTAGCTTTTTATTGCCTTCACCGCCACTGACTGAAGTACATCAGTACATCAGCAGGGTAGCCAAGCCTGGCATGGCGCGCTGCATTTGCGTGAGTGGAGCAAGCCTTTTGAAGCCCGAATTTTTGAAGAAGTCCTCTAGACTGCCGGACACGGGTCTGTCCGAGACCACCCTGCTCCAGGACGCAGTAGAGGCCTTCTTCGCCGAATATTCCTTGTCTCGAGCAATGTCTTCTCATTGCGGGATCTCGCCGGGGTGCCGCTCCATGATGTGCTGTCCGAGGGCGTACAGGCGGATGAAGCGCTCTTCGCAATGGGGACATGGGTGCTCCACGTAGCCATGCGCCCGCTCATGGCGTTTCTGCGTGCTCCGGTGAGCGAATCCCTCGTCGCAGAATCGGCACCGAAAGCACCGCTCCCTTTGGTGTTCTTTCATGCAGTGCGCACTGAGGGCCCGGTATGTAGGCAGTCGTTGGAAACAGACGAAACAGACCTTATCTCCGGGCACGTCAGCGGTCTTCTTTCTCGTCGGCTTCTGCAAGCAAAATCTTAACAATCAGACACTCACATTCTTTTGACACTTTATTTGAGAACAAACAGCCAGTAAGATGCGGAAGAACAGTGTTTGCCAATCCATAGGGTTTCATTAAGTTGGCTATGTAATTCCTGACTGTAATTTTCCTACAGAAATCAAAATGCGACGAGTAAATTCACAAGTCAATGCATACTTGTCGAGTACGGTGCAAACGTAATGCTGTATGGCACGAGATCGGCCACCAATTCATGTCATTATCCGCCCTGTAATCCCTTCTGACATGTTTATATTTCTGTCAGCAAGTCTTTGACACCCACAATCTTGAAATGCAGATTCACAGACACGAAGTCTGAAACCTAATACGTCGGGCGACAAATAAACCCTGCAGGCCATTACCTATTTATTAAAGACATTGTATTCACTTCTTTTCCTGCTCTAACAAGTAAAATCCTGCCTTAGTACCCCTCCCTTGTCCCCCGCGGCAGGAATGACGTAATATGCTAAGAAATAAAAAACTCTTATCTATCAGCAAACAGTCAGATAAACTACACTACGCATATTGCAAGTTTACCTGTTAGCTTTTCTTTTTATAATTTTATCCCACTGTATTGTCCGAGTTTCAGATGGAAACGGGGAAAATTGTCATACAGATACACTTTACAATATTCCGGCAAATAATTTTGTTCCTATGAGAAAGCAAAGTCGATCAATATACGACAGTTATCAAAAATAGCTTATCTTCATGAAATAAAACTAAAGAAATTTGGTCTCTAAACAAAAGCAAATTTGAATAGAAGTACGCCTATGTCGTACGAAACATGGGTGTGATCTTAGAGTTCCTCATCTGCTTTATTCACAAAACATAACTACCAAATTCTATAAGCTCAGCGTGCTGAATTGAGTCCCTTTACTGGATCAGTTTTGACAGTACGTAAATCACCATCACCATATGGCATGAAGACAGTCCTTTGGGGCTCGAGCCACGTGCTTGCGACGCATGGCCCACAGCATCATGGTTTATGCCATCGCACTTGGAATGTCTTGTAATATGCACGAAAGTGTAGCACCTAATCTCACAGAAGGTGACTGTAGGTGAATATCGGTAAGGTGCAAGGACGTGCGGCTTTGTAACACATGCACTAAGAATAGATCCGAGGCCTGCATGAGCTGCGCACACACCCCCATGAAAATGACTTCCTATGAACACACAATCTCAATTCCGTCCCAACAAGTTCTTTGTCGCTGGTGTAAAGATGTTCTTCATTCTACTGATTACATAATTTTTTTAAAGAAAAGTTTGTGTGATTACAAAAGTACAAGTACAAGAAGTGTCAGTGATCTGTGAAGAAAATGTTTCTTTTCTCTTTGTAGCTTGTAGCCATAAAATTACCCCTCGTATCATATGCTGATTTCTTTTACTCAGTTTTTTATTATGCCGTAGCACTGAATACCCAAAAAATGAAAAAAAAATATGCCCTCGAAAAAGACCCAGTATGACATCCGCCTACACAAATGTCACACTGATGCTTGAAGTACATGGACATCTTTCAATTCGAGCTATATGACTGCCGTTAACTAAAACTCAACATCACGCGTAAATTTGGCCTACTGCTTCGATTTCACAAATATTTGTTGCATTGAAGTTCTGAAATTTGACCTTGCAATTAAATAGGCACAGTTGCCAGTATAGTTTCTTTCGCTGAAAGGGCTGCAAATGTCTAAAAATTGGGTAATCAGAAACAAAATGAATTTGAGTCAGAAAAAAAAGAACAACCATTTCTCTTAAATATCAGAGTCTGCGACAACAGTCACGTTTTGAAGTTGTGCTCATGATTCCTCACAGTAGCTGTGCAAGCTTTAGCAACCAATGAAAAAAAAGAACGCACGTGGGTTGCCCAGTGGTACATGCAAAGTGTTCCCATCCACTCCACTGCTGTGGCTTTCGAGCACAACTTCCGTTGTTTCCAAGAGTCTGATTACACCAAGCAATATGTTTATCTTAGTACAACGCCTTCCGCACAATCCATGCTGCACAGACACCACAAACAAGGCTGCGCCTACAATTTCACGTCCACCGGGTTGGAGCAGTGGTTATGGTGCTCGGCTGCTGACCCGAAGGTCGCGGGTTCGATACCCGCCACGGCGGACGAATTTTGATGGAGGCGAAATGGCAGAAGCTCATGTACTGTGCGATGTCAGTGCACGTCAAAGAACACCAGGTGGTCGAAATATCCGGAGCCCTCCTCTACGGCGTCTCTCATAATCATATCGTAGTTTTAACACGTAAAACTCCCGATATTATATTATTCAATTCCACAGCTTCAACGATGGCATCCTTGTTCACACCTGCCACATTTGCTGTTTCATGATATTCCTCTAATGTACACAACATGACCGAAACATTAGCAATGTGTTTCGCATTCAATATTTCAGTCACCATTATTCATTGGTTCCGTGATGTTTGAAGCAGAGCCAAAGATAATGCTTGAGTGAGCTGGCGTAGCATTCGAAAATGGTCACCATCGGTGAGAGAACATCTGCAAGTTGGTTTTCCTAAAGCGGGTAGCAAAGCTGTCGCTAAGTAATCAAGCAGCCATTCAAATTGAAAACTTGTTGCAGGTTCACTAAACTTGCCTACAGGCACTCATGTGGAGTGAATGTACTAGTAATGCATTAGTTTCAATATTTCAGTAAATTTCGGAATGTGATTTAGAATTTCACCCTTTCTTCACAGAATCTGGGATAGCTCTTATGACTTCAAAATGGAAGCATCCTTTTTCACCTCACTGCAATTGCAATAAACCCCTTTCATAAACACGTCACCTGACTATGGGCTTTTCATCAGTTTCGATTTTCCAAAACGTTCTGGGATAGAAGCCACCATGTTTAGGGCAAGAGGGTGTGACTTGGTACGTAAGCCCATGCATGGTGCCAACCAGCTGCACCTCACCGTCTCCGAAATCCCTGTAAATGAATGCACCCGTGCCATGCATTCAAAAGGCAGCGCAACTAACTTTAGCGTCGTAATGAGCAACTTGTCGATAGGGTGGACGAAAGATTTGGCGCGGCTCTTGAAGTCTGACCTAGATGGGCTGGCGTCCGCCTCGGGTACAGGGAAAACTGGCTTCTTGGTGACATTATATGGTACAGTTATGTTATTAACACCTCTGCTAAGTCAATGGCAAAGCAGGAAGGTTCACTTGGCCACATTGGGTAAAATAGTAGCTTGTAAGGAACTCAAATATCCAAACGTTTCTCTCTACACAGGATCGTATACAACGTGCTTGACATTAACGAGAGAGATTTTTGAAAAATGCAAAGATACTCTTTTGTTAAGCTATTTGCAAACTTTGGTCTTTTTGGTAAACCACCTATGTTTCAATACAATATTGAACCAAACAGTCGGTGGCGAAGGCAGAAAAATTATCCCATGAGAAAGTACAGATGTAAACTCATTATCCATTATATTTAATAATCCTCAGTTCAATTTAGATCCGGCAAAAAATCCTCAATTACAGATCATTTGTGCTGCTTATGTTTGACTTTTTTCACGAAATTCCTTCCACAACAAAGCGGAATTAAATGCTCATCAAACATCAATTCACCTGTTATTGATAGTGAAAAAACAGTGAACAGGAAGTGTACGATTTTTTCATTCAATGCGCTCAAGATGCACATTATTAGCGAAATTATCTGTTAACAGTTTTGGTGGCAGAAATTTGCACAAATCTGAAAAGGAAAGAATTTTATTTTCCAGAGGACTAGTATTCAGAATCATTGATCGGAGTGAAACATCTGCACCTAAGATAAATTGCCTGAAAGTCGGGTTTGGTGACCAAGACCACTTCATTTATGTAAAATTCAACCACGTAAAATCAGCGCACAACCACCTAAAATCAGCGCCTTGCGCACGCAACGTGTGATAGGGAGATAGACCGCGCATGCGTACAACCTATGAGAGATGCATGCGTCTGAACTCAGAGGGGACGCAAACGATGGATCTCGGCGCTCATGTAGTGCCTGCTATTGCTGTTGCGTACATTACCGATGGTTCTCTCGCGAGATCTCGACCAGCTGAGCGCAGATCAAACAAGATGGCCGCGACCGACAGCACCACGGTGGTTACAGTGAACTAGAATAACGGTGGTCATGGCAGCGAATGATGTCCATGTGAATTTCCGCGTTTCCCTTGCTTTGAAAATCGCGAAAGTAGCTTGAACCCAATCGGTGAGCAAGTGCAGTGGATTGTGACCGCTGCAAAGCCGGAGCACAATGCACCTCGACTGCGCACCGTCATTTCCTGCGGGCCGGCTACTTTCTCAGGAAAGCATTCCTACAAAGGAACAAGAGCCCGATTGGGACGAAGCTCCTCTGCGGGTTTGTGGATTGTGCGCGGGGCGTCGTGTATCAATCCCTTTGAACTACGGTGGCTGCTAGGCGGGTCAAAGCAGCAGATGTCTGACCGATCGCCTGCAAAAGCATGCCAAGTGTTTGTAATGATAAAACTGGTTCCAGCGATGTATTATAGTGCATGTCGATGCGCCTCCGTGTTCCACCAAGCTAAGGGGATTTTCCCGCATACGGACAACCCTCATCGCTGTGGAAGCAGCTTTTCGTGGCACGTGAAGAATGTCCAAGCACAAGTAAGGGAGCTGGCATTCCCGGAAGAAGACGGGGCCAACGGTTTGGCTATTTTTGTATTTAACGTTTTGCGACCATTGTTCTGCTCCATCTTCTTTTCTTTGCTTCGTACAAAATGTCTATAGGAAACAACAATAAACTTTCTGTTCGCAGTAAGCGCTCGTCTTTGTCGTCTCTGTATCAATCGTGCTGCTTCGCGCTTCACCGCCTTACGGAAAATGGATGTTCAACTAGCCCAAACACCCACACTTCTGCTATTTGTCGGAAATGCAAGGCTTTTTCTGACGCCTTGACTTGTGTGTTGAGTCGACCAGTATCGGTTATTGCAGCTTATTGCTTCGCCGCTAGAGGGCATGAATCAACGCTCAAAGGCAAGCCTTTTAACGCTCAGGTGAGGCACACGGTTCGAACGTTGCGCAAAGTCAGCAAAACCTGTAGGAGACAGACTCAGATGTAGTGTAAGCAGGGGGCAGCACGTTGCGCACGTACAGCCTTGTGTACACTAAACTGAAATTGTCTAATACTGAGATGCGCAGCATAATGGAGTCGCTGCGAGCCGAAATAGCAGCAGAGCTCAGAAAGGCTAATTAACCTCACACCGATCCACTCCCTAGTCCAGCCCCCTCGGCGTCCCCGTCTCCTCAACCCGCAGAAGTTTCCATGGTCGTGGAGGCGAGCCACTCGGGCAACCCAGCCAAAATAAAGGCCGTTCCCAGCATGCCCGAAAACGTACCCGCTAAAGCCAAGTATGAAATTAAAGAATTGTCGAATTCCATCTCCTTGGAGATCCAGAAGATTAACGAACGATCCTCTGCAGTGCATCAGCGATTCTTAGTCGTTGTTCAGAATACAGACGTGCAGAACGTGATAATTCAATGCGTAGAAAAGAGAATGAAAGGAATATAGTCCTAGGTACCGGAAATTGACATCAGCACGCACACCCACATACGTTCCGGTTGCGTCCCGGATGGCGCGTCGGTACCTAGGCCGCCACCACTGCACATCCCTGGACTGATTAGTACAACCATCTCCCTCGAGACCTTGTTAATACCGCCAAAAAACGCTCTATGCAGTAAGGATGAGGCCACACACTCTGTTTAGCTTTTCGTAGTAAAACTGCCGTGGACTCCACCATAAAATATGCATCCTGCAGCAGTTTGTTTGCATTCGCGAAGAATAGCCACAACTTACAATATTGCAAGAAACGTTGACCATTCAGGTCTTACTCTCGGGATACAAAGCTCTTGCTCTGCGTGGGGACTGCAGAGGCATCTGCACATTTGTCAGCAGGAAGTTTACTTTCGTCGCAACGACCGTGGTGTTTGGGCTAGCGAGACGGAGACATCCCTTTGATGAGTCATACCAAGTGAATCCAACAAATCCAGCATTTCTATACATAACCTTCACATACAACCACCAAAGGCAGCGTTCCACAATCATCATGACTAGGCCAACCAAACTCGCCGTAAACTCTTCCCTTGTTGTGGCCGGCAATTCTAACGTCCCTTTTGACGCGTGAAATTACCCGCACGACCCGGTGAAGTGTAGGAGCCTGTGGCACAAGGCAGGAGGTGCGGGACTCTCGCTACTGACGGACTCAGCCTTCCCACCAGGCGCGGCACCTCCTCGACTTGGGACGCTATCCTTTATCTGGCCTTTGTTAAAAACGCTGGCTCAACGGTGTGGTCCAATCATATTAAAGACCTCGGTGGCCATCCTTACATCACGGCAACCAGCCAACAAGTGGAGCAGAAATGGAACAAGGGCTTCTCGGTCCGTGACTGGAACACATTCCGTGACGTTCGCAAGGCCCGCGCCGACTGTGGCGGAAAATCCGAGAGGTTCGTCCAGTGGCCGAAGCAATTCTGCAGTGCGTCAGCTCCATTATCAAAACCATGGAGACGGATCGAGAGACAAACAAAATGGATTGCACGCTAGCACACCGTCTCGAGGCGAAGCAATCGCTCCTCGAGAAGTGAAAAAGCTAACGCTTGAATCGAAAGCTCGGGAAAAAGGTAGCCGAGGTCAACAAAGAGATTGACGACTACTCTCAAGCGCCGCCTAGGCAGCAACGGGACAAAATGTGCACTTCACTCGACGAGCAGATGCGCACGGGAGGGAAGTGGGCCCGTCTCAAACACTTGCTCGACGATTCCGGCAACAAGTCAAACCAGAGATGCGTCCTCGCTAAAGCGCTCCACGAATCCAAGATGTTGTCTAGGGAAAAGGAATTGCTGTATAGGCTAGCGAAGAAGTACATGCCGGTCAGAACTACGGCCGATGAGGCGGCAAACACAGTACGGAAAGGAATTCCGAACTCCGCGCTGAACGAGACTTTCACAGTCAGTGAAATCCGGCGCGCTCTACACG
The DNA here is from genome assembly GCF_013339695.2 of Rhipicephalus sanguineus. Classification (NCBI taxonomy): domain Eukaryota; kingdom Metazoa; phylum Arthropoda; class Arachnida; order Ixodida; family Ixodidae; genus Rhipicephalus; species Rhipicephalus sanguineus. Next base: position 85,337,831 of record NC_051178.1, read on the forward strand.
ATGTCAACGATAGGTCGGCAACGGCCCGAATATCATCACCAACAAGGCACTCAAAAAGCCGAGGACGAGTCGATCGATTTTCTCATAGATTTGACAAATCGCATTTGGAATGAGGAAATAGTGCAGGAACAATGGAAGATGGCAAAGGTCACACTTATCCCAAGCCCGGTTAACCACCAAGCTTGGACAACTTCCGCCCAATCTACCGCACGTCTTCTGTACGGAAGGAGGCCGAGCACGCCATCGATAACAAAATAGCTGAGCATATTGATACCAAGGACCTTTTCCCTCACAATATCAGAAGTTTAACGCCACGCCTCTCTACCCAGGATGCCGTGAAGCTTATCAATATCTAAACCCCCGACAGCTGCACTCGGCACACGAGAGCCATCCTCGCTTTGGACATGGAGAAGACATTTGATAACATCCGTCACGAGTTCCTTCTCGACGCCGTCCCAAAATCGACCTGGGCTCGTGCTTCCATGCCTTCGTCAGATCTTTCTTGAGCTCACCATGCGCCTCCCTCAAAGCTGGATATTTGGAATCAGAAAATGGGGGTGGGTGCAAGGGGCACCACACAGCGGACAGCCATCTCCCGGCTCCTCTTCAACATCGTAATGGTCGACCTCTCGGGCGACGTAGGTATGATCCAGGGCATCAGGCGCACGATCCACGCGGACGACATCGCTCATCGCTGTCTGGTGCGCTTGAGGCAGTGGCGGACAAGTCGAAGGCGCGAACCAGGAAGCTAAAGTCTAACACACACTGGGAATGAGTGCAAATGACTCTGTCACGGATATTCTCCCAGTATGCCCTGCCGCCTAAATCTCGGGAGATTGTTAGCATCGTATAGCACGAACTCTATGTACAGTGGGAGAAAATCGTTGGTAAACATGCCTATTGACGGCAATGGGGAGCTTCAATGAGGAAACTAGCGTACGACCAAATGGGAAGGCAGCCACCCATGGGGAAATCCAGTAATTATCTTTTTCCTTTAAACAAAAGTTGTCGTGATAAACCTTGCTGTGTAAAAACAACTGGTTATTTGCTTTCGACTGAGCCATAAAGCAGACTTTTTTATAGTGGCACCACGTAGTGTAAATTTCGTCTCAATGTGGACCACAATGACGATTTTTCGGAATTCGAGATTTTTTCTCGTAACATTTAGAACCTTCAGGGGTCTGAATTATCTTTAACGCAAGATATACCTTCCGGAAAGCAAGTATATATAACTCAAAAACTGTTACAACGGGCAGCTTTGAAATAAAAAGATGCCAACCTAGAACATTTCGAAGAAACTCCTGGATGCGTAGGTCGCTACGAAATTGCAGTATTATTAACAAGCTTCAAACACTTTATACAGACGGCTTTACCTAATTAACATGTAAACCAGATTTGGTAAGGAAAGTTAACATATTTATGTTCCTCGTAGGAACCTTCGTGCAGGAGCTCACGCAAGGGAAGACGCTCGAGACGGGACGCTCAGCCGGGAATCCGAGAGGCGTGGGTATGGTCCAGTCACAGTTCGAGATTCTGAACCATGGGAGCGTCATGATACAGAAGCAGGATGAATGCATAGGCTCTGAAGTCGCCCCAAATTTTTAGCGGGATTGCCGCTGCTGACAGGGCCCTCGACAACACTTAGGCAATGCTTCAGGTCTGTTGACGACTAATAATAATATCTGGGGTTTAACGTCCCAAAACCAAGATATGATTATGAGAGACGCCGTAGTGGAGGGCTCCGGAAATTTCGACCACCTGTGGATCTTTAACGTGCACCTAAATCTAAGTACACGGGCCTCAAACGTTTTCGCCTCCATCGAAAATGCAGCCGCCGCGACCGGGATTCGATCCCGCGACCTGCGGGTCAGTAGTCGAGCGCCATAACCACTAGACCACCGTGGCGGGGGTTTGTTGACGACTACCTGATAAAGGTTCGCTCGCAAAGTGTTCCTACGAAGGTTAACGATATTTTTGCTCCTTTTAAAAAAGAAGGAATCAGACTTAGCTCCACCCACAAGATGCCGACTAACCAGAGAATACAGTTTTTAAATTTGCAGTTCTTTCACATCACCAATGCTGGCACAGCTACAACGTCTTTACGATCCGCTGTCAAAATGTCTTTCCACCACCTCTTCAATTTGAGTTTTTCCCAAAAGCTTGACCGTCCAAAGAATGCCGGCTTTCCGCAAACCACGCTGGTCACAGTATGTGAAGGGCGTGCGAAAAACATAGTGATGGGGTACTGCATCAGCCATCTATTCAAACAGAGAAAAAGTACGCAGTACACACTTACGTTCGTCAGATTGGGAACGCATTACAAAAGACAGCTGAGCGATGCGGCGTGCGAGCGGCTTTTTCCGCAAACAAGTCGTTCAACAAGATGTGTATTCTTCTCAATCGACCTAGACCGGCGTTCAAGGCTACATGCACTATTAAACACAAGAAGATATTCGTGCGATGTTCAAGAGAAGCAGTTTGTGAAATTCAACTATCATGGGGTAAGAAGTACTTTGGGCAGACGGGGCGTTACCTTAACGTCCGTCTTAGGGAGCCCCACACCGATGTCAGGAACACCACCACCCCGAACCTGGCTGCCCATTACAAAACATGCCGTTCCGAACAGATGTTTTATAAAACTAGAATCTTGTTTAAAAGTAGTAACCAAATCAGTCGCGAGATTGTAGAAGCCTGCGGTATGCATGTGAATCAAAGTGTGTGCGTCAGGCAGACCTCCATTGCTCTGCATTATTACGGAAGTACAATAAATGAGTTGTGCAATCAAATGACACCCTGTTAAGACGTGCACGCGCCATGTCATCTTTTTGTCTTTAGTAAACACATGTGTGAACAAAATAAAACCAGCTGTCTGTTAGCGTAATATGTGTCCGTTCTCTGTAGTCCTCCGCCGGGTCGCGCTACACACATCCCATAAAGTATGTTTACTTAGCAACCCACCCAACTTACCGCTTGTTTCCAGGCTTTGCGAACGCAACCGACGTATGCAGGAGATCGCCCGGTGATGGCGCGTCTTCTCCTTCGACCGCACGGTTGGCTTGACGTGTCGAAGCCGCGAGAGATGCGCATGGAGTGGCCTGCTCAGCCAGGAGCGTCGACGAGTGAGAAGCGGGGCCTCCAAGGGTGCACTGCTCAGCAACTTCGCGCGAATTGCCGTGAAGGTAACGGGGCACGCTGAAAGAGCATCCTTCTTTAGCCATAGCTCAGCTTAGCAAAGAAAATATACAATTTTAGTTTAGCGCGCGTAACGGCCTTGCGCACGCAACGGGTGACAGGGAGATAGACTGCGCATGCGTACAACCTATGAGAGATGGATGTGTCTGCGCTCCCAGGGGATGCAAACGTTGGATCTCGCCGCTCATGTAGTGCCTGCTATTGCTGTTGCGTACATTACCGATGGTTCTCTCGCGAGATCTCGACCAGCTGAGCGCAGATCAAACAAGATGGCCGCGACCGACAGCACCACGGTGGTTACAGTGAACTAGAATAACGGTGGTCATGGCAGCGAATGATGTCCATGTGAATTTCCGCGTTTCCCTTGCTTTGAAAATCGCGAAAGTAGCTTGAACCCAATCGGTGAGCAAGGGCAGTGGATTGTGACCGCTGCAAAGCCGGAGCACAATGCACCTCGACTGCGCACCGTCATTTCCTGCGGGCCGGCTACTTTGTCAGGAAAGCATTCCTACAAAGAAACAAGAGCCCGATTGGGACGAAGCTCCTCTGCGGGTTTGTGGATTGTGCGCGGGGCGTCGTGTATCAATCCCTTTGAACTACGGTGGCTGCTAGGTGGGTCAAAGCAGCAGATGTCTGACCGATCGCCTGCAAAAGCATGCCAAGTGTTTGTAATGATAAAACTGGTTCCAGCGATGTATTATAGTGCATGTCGATGCGCCTCCGTGTTCCACCAAGCTAAGGGGATTTTCCCGCATACGGACAACCCTCATCGCTGTGGAAGCAGCTTTTCGTGGCACGTGAAGAATGTCCAAGCACAAGTAAGGGAGCTGGCATTCCCGGAAGAAGACGGGGCCAACGGTTTGGCTATTTTTGTATTTAACGTTTTGCGACCGTTGTTCTGCTCCATCTTCTTTTCTTTGCTTCGTACAAAATGTCTATAGGAAACAACAATAAACTTTCTGTTCGCAGTAAGCGCTCGTCTTTGTCGTCTCTGTATCAATCGTGCTGCTTCGCGCTTCACCGCCTTAAGGAAAATGGATGTTCAACTAGCCCAAACACCCAAACTTCTGCTATTTGTCGGAAATGCAAGGCTTTTTCTGACGCCTTGACTTGTGTGTTGAGTCGACCAGTATCGGTTATTACAGCTTATTGCTTCGCCGCTAGATGGCACGAATCAACGCTCAAAGGCATGCCTTTTAACGCTCAGGTGAGGCACACGGTTCGAACGTTGCCCAAAGTCAGCAAAACCTGTAGGAGACAGCCTCAGATGTAGTGTACGCAGGGGGCAGCACATTGCGCACGTACAGCCTGGTGTACACTAAACTGAAATTATCTAATACTGAGTTGCGCAGCATAATGGAGTCGCTGCGAGCCGAAATAGCAGCAGAGCTCAGAAAGGCTAATTAACCTCACACCGATCCACTCCCTAGTCCAGCCCCCTCGGCGTCCCCGTCTCCTCAACCCGCAGAAGTTTCCATGGTCGTGGAGGCGAGCCACTCGGGCAACCCAGCCAAAATAAAGGCCGTTCCCAGCATGCCCGAAAACGTACCCGCTAAAGCCAAGTATGAAATTAAAGAATTGTCGAATTCCATCTCCTTGGAGATCCAGAAGATTAACGAACGATCCTCTGCAGTGCATCAGCGATTCTTAGTCGTTGATCAGAAGACAGACGTGCAGAACGTGAAAATTCAATGCGTAGAAAAGGCAATGAAAGGAATATATTCCTAGGTGCCAGAAATTGACATCAGCACGCAGACCGACATACGTTCCGGTTGCTCCCCGGATGGCGCGTCGGTACCTAGGCCGCCACCACTGCACATCCCTGGACTGATTAGTACAACCATCTCCCTCGAGACCCTGTTAATACCGCCAAAAAACGCTCTATACAGTAAGGATGAGGCCACACACTCTGTTTAGCATTTCGCAGTAAAACTGCCGTGGACTCCACCATAAAATATGCATCCTGCAGCAGTTTGTTTGCATTCGCGAAGAATAGCCACAACTTACAATATTGCAAGAAACGTTGACCATTCAGGTCTTACTCTCGGGATACAAAGCTCTTGCTCTGCGTGGGGACCGCAGAGGCATCTGCACATTTGTCAGCAGGAAGTTTACTTTCGTCGCAAACGACCGTGGTGTTTGGGCTAGCGAGACGGAGACATCCCTTTGATGAGTCATACCAAGTGAATCCAACAAATCCAGCATTTCTATACATAACCTTCACATACAACCACCAAAGGCAGCGTTCCACAATCATCATGACTAGGCCAACCAAACTCGCCGTAAACTCTTCCCTTGTTGTGGCCGGCAATTTTAACGTCCCTTTTGACGCGTGAAATTACCCGCACGACCCGGTGAAGTGTAGGAGCCTGTGGCAGAAGGCAGGAGGTGCGGGACTCTCGCTACTGACGGACTCAGCCTTCCCACCAGGCGCGGCACCTCCTCGTCTTGGGACGCTATCCCTTATCTGGCATTTGTTAAAAACGCTGGCTCAACGGTGTGGTCCAATCATATTAAAGACCTCGGTGGCCATCCTTACATCACGGCAACCAGCCTACAAGTGGAGCAGAAATGGAACAAGGGCTTCTCGGTCCCTGACTGGAAGACATTCCGTGACGTTCGCAAGGCCCGCGCCGACCGTGGCGGAAAACCCGAGAGGTTCGTCCAGTGGCCCGAAGCAATTCTGCAGGGCGTCAGCTCCATTATCAAAACCATGGAGACGGATCTAGAGACAGACAAAATGGATTGCACGCTAGCACACCGTCTCGAGGCCAAGCAGTCGCTCCTCGAGAAGTGAAAAAGCTAACGCTTGAATCGAAAGCTCAGGAAAAAGGTAGCCGAGATCAACAAGCAGATTGACGACTACTCTCAAGCGCCGTCTAGGCAGCAACGGGACAAAATGTGCACTTCACTCGACGAGCAGATGCGCACGGGAGGGAAGTGGGCCCGTCTCAAACACTTGCTCGACGATTCCGGCAACAAGTCAAACCAGAGATGCGTCCTCGCTAAAGCGCTCCACGAATCCAAGAAGTTGTCTAGGGAAAAGGAATTGCTGTATAGGCTAGCGAAGAAGTACATGCCGGTCAGAACTACGGCCGATGAGGCGGCAAACCCAGTACGGAAAGGAATTCCGAACTCCGCGCTGAACGAGCCTTTCACATTCAGTGAAATCCGGGGCGCTCTACACTATGTCAATGGTAGGTCGGCAACGGCCCGAATAACATCACCAACAAGGCACTCACAAAAGCCGAGGACGAGTCGATCGATATTCTCGTATATTTGATAAATCGCATTTGGAATGAGGAAATAGTGCAGGAACAATGGAAGATGGCAAAGGTCATACTTATCCCAAGCCCGGTTAACCGCCAAGCTTGGACAACCTCCGCCCAATCTACCGCACGTCTTCTGTACGGAAGGAGGCCGAGCACGCCATCGATAACAAAGTAGCTGAGCATATTGATACCAAGGACCTTTTCCCTCACAATATGAGAAGTTTAACGCCACGCCTCTCTACGCAGGATGCCGTGAAGCTTATCAAGATCTAAACCCCGGACAGCTGCACTCGGCACACGAGAGCCATCCTCGCTTTGGACATGGAGAAGGCATTTGATAACATCCGTCACGAGTTCCTTCTCGACGCCGTCCCAAAATCGACCTGGGCTCGTGCTTCCATGCCTTCGTCAGATCTTTCTTGAGCTGACCATGCGCCTCCCTCAAGGCTGGATATTTGGAATCAGAGAAAATGGAGATGGGCGCAAGGGGCACCACACAGCGGTCAGTCATCTCCCGGCTCCTCTTCAACATCGTAATGGTCGACCTCTCGGGAGAACTAGGTATGATCCAGGGCATCGGGCACACGATCCACGCGGACGACATCGCTCATCGCTGTCTGGTGCGCATGAGGCAGTGGCGGACAAGTCGAAGGCGCGAACCAGGAAGCTAAAGTCTAACACACACTGGGAATGACTGCAAATGAATCTGTCACGCATATTCTCCCAGTATGCCCTGCCTCCGAAATCTCGGGTGATTCTTAGCATCGTATAGCACGAACGCTATGTACAGTGAGAGAAAATAGTTGTTAAAGTTGCCTATTGACGTCAATGGGGAGCTTCAATCAGGAAACTGGCGTACGACCAAATGGGAAGGTAGCCGCCCATGGGGAAATCCAGTAATTATCTTTTTCCTTTAAACAAAAGTTGTCGTGATAAACCTTGCTGTGTAAAAACAACTGGTTATTTGCTTTCGACTGAGCCATAAAGCAGACTTTTTTATAGTGGCACCACGTAGTGTAAATTGCGTCTCAATGTGGACCACAATGACGATTTTTCGGAATTCGAGATTTTTTCTCGTAACATTTAGAACCTTCAGGGGTCTGAATTATCTTTAACGCAAGATATACCTTCCGGAAAGTAAGTATATATAACTCAAAAACTGTTACAACGGGCAGCTTTGAAATAAAAAGATGCCAACCTAGAACATTTCGATGAAACTCCTGGAAGCGTAGGTGGCTACGAAATTGCAGTATTATTAACAAGCTTCGAACACTTTATACAGACGGCTTTACTATTAACATGTAAACCAGATTTGGTAAGAAAAGTTAACATATTTATGTTCCTCGTAGGAACCTTCGTGCAGGAGCTCACGCAAGGGAAGACGCTCGAGACGGGACGCTCAGCCGGGAATCCGAGAGGCGTGGGTATGGTCCAGTCACAGTTCGAGATTCTGAACCATGGGAGCGTCATGATACAGAAGCAGGATGAATGCATAGGCTCTGAAGTCGCCCCAAATTTTTAGCGGGATTGCCGCTGCTGACAGGGCCCTCGACAACACTTAGGCAATGCTTCAGGTTTGTTGACGACTACCTGATAAAGGTTCGCTCGCAAAGTGTTCCTACGAAGGTTAACGATATTTTTGCTCCTTTTAAAAAGAAGGAATCAGAATTAGCTCCACCCACAAGATGCCGACTAACCAGAGAATACAGTTTTTAAATTTGCAGTTCTTTCACATCATCAATGCTGGCACAGCTACAACGTCTTTACGATCCGCTGTCAAAATGTCTTGCCACCACCTCTTCAATTTGAGTTTTTCCCAAAAGCTTGACCGTCCAAAGAATGCCGGCTTTCCGCAAACCGCGCTGGTCACAGTATGTGAAGGGCGTGCGAAAAACATAGTGATGGGGTACTGCATCAGCCATCTATTCAAACAGAGAAAAAGTACGCAGTACACACTTACGTTCGTCAGATTGGGAACGCATTACAAAAACAGCTGAGCCCAACATTATCATCATCATGAACCCGCACGTGCTCTCTTCGTCCTCTTCTTGATCTTCTGCTTCGCTCCTAGAACACGTGCGCCTATTTGTCCGGCGTATAGCGAGGGGAAGCACAAAACGAAGGAGAGATGTGAGGATGACGAGCAGGGCGAAGAAAGATAGAGAAATAAACAGAGAGACAGGCAGAAAGAAAGATATAAAGAAAGAGAAAACCACGGTCGAAAAAACATTCTCGCGAGGCGGCGGGACTCGAACCCACGATCCGATGGCGAGCGTCTTAGCCACTCTGCTATCCAGGCACACTGACAGACCGTAGTATTGACTTTTATAGTATCGTATAGCAAGGGGTTAGAAAAGGGAAGTGAGTGTGAGGGAAAGGAGGAGGGGAGAGAGTAAAGCATGGCATATAAAGAATGAGAAAGGGAGAAACTGAAAGAAATGCAGAAAGCGAAAGAAAGAGAGAATCAAAGAAAGAGGAAGAAAGAAATCGAGAGAGAGAGCAAAGATATAAAAAAAGAGGAAGCGAGAGCGAAATATAGAGAGAGACAAATAGAGGAAAGCAAAAGAGAAAGAAAAATATAGAAGCAAACCCAGAGAAAAAGACAGAAAAGACAGAGGGAAGACAGAAAAAAAGGCAGGGAGAAAGAAAGAGAAAAAGAGAAAGAAAAAAAAGAAGGCCGCCCAGCTAGAGAAATAGTTTGCCCAGCGAGCGGCGACGGGCCCGTGCTTCGCTGTACCAAGCTTCGCACGACTTAGTGCAAACGTTTTTCGAAATGAAAATCCTTACATGGCCGAGTGCCAGATCGGGGTAACTTTCTGTCTAGTAGAAAAGTCGGTAGGTGTTAGGTGGCACTGAGAGCCGAACCCTGGACCTTCCGAATCGCTGGTAGACGACCCTACATTTCACCACCGCTGTTGTACTTATCCTGCCTCAGTTTGTGCCTCCGTCTTCCTGCTCGCACCCATGCACTCGATCTTAGCAGTTTCGGCCTTTTGCTTTCCTGTCGAAGACACAGCTCGCGCACGTCTTTTTTTTTTAAATAATTTGCATTAATGTAAAAATTTTAGTGTCTGCATTTGCGACATTGGAGGTCTAAAACGTGTTTTGCATGTCTATTTTAGGCGCCTAAAACGCCCTTTTTAAATGCCTAAAAATCTGGCCTCTAGTAATAACCATGTTGATGTTAGCGGCATTACCCAATTATAAACAACTGGTTATATAACGGCATATCCGGCTCTTTAACATATGTGTGTGCGTATAATTTGTACATATCTTTAACGTCATTTCGTGACGTTTCGCCCAGTAAAAATATTACGCCACAATAACCTTACCGCTGCATGCTTCGCACAACATCAGCTCCCATGGAGCGTGGGATCTGCCGATTTTGTTTCTTTCGCGGTTATGTAACAACATATGGCGACCGCAGGGTGTGCCTCACGACAAAAATGCTTTAGACCATGACACGCCTGTGTAGCTTAAGAACATATCTAAAAGAAATTTTTTTAATGGCACGAATACAGTCATGTGCGGGCCGCGGGCCGCGGGTTCGAGACCCCTTCGCTATATAGCGCGAGAGCTACATGATACTGCCGAAACAGGGTTTGGAATGTGCAGGAATAGCTTATGTGCATTAAACAAGCCGTAAGGCAAAGTATATTCGTTTGACAAAATATTTGGCTTGAAAAAAAAAAGAAACAATTGAGAATTCCGTGCCGGGTGATATCCCCTTACCTCGAGCCACATTCATCCAATGAGTAAGCGTCGAGAAACTGAATGGTGCCATTATTAATGAACAGCAACGAACCCCGAAAATAGATGAAATCGCTTCGTCCACCTGCCGCCATTCCCACCCGCGTAGTCAACTGGCCACCTTCTCTCGGTAAAACATCGTTAGGAAGGCATGGTTCACGATTCAAATCATGCATAAGCTACACTGCTCATAATTGCGAGGAGAAGCCCTCAGAGAGGAGTTTTATACATGATATTAGACAGTGGCGCGACGCTCGGGAGCGAGAGGAATGAAGGGATGAGCTGGACAACTATGTTCCTTCTGCAGGGGTTCACAATGACATTCTAAATTTGCAAGGAACTGTCGCGCGGCAGCATATGTGAGCATATTTCGGGTTTACGCACATTACGTGCTTAAACCCGAAATCTCTCGATAACTTGATTTCTGCACAATAGCCTAGAAATAAGCTATAACCTATGGCACAAAAAAAAACCTATAGACCGTATATACTAGCACTGGTGTGAATATGAAAATAATCCTATGACAAAAACATGGCTGATCCGTCTGTCATAGGAATCGGTATAACACGAAAGCGAAACGTTTCTTCACAGACGTAGTTGAGCGTTTGTTGTGCATTCTTTCGCCCCAAGCGTGAAGGAATGAATGCTACACCAACAAATTGTAATGCCACGCGAAGAACGGCAAGCAGCTCGAAACTTGCAACGCACTGCTCAAGACGAAAGGGCGCATGGAACGAACATACACAGGATGCGCGCGAACTGTCACAGTAGTGACTTATATCTGTGTAAGGAGCGCGCTGCTTTCGCAAAAGCGGCCGCTGCAGTGAGCGAAGTGACCGTCCCGCGCACCGCACACGAGCGAGCACGCCCTGTAGAGGCGCACGCTCATTCGCCTGGGGCGACGACCTTTAAAGCACGCTCTTCGGGCCCTTCGCGCCATCTCGCTAGTGATAACGAAAACACGCTGATGTACCACCAATCTCTGAGTACCGCCACCGGCAAATGGTGTATATAAATAGCTCGCCGTTAACATGTGAAGGAACGTGGCGTCTGGGGCCGAATCGTTTCGCGCCCCGCGCTGCGGAGCAAGGGGTCGTAAGTTCGAGTCCCGGTGACGGAAGACTCCCGGTGACGGAACTTTTTCTTCTGGTTTTTTTCATTTGCCAACTGTTAGTCTTTATATTTTACAACATCATATCCATGACGGAAATACGTCAGTGGAGCCGTGGTGGACCCCGGCATAAAACACTTTCGTGTTAAAATATTTTTTTCGTCCTTTCGGCTGCTTAAGCGTATTTCTAAAAGTACACGTGGCGCACGCGATTAGTTGCATTTTTTATCTTGGTTACGCTCTTTACAACAAAGGTAGTAAATTTGGCTTTTTTCCTGTGTTTCTCTTGCTGTGGCAAGGTGCCACTAGGCTGATGACAGGTGCTATTTATCTAGGAGGGTGCACGATGGGCTTTCTCGTTAGAGCCTCCTTTATATTTCAATAAAGAGCGCATTAAAAACAAAGTGAAGAGAGCGTTCTGTTCTGTGTCTTCTCTTTTGTTATTGTGCTCCCTATCGAAACTGAACTTATGCTGCTAATCACTTTCCATGCTACAATATCTGCTACAAAACGCGCTTGATAATCCCCATTGTACTTGCAGACAAAAAAGGTACAGTATACCACTGCCGAACAAACGTTCATCGTACCAGTGTGTCCTTTCAGCTGTTTTCACCGAGAGCCCCTTTTTACAAGAAACTAGCTTAGGTTAAAGTATAATTGCTAACGAAGCATACGAACCTGGTAACCTCCGAAGCCGATGATGGCACAGGCTTCTGAGGTTGGCCTTGTGCGCGCTTGTAGTCCTTCATACCGGCGCTGTAGTCCTGCACGTTGCAATTCGATTTAGGTTGCTCGCGCCAGCGTTAACGCCACTATTGCGCCCACTACTAGAAGAAGTATATCCTTCAATTTCTGGCACACACCCACGCTGTGGTGGCCGTCAGGAAGCGGGTATTTTAAAAACAAATCATGAAAATGTAACGTTATCTTTTGTCAAATAACCAAGAAGAATAATAAAAATTAAACAAATTTTAAACCTAGTATTACAGGAATAGGCAAAATATGAATATAATATGCAACGAGACCAAGAAGTTCGAAACAGGCCTGCGCGGAAAGCGCAGCACAGTCACAGCGAAAGCTGGAAGAGCGGCATTTATAGAGCCTGTTATAAACTCTCTTGTGACAAGTACACTAGCAACGTACCCTCTACGCCACACATCATAATTTGTAAAGTTTGGAAGCACCCACTACACTATTATTAGTCATTCTGCGGAGAAGCGAGGTACCATCTGTAAAGCATTATGTGCACTTTGTTGATGCGATGGCTGATGACGATGAAAACTTATGGCTCAGCCCTTTGTAATGGCTTGAAGCTTTACACGACCCACTAGTTACGTAATTCGCATTGTGTGACACCCGATCGTTATTTCACTCTCCCACCACGCTATCTAACATACGTTAACGTGACAAAGAGAGAGAGGGGGGAAATAACTTTACTAAGACCCTGAGCAAATGGATCGCGGGGGCCTTATGAGCCTCCTTGGCAACCATGAGAAGTGCACTTGCGAGGAACCCACTACGCTAGAAATCATAATTTTTATGAAGTAGGGAAGCCGCCACTATGCCATCTTTCGTCGTTCTGCGGAGACCCGTGGTACCCGCTAAACACCTGTAAGGCCACCTTCTTGATGCTGTGGCTGATGACGATTGATAAATATGGCAGAGCCCTTTGTAATGGGTTGGAAGCATTCAAGAACCCACTCGTTGCGCAAGTCGCATTGTGTGACGCCTAGTTACAGAATTCGCGTTGTGTGACGCCTGGTTGTCATTTTACTCTTCTACCCCGCTACATTATTATGTTCAAGAGGTTCCTTCCTGACATGAAGCCTGTATAGGGTCTTTTTGCAAAGCAGCTTTCAGCCCCTGCATGACTCTGAGGTAGAATACTGGGCTCCAACGCAGAGGAGCCCAGGTTCAAAACCGCCCTTCCATGCTGAAATTTTTTATTATTTCCTTTTTTTCTTATTTCGTGCGATAGCGGTTACGGCGACAATTGCGGCGCCAAAAACAGCCTTTATTGTGATCTCATAACAGCTTTCGCTGTAAGAAAGCAAAATTTATAAGAAGAAAAACAACTGAGTCTATAGCCTAAATCTCTTTGAACCTTTTAGAAGCTGCTGTAAGGCTTCACCAACCTTCCCGTCGCTGTCCAAGAGTCATAGCCACCTAAGAAAGTAAACTATACTCGGATACAGCTGAAGATGTCCGGGTAGAGCCCACCCAGAAGAAAGAAGCGCGCGAATCGATCTCCTACGCGGCCAAAGAAATTGTCCCGCTCAAGCACTCGGCAATGATCTCCGAAGGCGGGGTCACCGACCGTTCGGCTTCTGATCTCATCCTGGAGTGCGCGCGCATTGATGCAGGCTCTGTGGCATCCGCCTTTGAGGAGGAAGTGCCGCGTACTTCTACAGTTGTGTCCGACTATAGGCAAATCCAGTTTAAGCAGGCGGATTACTCCATGTAAAGTCATTTTACGCAAATTAGAATCAGTTTTACTCGAAATGAGAAAATACTGCATTGTTTTTTGGTAGCCACGAAGGAAACAATGAAGAAAATATTCCAGACCAGCTGCCCATCAAAAAATATTGAACGGAAAGTGTAACTGAAAGAAAAAACTCACTGCAAAGCCGACGTTTATAGGTAATTGGACTTCAACTATTGCGGCATGTACAAGATGGACGATGTTGCTTAGCGATCTCTAAAGCGAAATAAGCGAGCGGTCTGATGAAGTCGAGGGTCTGCAGAAATCTCGTCAGGCCGGGATGAAGCGTTCAGGGAAACATTGAAGGGCGTCGATCAAAGTGAAGAAAGTTTACTGACGTTTCGAATCCCTCACGGGAGCCTTTCTCACAGTCTTCATTGTGAACAAGGCTCCCATGAGGGAACCGAAACGTCAGTAAACTTTTTTCACTTTGGTCGGCGCACATGAATGTTGCCATGAAGCGAGTGGTGTACGCCATATTTTTGATAAATACTGTGACGTGTGCGAACACAGAATGATGGTGATGACATTTCCTTCGATGGCGCTCACATACACGTGGTTGTGTGTGCGCGATGAAAGAAACAGAAGCGTTCGCCCGTTTAGCGCACGCACGCGAACGCGCTTGCGGAGTAACCGAACACGTATGGGCTATTCTGTGCGTCCATGGACAAGCATTAATAGGGAGAGCTTCACTCTATACAAAGAAAGAAGAAACCAGCAGGGCCTACAGACGGGTAAAAAAATGGCGCACTTTCACCCGTGACGCGACGGAAAGCTATTACATTTAGGACCGCACCGATACCGGCTGGTTCCGGTATGGGTGCGGATCTTGCTACGGCTCGTGGAGGCGGTGTGATGGAATGTTGCAGGATTTATGCACGGAAGAGTACATTCAGCCGCAGAAGGAAACGCAAGCTGTATCTCTCGATTTCTTAACCATTACGAATGTAATGAAGCTTACTAATGATACTATCTCTTACTATTTCTACTCCTACTGCTACCACGGCTGCACTTACTGATATGATACACTACTCACTCTCAACTGTTATACCTCAACATACAATTTGCTACTATTTACTATACTGCCTATACTACTGTTACTGATACTTATACTTCACTGCTGCTCACTATTACTGCTACTGCTACTATTACTGCTTACGATGCTACTTATTGCTACTTACAACTATTACTACCAGTACTACTACTCCTATTTTCTGCTATTACTTCATGTCAACTGCAATCCCTGCACCTTCCCTACTGCACGTGGCGCTTCCCAGCTTGATTCTTTCGTATCCTCCATTTCGCTTCTTGCCGCTCACCAGGCGCATCGAGTCTTTTTTGCACAGTAAGTGATGAACTGCTCTGTGATGCTGTTGTTGCAGTAATCATCCGAACATGCCCGCGGAGTAATGGCAAGTTCCTCTCGTTTCGTATCTCCTTCCTTGCGCATTCTTACGGCTGTGTGTGGCAGTGGATGAAGTCGCGCAGACTATGCAGTTGTCCACGTGTCACCGTAGACAGAACCTTATCAGTAGTGGGTCATTCCACGCCAACTGTCCCAGTCAGGGCGCTCGACAAAAATCAATTTCTCTAAAAACTTCTGAGAAAATTACACACATATAGACATTAGCTCTACAGTATATTCCCAAAATAATTTGAGTGGCAGAAATTTTTTGGGTACGTAAGCGCCATTTGAACTTCACGAAATGTTGGAAAACCAAGCACGAAAAAGAAATTCGCTATAAATCGGCCGTTCCAGGCATTCTTTCAACACTTGCTTTGTTGCCTTTTTCGAGCATCTTTATTTCATTGTAGGACAATTCCTTATAGCAGCTTCATATTTTTACTCCTTAGAGCGTAGGTAAAGTTGAGTAAATTCTCGTGTTTTGGCGAATTTCTTTACAAAAGGCAATTATCGATCAAATGAAGTAATTATTTTGATAGCACTCTCCATAAAACGTACTGTCTCCTAAATGTTTTGTTTTGTTTGTGTATGGCGCACAGGCTCTCAAATAAAATCCTGAACTTGGCAAAAAGGCTACATTGGCCTATGTTGAGACGTCTGTAGCACCCTAAGGTTTTCCAACAAAAAATAAGCGGAAAGCGCATACGATTGAGAATTATAACAACTTCGTCCAGAAAAAGTTTAATCAAAGTAATTTTTGTTTTAGTTAAGAAAACATTTATGAGTTTAGTCCCACCATTGCATTGTTTCGCGGTGGGGGCGATATACAAACCAACTGAATTTGCTGCTTAAAAAAGGAGGTAGTGTATTCGCAGAACGTTGTTTTCAATTCCTTTTGTTAGTACTGTATATTGTTTATACATATCAAGGCGATAACAAACATAGGTAAAATTGTAACAATGATATTGGCTTACATCCCACAATTTGCCCAATAATGAATCGCGTTGCTTATGGCATTGCTTACGCACACCGGAGGTAGCGGCGGCGGCGTATAACTACGCCAACAAGATCGCCTGTTGTGGTCTCGTAACAGCGGTAAAACTGCATGTTACCATGCTGGCAAATCCTACTTTAACCAAACATCTGCTGCCTGCAACCACCCACATAAGGATGTCAAATATAGCTTGGCATAACCGTACGTAGGTCACGGACGACCTACGGAGAGCGTAAATACAGGCGCGTCGCCACATCGTGCGCCGCCCCTTCATTATCTGGGGCATTATCTGGGGAATTGCAGTCCCTAAGCCAATGGCATTTTTATATTTTTTACCTCTGTTTGTTATAACCTTGATATGGAATAAACGAGATAAAGTACTAACAAAACGAACTGAAAACAATGTGCTATGAATACACTACCTCTTTTTTTTATGCCACAAATTCAGTTGGTTTCTATTGCCCTCGCAGCAAAACAATGCAATGGTGGGACTAAATTTCAAAAATTTTTTTCTCATCTAAAACAAAAATTACTTTGATTGAACTTTCTCTGGACAAAGTCGTTATGATTCTCAATCGTATGCGCTTTTCCGCTTATTTTTTCTTGGACCAACATAGGGTGCTACAGACGTCTCAACATTGGCCAATGTAGCTTTCTTGCCATGTTTAGGATTTTATTTTAGAGCCTATGCGCCGTAAACAGGCAAAACAAAATTTTAGGAGATAGTATGTTGTATGGAGAGTTTTATCGAAATAATTTCTTCAATTGATCGATAATTGCCTTTTGTAAAAAATTCCCCAAAACACGAGAATTTACTCAACTTTACCTACGCTCTAAGGAGTACAATTATAAAGCTGCTATAAGGAATTGTCGAACAGTGAAATAAAGAAGCTCGAAAAACGCAAAAAAAACAAGTGTTGAAAGAATGCCTGGAACGGTCGATTTATAGCGATTTCTTTTCGTACCTGGTTTTCAACATTTCATGAAATTCAAATGGCACTCACGTGCCCCAAAAATTATTGCCGCTCATATTATATTAAGAAAATACGGTTGAACTAATGTCTATATGTGTATAACCTTCTCAGATTCTTTTTAGTGAAATTTATTTTTGTCGAGCGCACCGATTGGGACAGTTGGCGTGGAATGACCCTGGTAGAACCGATGTTCTTTAAATTGTTTTGCAGGAAGCTCGTATAGGATTCAAGAAAACAAAGGAATTACAAGCTACAAAATCTACCTTAATTTACAAACTACAATAAGTCGTATAAGGTCAAAAAGAAGCGGTCACCAGTAACGGGGATGGCGGCTGCGGGCGTCGGCTGCTGTCGGACGAGGCTGGGACGCTGACGACGGAACGTGCCCGCCAGCGCGTCGGAGCCGGATGGAAGGCACCTTGCCGACGCGGTTGAAGCAGCGGACAACCTGGGACAGACACGGCAGGCCCACCTTGAGATCTTCGGCTAAATGTGCAGCGCGGCACAGACGAAGGACAAGAAACAGCACTCCTGTCGTCGGTTTCTTGTCCTTCGTCTCTACGCTGCACATTTACCCGAAGGTGTTAGTATACCAACTCGCCCAAATCGCCGTATTAGCACACCGTGAGGCCACGTACCTCCAGCTGTTCCTTGCCTTGTCCGCAACCCCACAGGACGGTTCCGGGCAGCCAGAGCTCCGAACGCCTTCTGCCCACGGCTTGTTCTTGTTCTTGTTCACCTGCAACTTTGGCTCACACCGACTGTGGGGGATTGGCCAAGACTTGAGTGGTTTTATAAATGTTATAATTCTTTCGTTGCCGAATGTTTCTTCTTTTCTCTTGTCCTCCGTGCCCTCTTCTCATTGGTCGTTTTTTAGGCCTCGACCATGCATTTTCCCGCGAACTTCCTCTTCTTTTGTCGGGCCCTGGGTTCACGCGTGACTTTTGACGCCAACGTCGTTGTCTTCTCTTAACACGATGATGAAGCATCGCTGTCGTTGCCTCCCAACGCGTCTCACAACACACACGAGGCCACCGCACTTCACTGAAACCACCGCGTCACCACACTTCACCACAGGGCACCAGAGGCTATCCACTTGCGCCGAACTTGCGCTTTCGAGCGGGCCGATTATCAGTTGTCGCCATAGAAGTTCAGTGTAGTACTATCGTGGAAGTGTGTGCGTGCGTGCGTGCGTGCGTGCGTGTGTGTGTGTGTGTGTGTGTGTGTGTGTGTGTGTGTGTGTGTGTTGTGTGTGTGTGTGTGTGTGTGTGTGTGTGTGTGTGTGTGTGTGTGTGTGTGTGTTACGTTTGGCCCTAGATTTCATCGTGGCAGACGCCATTGTGCGTGCACCTGTCTGCCGGAATACTTTCTCCCCGGCGTGACACATGGACGGAGCAAGGGAGCCCCGCTTTTTCCAAGGGGTGTGCTTGCGTACACGTAGTCAAGTGTGCCAAGAAATTACCGTAGTCCAGTCGCGAGGAAACCGATGGAGGTGTCCAGAATACCTCTTTCTTTTGCAGCGTTTGACAGCGTGTGACGGCGCCGCTGGATGCGCTCTCATCGATCCATGTGATGCTTTCACCTGCAGGCAGCCATCAGCGCTTGCACGTGTTCAAGACAGCGGTGGCCATTTCTTCTGAGGATTAGAATAACAGAGAGCTGAGCTAGTTGGTACGTATTCATTCTAAAAAGAGACAGGGCGTGCAAACACGGACACAAGAAAGAGATCAGGACACCACAAACGCCGACTAACAACTGAAGAGACGCACAACGGCTGAAAAGAAAGAAGGCACGAAAACTTATCTGCGCATGCCCATGCAACCGGCGAACCTATCAATCCGGCACGCGCGGCGGTCTACGTGGAAGATAACTGTTAAGGCATTTGATTTCATCTTTATGCAAGCTAATCGACGGTTGGCTCACGCATGCGCTACCACTATTCTCGATATGCCATGCTTCAATCATCAGACGCGTTTCTTCATTTCTATGCCGGTACAACACTGCGCATTCATCAAATTTTGGCGTGCACTTACAATCTCGACAATGTAAAGATAGATTAGATGGTGAGCCTCCTGTTAGCGATCTCTTATGTTCCAACAATCTCTGGTTAATGCATCGGCCCGTCTGTCCTACGTAGAAGCGGCCGCAGCTGAAAGGGACCTTATACACCACACTCGTAGATACGGCGTTAATGTTGTTTTCACGGCTGCCAATAAGCTAGGTAAGATTTGTGCCGCTGTGCAGAGGAAGAATGAGCGAGTAAAAGACAAGAAGCGGACCGATAATTGTTTTGTAAAACACACCAACAAATTCACTGATTGCCGTACGAGTGTGGTGTATAAGGTCCCTTTCAGCTGCGGCCGCTTCTACGTAGGACAGACGGGCCGATGCATTAACCAGAGATTGTTGGAACATAAGAGATCGCTAACAGGAGGCTCACCATCTAATCTATCTTTACATTGTCGAGATTGTAAGTGCACGCCAAAATTTGATGAATGCGCAGTGTTGTACCGGCATAGAAATGAAGAAACGCGTCTGATGATTGAAGCATGGCATATCGAGAATAGTGGTAGCGCATGCGTGAGCCAACCGTCGATTAGCTTGCATAAAGATGAAATCAAATGCCTTAACAGTTATCTTCCACGTAGACCGCCGCGCGTGCCGGATTGATAGGTTCGCCGGTTGCATGGGCATGCGCAGATAAGTTTTCGTGCCTTCTTTCTTTTCAGCCGTTGTGCGTCTCTTCAGTTGTTAGTCGGCGTTTGTGGTGTCCTGATCTCTTTCTTGTGTCCGTGTTTGCACGCCCTGTCTCTTTTTAGAATCTTCTGAGGACATCGACCTTTCACCTCCCCCCTCCTTCGGACTCTTCCTCCGCGCCGACATTCAAGTAATCGCGTCGTCGAGGCCTGGTGCGTGAACATATTCATTGTGTGGCACATTGGCGTTCCCCAATTGGAATTCTCGTCCTTGCCTCTCATCAACGAATGCATTGTGTGGCCCATCACCTCCTTTCTGAGGGCAGGGCGCTGTGACGGCAAGACGCCGGATTAGCGGGAGCTGCTGACACCGGTCTTCGAGTGCCTCAGTGTTGACAGACTCGGGGCTATTATATCCGAAGAGTTTCATCGTTCATTCATTCGTTCGTTCAGTCTCTCTCTTGTAACAATGCAAATAAACCTACGTTCCTTGTAAGAACGCGTCCTCATCACTGGACAGCGTCAGGAATGCGAACGGACGGCTGGAGCCAGCTACTATAACGAGACCTGCCGAACCTCACTCCTTTAAGTGTGTGGCGGCTTTGTTAACATGTATTTTCGTGTGCACCGCTAAACGTGTGCCAGCCTTCAGCGCACGATTATCTACCGCGGTGAAACGCAAAACCTTCAGCAAAGGTGTCCCACAGTTTTCATAACGTGCTCCGATTTAGCGGCTTGAAATTTTGAACACACTTTTGTTTTCAAGAAACGATTAGCACTGTGGAGTGCTGTATGTGCTGTACTATGGGAGAGCAGTAGGATTTCCGTATAAGTTTACATTTTATGGGCACGCATAATGAGCACAGTAAGCTTACGAAGAGAAATTTAATGGTGAAACATAGAAATCACGCAAATGTCTTGCGGCGTTTTACTCTAAAAAAAAAGAAGAAAGCACTCTCATGAAAATGCGCGTACTGCCGTACGAGGCGGAATGACGTTATAAAAAATTGCAGGGAAACGCACTTGACAACGAAAAGCAAGCGTGGATGACTCACACACATACACAGGCACAATTCTTCCCTTGGGGAAACGTCGTCGATCATGGTCCCTCAGGGTTCCCGAGGTCGGCCGCCGCGCTTCCTGCCGCTGCGCTTGGACGCGCTTCACGGCGCGGATGCGCTGGAAAGGGTCGCATGTGTGCGCCCTTCTTCGACAAGCCATCTAGGTTGATGGCTTTGAATTTCTTCTGCGGAAGCGGCTCGCCCGTTGCTCTTTTCGGGTTTTAGATGCGAAGCAGCTCTGAGACTCACGTGTGTAACGCCGTACGTTACGTGCGTCCGTACGAATGCGCCGCAACGCGTTCCCCTCGCCGTAGGTGTTGGAGCATTGCAAGGTAGGTCACGCCACAGCTTTGCGTTGACGTCACGCTCCCCTCGCACGCTTCCCTCGCAGGTGCGCGCTGACGTCACTCTCTCCCTCACCCGCAGCATGCTCGCCGTAGCGCCCGCAGCTGCCGCCCGCTCGCAACACCTTTGAACGTGTCACTTCTCTCTCGCTTCAACCGTGGTAGTCAAAGCGAAACGCGCGCCTGCTCCGGTCCAGCGCCCGTGTCTCGACTCTGAAGAAACAACGACTACGAAGTCTTGCCAAACGCTTTAATGAAACTTACACGAAACCCAACCCGCCTCCCATGTCTTTGCGTTTCAAACAAACGTTTACTCGAGTAAACGCTACACCGAGTTTCGCTTCAAACCGTTCTTCCAGCACCCGCGTCGGCGCCCGTTTCAACCGGGTCAACTCCATGCGCACCGCTGCTGCTTCGCATCCCATCAGGGTTCCCTTCGGGGAGATGGTCCAAGTTTTTCCTCGACAGCTCAGTTTGCTGGCTTCGGCACTTGTGGTTTTATCGGCGAGGTCCGGACATTCTTGACCCAACGACGCGTTGCGGCTGACTGTCGTCGCCGACGCCTCCATGGTCGGGACGCTGCAGTTTGTCGGCATGGCATTCTCGGGGAAATCCGACGAGGGCGGTGCACGGCTATGGCGCCGTCAGCATTGACGCCACCAGGGAGTCGCGCGACCAGAAGCTCGTCGTGCAGCTCCGTGCCAACGCGGCGTTGTCCGCAGGTGTCCTAGAACCAGGGTTCGTGTTGAAGCTGGCTGCAGGTGGTGCTGATGGCTCGGCATCTTGATGAAAGCACGAAACGTATACGTATGACTTATACACACCACTCAACGCCTCAGTGAACTAGAGAGCCAAAAAGTGAACGCCAGGCCTGCGCGCAAAGCGCAACACAGTCACAGCGAAAGCTCGAAGAGCGGCATTTCTAGAGCCCGTTATAAACTACTTTGTGGCTACTAATACAACTACACTAGCAACGAACCACTACGTCACAAATAGAATAATTTTCGTGAAGTTGGGAATCACCCACCACGACATTACTCGGCATTCTGCGGAGAAGCGACGTATCAAATGTGCAGTTTCTTGATACGACGGCTGATGACGATGAAGAATTATGACTGGGCGTTTTGTAATGGGTTGGAAGCTTTAAAGGACCCACTAGTTACGTAACTCGCGTTGTGTGACGCCCGGTCGTTATTTCACTCTCCCACCACGCTTTATAACATACGCTAACGTGAGAAAGAGGTAGAGAGAGGGAATTAACTTTATTCAGACCCTGAGGAAATGGATCATGGGAACCTTATGGGCTTCCTTGGCAACCAGTAGAAGTGCACTTGCGAGGAACCCACTACGCTATAAATCATCATAATTTTTGTGAAGTAGGGAAGCAGCCAATATGCAATATTTCGTCATTCTGCGGAGAACCGTGGTACCTGCTAAACACCTGTAAGGCATTATGTGCACTTTGTTGATGCTGTGGCTGATGACTATGAATAATTATGGAAGAGCCTTTTTGTAATGGGTTGGAAGCATTCAACAAACCACTCGTTGCGCAATTCGCATTGTGTGACGCCTCGTTACAGAATTCGCATTGTGTGACGCTTGGTTGCTATTTTACTCTTCTACCACGCTACATTACATATGTTGATGTGGTTCTTTCTGGACATGAAGCCTGTATAGGGTCTTCTTGCAGAGCAGTTTCAAGCACCGGCATGGCTCTGAGGTAGAACACTGGGCTCCCACGCAGAGGGCCCAGGTTCGAACCTCTTTCCATCCTGCAATTTTTTTCTTATTTCGTGTTTTTTTCTTATTTCGAGCGATAGGTGTTACGGACACCGGCGGCGGCGGCGGACAACTACGGCTCCAAAAACGGCCCTTGTTGTGATCGCATAACAGCTTTCGCTGTAAAACGGGACATTGTCGGTGGTGCATCATGTCTTGTTTCACGACCCGGCTTGTGGGCCTCGTCGGGAGGAGCGCCTTTCCTGATTCCTTTCGCCTCGTGTCGTTGGTGTGATGCATCCTTGTATATGTGCACACGTACGAACAAAATACAGAAAGGAAGTTTGGGTGTGTTTGTGAAACAGGATAAAAGCTAGGTACTGGCTATGCATTATTAACAGACAACACGTGAAATCATTGAGGCAGACTTCGTGAGGAAGTTCGATAGCACGTGCGTCAGTACTCCTTCGATAGGACTTTCATCTCGTGAAAAACGTCTGAACAGGCTTTGAATTACATACTACGGTGCGCAGTGTTGCTTGTACTACTTACAACATTAGGTAAAATGGCTGTGTATTTTTTATTTTTTTTTTGCTGGTTGTGGCGCATGAAGGTGGCATATGTACAGTATAGTTCATCTTTCTTGTGCTATGAGTAAAGTCTTGCTAGTCAGCGCTTTGTGCGAGATTCTCTTGTCCCCACATACCGGGTGTTCTTTTTAGACAATATAATTTTTCATAAGGATCGTGTGAAAGTCAAGCTTCTGTCGATTTCCTGCGCGAACTCTACTTTGAGGTGGAATATTTTGCCGATTAAGGCTTTCGCCTTCGAGACGTCTTAGCGATAGAGTACGATACCCTCCATTTTTTTTATTCCATGGCGTCTCTCTGTGGACCCGTTTAGTTAATCTCCAGGCCGTTGAACCAGCGTTACGTGTCGGTCTGATGAGCCCCTTGCAACAGCAGAATACCAAGAAGAAGACCTCAAGAGAAGATGTTTCATGACGAGAAGGTGGAGAGGTCGGCCTGGAAAGCAGGTTTCTAGCCTGATACTGCTCACGAGGGTAGGGGAAAAGGTAGAACAAGAAGGAGGTATGATAAATGAATATAGTACGGCATAATGAGTCACTGTACACACTGTCCTGAGCGGGGACAGGACACGCGCGAAAGTTTTTAACAGCGAAGGTGTTCTTAGTCGAGGCTTTCATACTGATACTTATACTACACTGATTCACTGATACTACACTGATACTTACACTACACTGCACAACGAGCTTCTGTTTCGCTACCTCAGAGCGTCCTGCAGACGTGTCAAATATCTGACGGAGTTGGGCCGTGAATGTTGACCAATCAGCAAAGTCGCTTTCATGGTCGTAGACCAAAGTATTAGCTGGTTGTCAATTTTGTAGAATACATTTTAGAACCACCTGCCGAAAGGGGGTCGAGCCCCCTCCTTCAGAAACAGAGAGGGGGCCGCGCCACCCTGACCCCCCGCCCTGATTTTAAGCGGCACCCAAATGTTAATAAAGGAAAGGTAACATTTCTGTGAGGTCACACTCGTTCAGTGTTAGAGCTAACGTTTTGTAGCAACGCGGTTAATGCTTTCTCATGGTCCGTGGTTGACGCTGCAACTTACAGCGATCACCTTAATTCCTGCGGTTTTTTATATTACTTGCACAGTAATGACTTTTCATCAGCCAACACGCATATATCCCTTTGCGACACGGCGTCCTCGTTTGGGGACGCGAAATTCGGAGGCGCGTCCCGCGCCGCGTGTTTCTTCAAATGGCCTGAAACTCAGTGTGCACTTTCGTGCACGCCTCCTGATTGGACAACTAGCGGTCATTTAACTTCATTGTCCTGCGTATTGCTGCAGAGCATCACTTTGCTGGAGAAACTACCGTGTTAGACGATCGTTCGACGTGCCGCGTTCCAGGACCAACGTCAAGAGTATTTTTTTCTTCACTCTAAACGAATACAACCAAAAAAGAAGGTGTGCATGCTTTTCGGGCCTAATAGTTTATTCTTTTTATGCAAGTATTGAAGCACACTGATAGCAGAAAATTTGATAATTAGTTACATGCTAAATCACATTAATTACTGAAACTCACAAAAAACAACACATTCCTTCGTTTTCTTTCTTGGAATGTAATACTGAGTGCCTTCGAATCATGCCATGCGAATTTGACGCATTTGCAGACAGTGCATCATAATGCGTGACTGAGGGGATATGGCAACCATAGCAAATTTTTAAATTACCTGCGTTCTGCAATTTCGAAACTTTAGAATGCCGGTTGTAGAAAATCGCTCTAGGACTGGTTGAATACTAGAGGGACCTCGGAAAAATTTGGAGTTCTCTGTTCAACCGTGTAAGCGAGCCTGCTCTCATTGGTGGAGCTATGAGTGTACGCGCAATTACAGAAGGCAAAATGGCGCTTTGAAAAATCTTCCTTCATAATCAATGCTCAACAAATCGGAAAGACTACCTCTTTCTTGCTGGTGTATTTAAGCGCACTGTTATGCGCGATAGAAGAATATGGCAGTAAACATTACGATCATGCTTCCAAGTAAAAAAAAAAATCACCCACCATTACGATACTGCCTAATGCGAATTTTGAGCGCAACTGTTGAGGTGTTTTGATTTTCCGATACGTTGACGCAAACAATTTGAGAGAGCATGTACGTATGTACAGTTGCATACCACGCCTTAAGTAGCGTGACTGGCGCGGACAATTTCGTGCGGCCCATTTCACATCAACCACCGCAGACGGGGCGTGGCGCGAATGCCTCGATAATCGGGAGACCGCATTAGACAGTACGTGGGCGCGTTCCACAATAGACGCCGCAGACAGGCATCCCTTCATGCAGCGCTTTCTTTCCATATATGGTATCGGTGCCCCTGTCTATTTGGGTTGAGGGCTTGTTGTTCAATTAGAATGCCTGATTTCAAATGGACTTAAGAGTCGCATACAATTAGTACGACGCCATAACAAAATATGCGGCTTTAGCTACTTTATACACCGCTAAAGCATATCATACCGTAGAATACGGTATTTCATAGAGCGATTGTAATCCCTTGATTTCCCGGCATGCATGGTAGCGTGGGTTCGCACATTACTTGCGTACAGAAAGCTTTATTGTATTAAAAGTGGCCTTTGTTCATCTACTTCTTCATCGACAAACGAGAAGTACCACATGGCTCAATGCGATTACCAGGTGCTATTTAATGTACAGTCGCGCTCAATATGACTTGCAACACGGGAGCGCGTGGCCTTACAAGCTTTAATATCACCCTTGGCCTCCACTATTCCTTATTTCCACATGTAAACGCTCTTCATCTAACATGGGAATGATCCCAAATAAAAAAATATAATTTAGTTGTGGAAATTCAGTCAAGTTGTAGCCAGGCACCATCTTTGAACTCGTGAGTGCACGCGCTCCCGTGTTGCAAGTCATATTGAGCGTGACTGTACTACTGACCACCATTCCACATCACCAGAAGATAACAGCTTCTGCGTATGCTGACTATATCACGTTCTTTGCAAGGGCAGGAAATCTTCAGGCCTTATATGAAGCGGCTTCAGGACTTAGCCTAATACCCTGGAGAACTGGCTTGATAACAATCACAGTTTACTGAATCCGCGTAAATATGCCCTTCTTGTTTCCGCACTACAATACTCAGTGAACGTCTCATTGTGTTATCATTATGAGGACATACCGCTAGTAAAATCTGTTAATTACCTCGGGATCTTCTAACTTCAGACCAAACATTGAATATATAGCTGGAAAAGGTGCACAGGGTGTTGGCATTTTGTGTATACGCTAAGGAAGTGCCGTGTAGGCCTGGAAATAGACACATTAGCAATTATATATTGTATGTACGTTCGTCCTATTTTCGAATTCGGTTGCGTACTTTTCTCTACTGCTGCATCCTACAAGATCCGGCTCTTGATTTGTTTCGCAAATAGAATCACTGCGCTTATGCCCTGAGCTTCCCAGAACGTTGCGAACAGTGTAATGTATCTATAATAATTCGAATGCATTCAGTGCATGCAGTTGAGTGCATGCATGCAATTCGAATTCATTCAGAAGACAATCAGAATCCCCTTTTCATTCCACTGCGGCAATACTTTTCGGTGCTAGCTGGCAGCCATTTCACACCCCAGAAGTTATAGCTGTACAAAAACTAGTGGACCCTATGAACGTGCGTATCTGTGATATACTTCCGACTCGTAGCAATATTTACCCTCTTGATATTACGTTCGATAATATTTTCCAAACAATGCAAAATTACTTCCCCTTACTATTTCAGGTGCTTTATTGCAAGGGCGCCTGCAGAGTATTCGAACAAATGTGAAGTGTTCTACCACAGCGCCACGCCAGTGCTTCGGGTTGTTGAGAGAAAAGAACCCATACAAGAGTCACGTCGGGGCAACGCCAATTGTGGTTGCAGTGCTGGCTAGTCGCTTCTACAACAATGTAATAACATATACTCCGCAAGCTACAGTCTAGCGTCACTCGTAGCTGCTGACAATTGCTACTTATAATATGCACTTATCGCACCGCAGCATGCACTTCGTCGCGGTAAAACTGACATCGCTTTAACATGAGCGCCGACGTTACGGAGAACAATTATTAACTACACTATATACGCCAGTCTGGTCGATCTGCCTTTCAAGCGCACGATATGCGCACAAGTACTGAATTTACAAAAAGGCGACGATCCACCGCGTAACGCTTGACTCGATGCGAAAAATTCAGCCTAAGATGCTAGTCGCCGACGACTGCTTCGCATGACATCCATTCCCACACAGCGTGGGATCTGCCGGCACTTCTTTTGCATTTCGTTATGCATCAAAACATCCTCTATAATTTAAAATTTTTCTAGTCCAAAAATACCCTATTCCAAAGTTAATAAAAATTTACAAGACTAAATTCTTGGCCGATCCTCCATAGTACGTGCGAGCTACAGATAATAGGTTAACCTAGAACAAGCTTCAAAATGAGCACGCTATCGAGTTCCACTCTTGAAGGCGATGCACAAGTTTGTTCGCATCGTCCTGAAATTCGTTAGCCAAGCTTTGCTTTTCAGTGGGCACCTCAACAGTGCCGCGAGAAAAGGAACGCCTGTGCGCATAAAATTGACCGCTTTTTACTACCCTAGGATACCTGCTGCTAGTAAAGTTGCGAGGTGCCCACTACGCGTTCGTAAGGCAGCGCGCGCACCTACGCAGCTGCACGTCTTGTAGGCGCTGTTGCTCATCATAACAATTTATTATGCTTGAGCGCTTCGTAATGGTTAAGCAGTTAAACTGCTCACTCGCTGCCCTATTCCCATGGTGTGACGCCTCGGTTCGATTCTATGCTTCTGGACGCAATATTGCATATTTTGATGCCACTCGTCGCACTATATAGCACCTACTTGGGGTTCTACTGCGGAAAAGTTTAAACCACTGGCGTCGCTTCACGAAGGATCAATGGGAGGAATCCCTGAAGAGCAGCGACCACCACACCCAACTCCAGGCTGTCCAGAGGGCCCACGACATCGCGACGGAACTTGGACTTCCAGTCCCATCGTGGGCGGAGCCACCAACTTCATCTGGGGGCCTCCGGCTTCCCAGATTCGAGTTCCTCAGGTCTCCAATAAAATTCTTGTCATGTCATGACATGTCATGTCATGTCATGTCACTGGCGTCGCTGTGTGGTAGTATACCTGCTTACCGCACAGGGGGCCTGCGCTCGATTGTGGCACCAACCCTTGATAATTTTCATCCACCGTGATTTTTCGCTCACAACCAACGACACCGACGCCGACACTGAAAACCCTGCGAAACAAACCCTTTAACGCTACTGCGAGTTCTATGAGCCGTAATTGATGGCGTGCTGTAATCTATAGAAGGGTAGTTAAGATCACTGGATAGATTTAAAGAAGATCGAGGAGACTACACGATTTGGTCAGTATCATAGGTGGAAATATCAACAAATTCAGATCGGCTACTCGGCGGCCGCTAACAGGTACCACTGACGCAATGAATACGGCATACAAAATCAAATATCCATGTCCAAACTAATTTCAGGGGCGATTCAATAGAGCTTTGAGACGGCTCACACTGCTGTTTTACTTCGACGAGCGCTCCTGGTCATCTAGACCCGGTCCTATCTCCACAAAAAATTGGGAACACCATATCGCTATAAACAATATCGTTGGAAAACTAGGTTCCCGTACCGATGAGGACATCGGTGGAACAGGTGGGTATGATTGTTTTTAGAACGTCAAGATCAGCAAATTAACTGCGGAAGTTCGCCAAGAGCAAGTAAATCAGATGTGGCGTTAAAGGTTTATTTCGTTTTTGTGTGTGTTTTTGAGTAGACTGTGACCTCCGGTTAAAGTAGGTTTGTCCAAGAAACGTTAAATAAAAGAATGCGGCTATGGGGTGCCAGTAGCACCGAAAAATATTTTATAGTAAAAGTACATGTCTCAGGTAATATACGTGTACGTCTCAGGTAATGTACGCATCGGCAGATGCCCCATTAGACATACTATCGCACGCTATGGCATGAGGCCTAATTCCTTATACTTATGCCTCCAAATTGCGTTTTAATCAAGCATTGTAATAGCATGACAGTAGGATTCACTCGGTTGCTGTTTTCAATTTACCGACCGCCGCACTGCTTACCGACCGCCGCAGAGAGGAAAGATTATCAAGTGGACAAACATTTTTCGACAGCTATCAACAAAACAGAGGTGATATGTTTACATACATTGTTACCGGCCACGACACGTGAATACACAACACTAACGTACAA
Organism: Rhipicephalus sanguineus; assembly: GCF_013339695.2. Lineage (NCBI taxonomy): Eukaryota > Metazoa > Arthropoda > Arachnida > Ixodida > Ixodidae > Rhipicephalus > Rhipicephalus sanguineus. The sequence goes on from NC_051178.1 coordinate 85,367,637, forward strand.
AAAAAAAGGAAACATTCGGTGCCGTTGTTCTCGTTCGTTGCCGTGTTGCTGTCGTTGTCAGCTCGTTCAATTTAAAGGCGCCGAACTTCCACGTAGTTTAAATGAAAAAAAAAAGCTGGTGCAGCATCAGGACAAGTGCTGAGCAATCAACAAAGTTTTGAAGAACATCGTCCGTTTCTTGAGCAGGCTCGACAGAGAGACAGATCCTCATTGCCCGGATTGAGGGAAAAAGTTCTCTACTTTAGCCCACATGCTCTGGCAGTGCCCTGTGTTACAGGACTTCAACAACAGCGAGGACTGGGAGAAGGCCATCACGAGCTCCAAACAGGAAGACCAGTCCAAAGCTGTCCAGATGATCCGTGAGAGAGCGGAGAGGCATGGCCTCCCGGCTCCAACATGGGATCAGCCAACAGTTAGCCAGGGCTCCAGTGGCTGGCTCTTCAGGACCATAATAAAGTTCCTTGTGTGTCTGCCTGAAGAACATCGAAGAAGGTTTTTGCGAATCTAAAACCGCCAGAAAAATCATTACTAACGAAAATATTTTTCTTTACAACAACACGGCCCTTTGTTTTGATTACGTCTGGTGCATTGCTAATTTATATTAAAATATTCACGTGACCATACACTTTTTTCTTTATTACATGACCATCTAGACCCCTCAGCGAGTTGGAGCTTAGCGTTTATGTTGCAGCAGTGTGCAAAAGTATCAGAATTCCATGGATGTGGCAAATCGAAGCAGCGCACTATTAAGGATATTTGTACATGCGCCACAAAACAACTGTTTTTATTGAAGAAAGTATCATTAAACAACGGACATGTATTAATTCATGCGCAGAATGTAAACATGTTGAGTGTTTCGTTTTTTGCGTCGATCATTTGATATATATTTGAGTGTATAACTCACACTTCTGCGACGTGACTGGGAATTTCGTGCAAGACGTTACATAAGGATACGGGCTCTTCCAAGAAAAATAAGCATGCCGCTCATGACGGTCACGCTTGCTACATGAGCCGGGCTTGTCCACAGCATATGCAGTATGGAAAAGTTGAGGTTGCCGTCAGACCGTTGGTTTATAAGATTCAACGGCCTTATGCTCGCCAATCCTAGTTGTAAACTCGAGGCATTTTTGTCCATGCAGTCTAACGCGTAAACACCTTCTCGAGCTTCATGATATTTTAGAGTGTATTGCGTCTTGCAACAGAAACCGTCGTGACAGGGAAAGCGAGAGCCCTTCGACGCAAAGGTCAATACGAATAAGTACTCTTCATCAAGCTTATGAAATCGCATCTACGAAATTCACAAACGAAATGGTCGTTGAATTACATAAGTAGGTAACGCGAAGTACAACATGAGGCTGCACATTGCGTAGAATGAAAGTTCGCATTCAAACACTGGCTGTGCGTGAGATGGCGAATTCGGTGAAGACGTCGTCGAGTGTCGCCGGTGACAGCCAGATGTCATCTAGGCGCAACGCCACCTTTAGTTCTTCAACCTTGGCGAAGACGGTTCCCCAAGAAAGGCCTTTGTCCAACTGATACTCATGCCTTCCCTGCGTGAGAAAGTGTGTACTATATTCAATAAGGTACCTAACTGCGTATCTCGGCGATTTTTGCGGACTATAGTCGGTTATAACATCAAAATAAATACAATCTCCATCAACAGAACCGCGATACGCCGGTCATTTACCCTTGTTTCGCTCGAAGCGCTAGTGTTTACTCTCTGGTAAGGTAACTACTAGATATGTATTGGAAAATGAACATTCGGCTCTCATCAATAATATATTTTTTGGCTCTGTACTGATGGGCATGGGCGTTGGGAATAAGCTTTTTCTCCGAGGCGGGAGCGGGGGCGGCGGGGGGTCGATTTAAGCCTGTCTAACTGTCCACTGAGTGTGCAGTACGCGACATTTCATATTGTTACTATCTTCATTTCGAAGTTCATTTGTAGAAGGTTCATTCCGGCATTATAATACATGTGTAGAACACAGTGCAGCACCTATATAGAGCTGCTAAGGCATGTGTCCCCGGTAGTTGGGGAAGTGGCGAGGGCCTCTTTATCCATCGGTAGCTGACTCCTATGCTGATGTCATAATTTATGATAAAACGTGTTGCGACTTTCAAGATTTCTACCTATAACCAGTGACACAAACGTTTGTCGACAAGCCACGCTTGGAACATCTTAGACATGCAGAATTTCTTGACGTGGCGAAGGTGGCCGAACGTAATTAAATTTAACGTGTGCGCGATCACTTTCTGTGTGGAACGGTACTGGTTTTTGGTAGAGCTTGTTTATTCTTAGGTTGTCATTGAATATACAGCAGCGTTATTGTAACGTCACCAATTTGCGATCTCATCTCAGTTGTTTTAAATGATCCAAATATTGTCCCATGACTAGAGAAGCTTCAGAAGAGCTCGTGCTGGAACTTCAATTAAGAGGGAAGCAAAAAATATCTCGGTTAGAGCATGAAACTAACCCGTAATAGTGTGGCGGTGGGCGCTGTATTGCACATCGAACATCACTGCGTCCTGCAGAAGAACTGATGTCTGGGCAAATGGGAATTTTTTATGCATCTTTGAAACGGGCGGCTCAAAAAAGAAAAAAATCACAGCATATCCACGTGGTGAATGATGATGAGTGGGGCGAAGGTACGGAGGGAATCATCGCTAAATCGTGAATCTTCCGTGTAACGCCCCATCAATCATCACATAAAGAGTGAAAACCACTGTGTATATATCACAAACATCAAACTTTTATTTTTCCTAATTAGATGACGCTTGGCTTGCGTTGTCCCTTCATTATCACGGCTTTATGATCCGTGAAATGAAGGGATGGCGGTTCCTGTACGGGTTGCAATTGGAAATTTGAAAATACCAGATATATACAGGTCCCTCGGATGGTCGTTGGTTTCATATGATCAAAGGCAACCGATTTTCATTGTGGGAACCGATTTCATGCGAAGCAGTCAGCGAGTAGCAGCCTATGGCAAACTTCTTGCTTCGAGCCAAGCGTTACTACTTGGATCGACGTCATTTTGTAAGTTTTGTACTTGTGCGCATATCGTGCGCTTTCCAGGCCAGTCGACTAAATTGGCGTGTAAAGCCTAGCTATGGTCCGACGTAACGTCCGCACTTACGTCAGAACAGAGGTATAGGTGTTATCGCAAAGAAGTTCACGCTACTGCCCGATCATGTGCTTTTTATAACAAGCGTTCGTCGGTGTATTCGAGAAACGCTTGAATGAAGATTGCATAGTCAATGTTTATTACGATTGTTGAAAAGCGTGTACACATCAATGCAGCCACAACAGCCGTTGCCTCGGCATGACGGCTGTGTAAAGTCATTTTCGTAACAAATTTGTACAACCGGCGTGGTTTTGTGGTAGAATACTTAACTGCAATTCAGAATGGCCTGGGTTCGATCGTGGCTCGAGATGTGATCTTTATTCTTTGCTTCCATCCTGATTTTTCGCTCATCGACAACGCCGTCAGTGCCGCCGGCACCGAAGTTTCTGTGACACGATATCCTTACCACTTTCGCCTTGAACTTTTCAAAGTCTATTCTCGCCTTTACTGGGTTGATACATACTGTGAAGCACCTGTGGCCCGTACCCGTATACCATGGGCCGTCTTGTGCGGTCATGTACCACACGTGACATGAAGTACGGTGCAGGCAAGTTAAGTTATTCGTATTGTGACCTGATAATTGTGTTCTGCATACACTCATGTCCTCCTACGCCAATTTTGGTACATACTGGGTTCGGGATACGATCACAAGAGCGAAAAGACTTCGGCGGCCAGATAGACATATAGATAGATAGATAGATAAAAACGGTCAAAGGGTCTTCTGTTTGCTAAGAAATGCGTCGCATTTAAAACTACTCAGGAATTGGACGCGCGGCACGACGTTCAGGAGGGAAAGCAGTTCACGCGGCCTTGTGCGTGTGAGAAACACATAGGTTTGAGAGTCCTTGATTGTACCATAGTATAGGATCCACTGCACTTTATGCCGGTCTCCTCATCGTTGTAGGAAGGACTGTAGCTTTCCCTTTGGACCCTACCGCCCGCTTCATCTAAATGAAAAGTAAATTTATTAAATTTTCTATTACTGCCGCGATAATATCCCGAGCTATCCTAAGACGGCTGCCGAAAAGAAAAAGCAATTATAAAGGGAGCGAGTAAGTATTACCGTCCCTTCATTTTTCAATACTTTTGGACATTCTTCAACACCCGAGATAGATAGATAGATAGATAGATAGATAGATAGATAGATAGATAGATAGATAGATAGATAGATAGATAGATAGATAGATAGATAGATAGATAGATAGATAGATAGATAGATAGATAGATAGATAGATAGATAGATAGATAGATAGATAGATAGATAGATAGATAGATAGATAGATAGATAGATAGATAGATAGATAGATAGATAGATAGATAGATAGATAGATAGATAGATAGATAGATAGATAGATAGATAGATAGATAGATAGATAGATAGATAGATAGATAGATAGATAGATAGATAGATAGATAGATAGATAGATAGATAGATAGATAGATAGATAGATAGATAGATAGATAGATAGATAGATAGATAGATAGATAGATAGATAGATAGATAGATAGATAGATAGATAGATAGATAGATAGATAGATAGATAGTGGTGTGTGTGTGGTGTGTGTGTGTGTGTGTGTGTGTGTATGTGTGTGTGGGGGTTGGGTTGTTCACTGCATCCGTAAACATACAGGGAGAAAAAATGTGCTAATATTCAATCTGCCCTACCGTATTTGTTTTTTAAAATGCGCTACAGATATGGACTACCGATTAGGCTGCAATCGAGGCCATATTATCGGAGCATTAGCACTCACCTTGTATGCACGCAGCCGCTTGCTTTGCGGGAGTATTTTGCTTACAATCGAGTCTACCCGTTCGCTGCTGCCACGTTCTTCCTCTTGTAGAGTGAAGGCAAGTGTGCAGCCAAGGCCGTAGCGCTGAATGATACGACGGAGCGATCCCAGGCAGCGAAACTGCCCGTCGGCCATGATGCCAACACGATCGCAGGCAGTCTCACACTCATCCATCCTGGAATACACACGTGTATGTGGTGTCAATTCACATGAAGAACAAGGAAACGGGGCTCATGTTATAAAGTAAATCATATATATATATATATATATAGACAATTTTTTTGTTTTCTAATTATTGAACTTGATAATTACCAGTATATATCTAAATTACTAATATTATTGACTTTAGGCAGGAAATGCGACTTGCACAGTTCGAGAAGGTCTTCAGAAACCCCAATTGCATTACATGCGATAAAGAAAGTCTCACGTATACCACTTTTTTCCAATGCTGCAAAGAAAGCACGCGACATACAAAAGGAACCACGTTACTAGCACATTCGCGTGGCAGCAGAAGTGCTGTTCTCAGCCGTGGTTTGAGCGAACGAAATGAGCTGCGGCCGCGACTCGCCGGCTCCGTTGCAGCGGTAGGCCGATAAGTTGGCGTTGGTTTCTTGGCCCGCGTCAGCCAGTTGGCGCGTTTGACGGTGCAAATTGTAGCGAGCGTCTATGTTCCCTTTCTTAGCCCTGGTCCGTTCTGCGCTGGTTGTTGAAGATGGATTACCAACTAGCCCAATCTCAAACTTTGCTTCAGTGATTTCGCTCGCCCGCCTCTAATATTGTATTTTTAACCCTTTGCTAAAGAAAGCTGGGACACCCGGTATATATATATATATATATATATATATATATATATATATATATATATATATATATATATATATATATATATATATATATATATATATATATAGCAGTGTATGTTATTGATTAAATGGGCCAGTTCTCTTCGAATAATTGGTATACCACAACGGAAGCGTTGTCAACAGTGATTTCAATATTTATTTCCCAACAGTTTCGGGAGGGGTCCTCCCTTCGTCAGGGGATGAGTTAAACTCACCGAGGCACCTTACCTCAGGCGCCCTTCCAAAAGAGAGTTATGATATATCACCACCTGATGCTGAACTGGCATTATTGTAACTACTAATTTTCGATTGGCGCCTTCAAGCACCACCTGCTTCTACAATTCATGTTCCTACTGACTCGTTGTCTGCAACGTTCCAATCTTACTTTGTCTCTGGCAATTACTCTGTCTCTTCTACATAGACACTATGCAGGCGCATGGAACTTATAATTTGTTCATTTAATTGCAGCTTGCTTATGGCTTGAAGACCAAGCAAGGTGAGAAAAAAACTGTGCTATTCTTTCTATTTTTTCTTGCGTATTGAAAACGATATTGTTCATTGTTCAGTAGTAAAAATTATGTTGTAATACGTCTTTTCTACCATTGGGCTACAAATATGGCGATAAGATTTAATGAGCTTGGATATATTGGCTACATTTAGCTAGGGCTCCGGCTCCTTTTCGAATGTACCCTACGGCAACCGCGACCTGCAGCAACTCGCGGGGTGCTGAGATTTCGCGGTGAATGCACTGAGGTTACGAGTTTTTAACGCGCAATCCTACCTGTGGGACGTCATGACAACGGCAGTTCCGCAGGTGCCACTGATGGCTCTCAGTGCGCCAGGATATCCCTACGCGCCAGCACATCGACGCCGGCCGAAGGCTCGTCCAGAAACACCACACGTGGTTGGCCAATCAGTGCGGCTGCCACGGATAGCTTCCGCCGGTTGCCACCACTGAGCAAAAGCCAAATCCACGAAAGAATGAATATTCGCGAGGCCCAAGAGGAAGACAGCAAGAGGCCGCATATCAAGAGTAAACAATGTTTCGTGTATGCGCAATAATCTAGTCAGTTTTTTTTTAGTTTTTTTAGAGAGAATGGGTGTTCCAACAATCGTGCACCAAGAGCGCGAGAAGGTATTACATTCCGCGAAGACAACCCCGTAAATATTGTATCCATTATACACTTGCGCCAGCGACTAAATTTTTTTATTAGCATATTTGATAGTTTTCTTACAGAAAACCAAAGGGGTGCGGGCTAAAGGCGCGAGCATGCGGCTGACTGAGGCCCTGACCCCTGTACAATCAGTGCTCGGCGAAGCAACATAATTAAAATAAAAAAGAACAGCTTATGTAGACACTAAACACATGATGGAGTAACATAAACAACATAATAAACATGATTAACATTAGTAGAATAAATAACATAAGTGACGGAAGTAGCATAAGGAACAATACAACATATTATTCCGCCTGCAGTCGTTGGCACTGAAAACACAACAATGTGCAACACATTTAACGATATTCGCAGATTTTTCTTTTATACACTGTTAAAGAGGACGATTCTTTTATTATATCTAACAGTTGTTTGTTTGAATTTAAGAGCCTAGGCATTTTGTATCTCAAGCATTGCGTCCTGTAATTTGTTCTGCTCTTAGTTAGTTTATAGTTGATCACACGTAGGCTGCGGTCTGCGGTCGTTTGAAGATAGCTGGACTCAAATTTCTCCAGTTTTCTTTAATTTGCATGAACATATTAAGTGAGAGCTTCTCTGTGTAAAGAAGACTTGGTGGAACTAGTTTATACTTAACTTTATATGGAGACGTGGTATCATTGAAAGGGGTGCGTTCAAGAGCACGAACGGCTCTATTTTGCAAAATTTCTAGTTTACTTAAATTAGTTTTCGTAGTAGATCCCCAGATCAATAAGCAATAGTGCAGATGTGACTGAGCTAGAGCATGATATATAATTGGTTTCAGTCTGTTTGTAATTAAAGATCCTACTTTGCCACGGTGCACCAATTGTACGAGATCGTTTGTTTTAGAGGTGAGATATGTGGTCATTCTACGATAAATGTTCTTGAAAAAATACTCCCAAAAATTTAATACTGCTCGTCTTTTCAAGCAATGAGTCTTGAAAACGTAGGTTGAAAGTAGTATTTATGCGCGAATTTCGAGCTCTGAAAATCACATATTTAGTGGTTTTTTTTTCGTGTTTCACTGTAACTCATTTGCATCTCACCACAGGGAAAGCTCTCTCAGCCATATATTTGCTTCTATTCCGGCATCTTCTAAACTTCTACTGCGAAAAAATACGTTTGTGTCATCAGCGAAATATACTGTTTCCTCAGTGTGGGGTATATTGCAGATGTCATTAACATAGAAAACAAATAAAGGGGATCCATTATCCAGCCCTGTGGAACTCCCGTAGTGATTAGATTGTGGTCTGAAGAACAGCTGTTTACTGCTACATACTGTTTGCGATTTTCTAGATAGCTCTTTATTAAGAGATGGGCCTAGCCCCTCAGCCCATATTAAGGTAACTCAGCTAGTAATATGCTATGAGTAACAGAGTCAAACGTCTTCTTTAAATCTCAGAATATCTCAACCGGTAAACTGCTTCTCCTAAATGTTTTCAACAAATTTTTCTTTGATGATTAGTAGTGCTAACTCAGTGGATTTCTTTTTTTTTGAAATCCGAACTCAAATAATGATATGTAATTTGTTGATCATAATACATAATCTAACTCGATAAGTACTTTCATAAGTATCAAAAGAGCCAATGAAGCCTTTGTAGGCATTTTACAGCGACGTATATATGCGGTATTTTCATCAATGTGCTATCATCACTTTCAGCTTATTTGTTGTCCACTGCAGGACGAAGGATTTTCTCAATAATGCGCAAACTTAAAGCGACACTAAAGTGGAACAACGAGTAGGTTTAGGTTGATCATTTGTACTTTGCGAAATTAATGTCATTACTTTCACCACCATACGTTTATTAATCGAGGAGAAAATGAAGGTCAGAGTCCCATTTCGAAGTATCGCGCCGCAATATCCGCGCGCGAAGTCACGAATTTCAAAGTATTTTTCGCATTTCGGCAGCATTGGCTCAACAAAATTCCCTGAAACTTTGTATACTAAGTCTGTGGCACCCTTGGAGGATAATGCACTTCATTTTTACCGATTGGGAGCTACGTATGGCCTAGTAGACTCCGTCAAAATCTATGACGTCACAGCGTTCGGTACGGAAATTTCAAGGCGGCGTCGCTACCCGCATCTTCTTTTCGCGTGTTTCCTCGCTTACTAAGCGTCGTCTCACGGTAAGAGTGGTGTTGTCAGTATTGTGAAATTGTAATTTATTAATGCGCGACAAAGCGCTTTTCTTTAGTGTCCCTTTAACATATGCTGTGCGAGCTGCAACTTTACAAAAATGTATTTAGGCAGTGCATAGACTGTCTAAAGTAATTTTTAGACACTCTATAGAGTGTCTAAATTCATTTTGTAAGTGTGGTTCCATTTTATGCCTGCGAACTTCCTGATTTCGTCACTCCATGAAGCCCCCTACCGTCCTCGGCTACGTCTCGCATCCCTTGGTATTGCGGCGCTCTAATTGACCATAGGTTACCTGTCGCTCGCACTGCGTGACATTCCAAGGTCCACTTTTCTTCCTAATGTCAGCTACCCCTGCTTCTTCTCTAATCTGCTCTGTTGTTTGCCTCGCTCTTAATTTTAGGCCTATCACTTTACATTCCATCATATGTTGCGTGGTTCTTAAAAATACTTCTCGAGTTTCTTATCCTGGAATTTTCCGCCCTATATGCTACTAGCTGATGCCCATATACGGTGGTTGTAAACTTTCCGCTTTAGGGAGGTCGATAAACTGACTTTTATTATTCGGAAATGCTTGATTGCGTGCTATAGCTATCGACTGATAAAGAAAGCCCTGGAAACATTAACCTATCTTCAAAATTCATGTCTCGCGGGAACCTTTTTTTTTTCGTGTGTAATAGCCAAAGAAATAATCCTCCTAAATGCAACTTTCAGTGAAACGTTTCTCACCTATAAGTCCCGCACTTTCGCCTTGCGTGGCCTGACAGTCTGAACGTGTAGAGCAGGTAATCCACAAGATGCGAAATCTCGCCTTCAGGCACACCGCGCAGCCTCGCAATCAGGCGTAGGTACTCTCTTGCGGTCAAACTGTCCAGGAGCCCGTCGGTCTGCGAGCAGTAGCCGATCGCTGACTGCCACTGCAGTATAAAAGCAAATTATTGTTCAATCGTTCGTAGGAATTTGTAATAGCACAATGTTTAACATGCATTCATAGAAGTGCATAGTTGCAGGTTTGTTGGATGTTAACAATACAAATGCTGAAGTCTGGTGGGTGTGTATCGCAAAAATGTAAGAACCCAATCTGGTAGATTTTCAAACGAAGAAGCTCCATCGCACATTCGCATTTCACCCAACGCTCTGATGTGCACAATTTCACATGCCTTAATAAGCTTCTTCTGCCCACATTTTCTTAACGGGTTATGATGTCCACGATGACAGTCATTTCCCTAAAGTGAATACCAGAAATGTGATATTAATTATTAATTCGCCTTAGTTTTTAACGAATTAGGCGCAATATAAAAATACTCAAACGAGAGCCACATGATGGTAAACCATGTCGTTGGTATTATTCAGTTGAGGTTAACCCCTTTTTTGTAAATATTTGGTTCCCACCCTCTATAAACACGATACGGGCGGCACCCTTAAAAGCTATCAAAATAAAGCATGATGTAACATCAACTTGCATGTTAAGGTTAGACAATGAAAAAACTCAGTGCCCAGGGGAAAAAAATAAAAGGGCTAAAAGGGCTCGTGGGGACGCTAATGAAAAAAAAGGAGTACTTTGTATTATGTTTCTCAAGTCCCCATCCTAAAATCTAAGATTCTTTCTCATCATTTCCATTATTATAATCCAAACTGAATTTCGCTAGTTTACTGAATCATAAGCAGGCTTTTTGTTAATCTATACTCTGGGCATGCTGAGATTATTTTATCTTTGTCCTCAACATCACCTTGACATAACAGTAAACTGACACGGAATGTAGATATGTAAATAGCAGAAATGATGCAGAAATGCAGTTCAAAAATAGGAATAAAGAAGAGAAGGAATTAGGGACACATACCAAAAGACATATTATAGTAAACAGACGGGAAAAAGTATACAGAGGCCTGGATAATGTATGGGATGCAAACGGAGGACAGCAAGGAGAGCAGTTGTGCAAAAAATCAAATTATCATTAAAATAACTTCTTGAATAGTTTAGCAGGGAGAACAAAGATGCAGTACGCCAAAATAGCTTCTCTTACGTAAATGCTTGTTCTATTGCATCTAGCTTCGGCACCAATGGTGCGATGGTTGTTAGAATCTCATTTGCATATAAGTGAATGTCATCTTGTGCAAGTCAAGCTTACATCCACGAGATCTCTGAAATCGCTGATGTATGAAAGCCGCAAGACACAAAGCAATTCCTTTCTTGCATCCTTGATACGTTGCAACGAAGCACCATGCAAGACAAACTTCGGTAACGACACTACAGGGGCATGAGAATTTGAGCGAAATACGCCGCACGCATTCGAGTACGCAGCACAGTATACAGTGAAACCTCGGTGATACGATCACGGCTCGTACGAATTTCGGGGTGATACGAATTTTTTTGTGGTCCCGGCCAAGGCCCATTATCCTGCAATGTATTGGAGTACGGTTGTTGGCAACCGATTTGCACCCTGTTACGTTTGATACGAACGTACGATAGCGCACAGGTACGAACAGGTGCTGCCCGTGCTGTCGCGGAAGACCCGGCAGTCACACGCGGGCGCGGGCATGCGCGCTGCGCGACCATGAACGGTGCGTCGTTGCCTCCGAGATAGTAAGCGCGAATCTTGGAGGCCTTTAGGCGTCCTTCGAGTTTAGGCTACAGATGACGTTGACGTCGAGCTTTTTTTTTCCCCCGACGCGTTGACTCGTGCTCCTGTGCTCGAGGCAGCAGCGTCTTTGTACTGTGTTAACACGTGCCTGCCACGTCGATGCAAGACATGTCCCCACAATCAGACGTTCTATGAAATAAGACTGAAACCTGGGCTACGGGTCCGTCATGAAGTCCCATAAAGGTGGACGAAGACCCCAAGAGACGAAGCTGAGGGTCTTGGCGAAAGAGTTTGGCCTCTATCTGTCGTGTGCAAAGCGCTTCTTTTCGCCGCAGTACTCTGGTGTCTTGCGGAAAAGCGTAGTAAGATTAGGAAGGGGCTACTAACGGTCACGGGGCACATGTTGTTCATTAATTACACAGGCGCGCATGCGCCGTATATTTACGAGTACGAGTATGATCGTAGACGTCGAAAAACTTTACTGGCAATCATTCGGAGCTGTTAATGACGTCGCTGTGGCCCTGAAAAACACTAAATCAAAGCGTATGCCAACTTCCTTTTGTCGCATACTGATTTTCCATGTTTCCTGGTGATACAAACTTCGGATGATACGAATATTTTTAGTAACCCCGCGAGATTCGTATCACCGAGGTTTTACTGTAGTGGCTACTAGCAAGTGTCATGGCACCGATTCTACTATAAAGAAAAAAAAATAACCATTGAGAAAACAAAAGGTCGGCTGAGCGTACACACTCGCGCACTTGTTTTTGTCGACGTGGCTCGAGCGCCATCACGTGACTCTGCTTCACCAATGGGGACTCGTAGGCCTAATGACCTGTGCTCGCTGGAGCATGCTGGCCGAAAAAAAATTTTCACTGTCGTTAGTTTTATTCGGGTGGCTTAGCGGTAACAGTATCAGCTTGAGAAGCAGAGTCCAGCCGAAGTGTATTGTTTCGCACGGTGGTGTTTCTATAGCAGTATCTTGTATCTTTAGATACTCGGTACATTACTGAATGTATCGGAAATACAGATACAGGTACTCGTTTTGCGAGATGTATCGCGATACAGATACAAGATACCCAAAGAGTATCTAAGATAGTATCTAGGATACATGTATCTTCGATACTGCCCTGCACTGTATACGTGAGACTTTCTTTATCGCAAATAATGCAATTGGGGTTTCTGAAGACGCTTTCGAACTCTGCATGCCGCATTTCTTGCCTAAAGTCAATATTTAGCAATTTAGTTAAATAATCGTAATTAACAAATTAGTTGATTACAAAACAGAAGATTGTCCGTTGTGCGCAAGGTGGCTGCCAGCAATTTGCAACTGATTTCACTCGCCTGCCTCTAATATTGTAGTTTTTAAGCCTTGGCTAAAGATAGCTATGATACCCGGTATATAGGTTGTAATAATCACTTTACGCGGTCAGGTATCCTTTGTTCTGAAAATTTTACTTGTGCCTGCCACCTCAAAACAACCTTTATGAACCACTGCTGCAAGTTACTGCTCTATATGCGCATACAGTTCACAACAGGCGAAAATTAGACTGTGGTGTCTGCTGTGTAAGGCCTCATTACAAAGCTATTGGTCGGTGATAAATAGGTCATAAGCATACCACATTTTGGCAAAAAAAAATTGCAAGCAGCCTACATTGCGAATAGAAGGGCCTGTGCATACCCGAACAGCCAACCAAATGTCTTTAAGGATTCTGAATGCAGTTACAGTATAATGTAAGTAACTTAGGGCTCCGTCCTAATGCTGCCGCTGTGAATTTCACCTAGAGGCGCTTGGAGACACAGACATTTGCGAGCTTCAAACGCTAATTATGAAACTGCAGCTAGGAAGACTAGTTGTACTGTCAGCCCTTCTTTAGAAGAGAGGAAAAATAAAACACCAGAGACATTGCGTTTAGGCAAACCTATGCGGTCTATGCGGTGTTTACGGCAGTACGCACCAGGGTTGCCAATGGTGGCTACTTTTCGCCAAATTGGCGAATTTGAGAGGCCCGTGGCGACCTAAAATTATGAATGGCGACATGGCGAATTTTTGGCGATTTTCGGCTTAGGTCCCTACTGACTTATGCATCCTAAACTCAGTGTCTTCCCAACGATTGAGCGGCAACATTCTCTGTATTTTTCTTGGTTTTAGACCCACGAGTAGAATGTGCACATCACGCGTCATTCGGTATGTCCGTCCTGTAACTCGTGTGTATCTCCTCAATTCATCCAGAGAGAGAATAAAACGTTTATTTGATGTTCTGTGAGAAGATCGGTGAGTGGGATCCTTAGTCCGGGATCCCATCTAGATGCAGGAGGTACTGGAACATCCCCCAGCGACATTTTAGCAAAATGTAAGTCAGTGGACTGCCTTGCAAACCGCGAGGGAGCAGTGTTTGGCTATAAGTTTATGCCTTTAGGTGCTTTAAGCTTCTCTGAAGTTTCGCTTCTGAAAGGGCTAGACGACGGGTTGGCCGCGTGTTCCGACCATTTGTTCCGCCAGAGCTCCAACTGTTCTGAATAGCTTGGCGGCTTATTCACTGTTGCAGTACCCCCAATTCAGCTCGTAAAGACTGTTTTGGAGGCGGATACGCGGCTATTTGTGCAATAAAAATATTTTATTGAGGCATTTTCCACTGTTCTCAGTGAGCGTGTGCAATGAAAGAATTGCTATATAACATTTTACATTGTCTACTTGTTCATTAATAACGCATCGGATTGACGCATGTAGATATAAGTGACTATAAGGAAGGGTCGGTGGCGTCCGGTATCATATTAATTCACACTGAAAAGGTGTAAGACTCACTAATGATCGGTTCCTGTAAGAACTCTGCCGTGTTGCCTTCAATAAACCTTTTAATCCCTTTATTTCATATAAGGGTACGCAAAGCTGCCTACAAACAATGCTTTCACGGTTTTCGCCCAAGGTTTACCACACTTTTACCTTTGAAACGAGCGGACAGGGATGTAAGGATATCATGAGCGTTTCATTCATTCATCCTTGCGCCACTACGCACATCTTGCGGCTAGTCGGAGAAGCAGTGTCATGTACTCCCATGGTGATGCGGGCGATACGACTGATATTGAGAAATGTCGATATAATCTAAGAGTCTTGGATGGTACTGTATTCTAAGGGGCTATATGTGAGTGGAAATTTTTGTTACTAGGTATGCCGCACATAGTAGAATGGCGACATTTTTGGCGAAATTTGTAAAAAAAATGGCGACTTTGGCGACTTTTTGCTCGTCGTTTGGCGACATTTACTCGAAAGTCAGTGGCAACCCTGGTACGCACTCACTCGTATATTAGCAAGCGGCGTCTCTCAGGGTAACTTTTACACTAAAAAAGCAGGCGCAGTGCGTCGTGACTCGTTGACGTACGAAACCGCGGAATAAAATGCTCGCAAAGCCGCAATACCCTGCACCTGTCAAAAAGGCCTGTTCAGAGGTCCTTACGTCCTTTATGCTTCTGTTCTGCTTTCTGTGACATTCGCCGCCAGTCCAAAAGCAGGGAGGCTAAGTGAGGAAGGCGGAAGTTTGTGCCTCGAAAGCTTGCTCCATAGTTGCTAGGGCTCCGGGGATGCTAAGCACAAAATAAACGAAACGCTTTGGTGTTGTCCTTTCGCAGTGCTTCACTATCCATATTTTGTTCACGTGCTTTTTCCTAGAGCGAACCGGAATTTTTTTGCGCAAGAACCAAAACATCTTCCGGATTGCTGCTAGTGGCAAGGGTACACAAAATGAGCTATCTTAAAAGGCAGCGTTCTTTAAAACTAGACGAAACAATTTTGCGGAAGCCGTCGATAATGGCTGTCACGAACAGCCGTAGCTTGTCAGATATTTGGTGGAATCCCGTGGGCTGGCTCTATACATAACTTTCAAAAGAACAAGCCAAGACCACGCTCATAAAGCATGCTTTAAAAACAATGACATGATTCGTATTAACACCTATAAGTTGTCTTGCTGTGTGCCGACACTACAGACTGTATGCGCAACAAGCCCAGCTTGTAGCAGAGAATGTAGCAGACAAATGAAAACATGTTACCATGCAATTGTGCTGAAAAATAAGAAATGCAAGTGAATGATTCATCCGAAATGAAATGAGAGGAAAAGAATAAACCTTTCGCAACTTTCTTTAGCGGCCTACAAACTTTTTCTGAACACGATTTGAAACGACAAGTTGGCGTGTGTGGGCATTATCGATTCCACTTCGTCAGACTAAAAACATAGATATATGAAAAACTAAACGTACACTGTGCTCTTCGAGGGCTCTATGTAATCCGTTGAGAAGTTGACAGTTTTGCGATTGGCTAGGCGTTCTGACAACCGCTTTATTTCGAATCCTCGAAAAACGAGATTATTTGTATGTCCTCTCTTTGTCCCTCGATTTTCCAGTTCCGCTGCTCTAAGAATTTTTAGCCGCGAACCAACTACTTCAGTTTATTGTGGTTTTGTCTTGTTTTCAGTGACGCAGCTGTCACTTCGAAAACTTTTATACGGAGTGAGGCATTAAGAATTGCCTGTAACTTTTGTAACACTTAAACGATGTTATTGAAACAAAAAGCATTTTGTTCATTACTGTTGGAGAACTTTTATTCATGATTACTAAAATTCCGTGTGATCCCCACCAATATCTACCAATTTTTTTGTGAACGATCGCAGGTGGTTTCGACACACTTCTCGTTGCTCTAAACTGTTGAACGTAAAAGACGAAGACGAGAACACACTGACACACCCGGAACGCAAACTCAATTTAATTTGAGCTCCGTGTGTGTCACTGCATTCTTCGTATTGGTCTTGTCTTCGTCTCTTACGCGCAACAGTTTACGAGCTCTTAGCGACAGTCACAGTATTGCACTGGTAGTGCTTTGAATTCCGTGCGTTTTTTCTTAACACAGAAGTGTGAACTGAACGAATACTCTTGTCAGCAAATTCGTCCCGCCTTCTATTTCCTGGGCAACTTTTTTTTCTTTTTCCCATGGAAAGGCTTTCTTTCGAACAATTAGGCCATGCCCCCCCCCCCCCCCAGAAAAAAAAAATCCTGGCTACGCGCCTGACTCCTCGTGCACAATTTGGGAACAGCTGACAGCTCTCCTGTGGTAGGTTGCATGGTACATTCAAGGATCCACATCTGACCCGCCACGGTGGTCTAGTGGTCATGGTGCTCAGAGGCTAACCCGGATGTCCGGGGATCGCATCACGGTCACGGCCGCCGCAATTTAATGGAAGCGAAATGCTATAGGGGCCCGTGGACTTACATTTAGGTCTGCGTTAGAAAACCAAATCGTCCAAATTTCCAGAGCGCACCCCTAAGGCCTCGCTCATAATCATATCCTGGTTTTTGGGCTTAAAGACCCAACAATCATTATTAATGATACACATCTTGCTTTCAATGAAGCACGGTGTAAGAAAAATAATTTAGGTGTGGACACTCTCCGCCCGCCGCGAAGGAGAGCGCGTCCAGATAATGTTCGCCTTTAATACATGAGCCGGCCGCAGTTTCTTGGGGGGCGCTGCGACATGGGGGCTTAATAGGGTGCCTTGATGCGCGTTTTGTTGCGCGTTTTGTCCAGGGTGAGGACATCTGCGGCGTCTACTGCGGCGCGGCTGCCATATTTTAGCCCACGGCTTCTTACCGGCGTCTCACCGCTCTACGGCAGCTGCGCTGAGAGGCACGAGACGCGGGGCAAAAAATGGCGTCTTGGCGGCATCAGCCCCTTCAAAGAATGGCAACACCCTAAGGGGGGCGCACGCATCGAGGCACACTAGGGGCTTAAGAAACCTATTGCGACGAGGCGAACGCGCGTTTTTCTTCATTTTTTTCCCACCTCATTGCATTTTTTTTAACCGTGCACGCTAGCAACTAGGGCAAGGAACGCATACCGCGTTTCTCGCGAACGTGCTCGCGACCGAAAAATGCGACGTGCGGCGAACGCCGGAATTGGCTGCGCGGCGTTAGAAAAAAAAAAAAGGATGCCGAAAAGAAAGTACATAATTGTTCTTATTGTTTAGACCGCTGCTGCTGTAATTTACGCACAGCGGAGGAGGATAGAGCAACTGAACGGCGAGTTTTCATACGGCCACGGTATAAACGGCGCACCCAACGCACATAGCGTCCCTAACAGCGTTGCGTACGTACAAGCGTGGCGTCTTGCTTAGAGCGCGTGAGCAGTCTTTCTGCTCGCTGACTTCTCACGTGCGCAACGCCGTTACAGACGCTAAGCACGCAGCTCGTCTTCTATAGTACATGCGCCGGCCGCAGTTGCGTGGGAGGCGCTGCGACATGGGGGCCGAGAGGAGGAAAGAGGCGAACATTATGCGGACGCGCCGTCGGGCGGAGTGTCCACACCTAAATTATTTTTCTTACACCGTGCAATGAAGCTTTGAATTTCAATGCTAAATCCTGGAAGGTTCCATTAGGGAGAGCTTACAGCTTTCACGTGGTGGGGTACTTGGTAATATAAATCGCCCCCACTTTTTCTAAACACCAACGCTTGCATGTTAAAAGAATTCAATGGCCAATTTTCATCGAAATATGTCCAATTGACGTGTAATTGCATCGGACTAATCAGGTGCTCTGGCGTCGTCGCATGTGCTGCGTTGTTAAACGCATGAGGGTTTCTATGTCGTCTCAAGAAGGAAACTGCTTGTCCGTAATTCTGTCAAGGAATACAAATCGCTATAACGAGGTAAATGTATCACAAGCATTCTTCACGGGGCTCGCTTTCGAACCTAGGCACCCTTGACCCGAAGGCGAACGCCTTCAAGGAATACTGAACAAAATTTTGCCACCGAGAGTTTCAACCAAGTTGAAAGTTTATGTATGAAATTGATAGATGTAACCATAACTTCAAGCCCAAATGCGCGAAAAATAATTAATTTAATGCGTTTTTTCTACAGCGGCCGTGCCGCGAACTTGTGGGGATGACGTTTAAGGCCTCCGTAAACGGTCATGCCAACGATGCCAGCCATGGCCCACGTCTACCAATCCGCTTTGCTTCCACAAAATTTCCTAGAACCAGTACGAATCGAACCGGCAGTGAACAATGCTACCGCGAGGGGCAAAACTCCTAAAGGGTGGGGCATGTCTCATCGACTTCGTGGAAGGGGGAGAGTGTGATGTAAAAGAGAGGTGGAGAAAGGGAAGTATCAACATAGGAAAACGTGTACCCTGCATCCGCCGCGGGTACAAGGGACGTCGCAGCCGTCGATGTGCAGCGCCGCGCGCGCTGAAAGTCTTCCAAAAAGTACGGCCAACTGTTGAAAAATGTATGTTCATGGGAACTGTTGCGTCTTCTGAGTGGGTTGAATTTCGAAGTTTTAATCTTTTTTTTTAAATTTTGTTTATTATCCCTTTAACCACTGCGCTACACAGCCACACCTGCGGAATGTGAATATACGCTGTAACGCAAATGAGGAGACTGTACTGCAGATTAATTTTATTAGGATTATTATTTCGTTGAAAAGGTTATTTAAAACCGAATTTTCCGCAATGACCTGTTCAGCTCACAGAAAGAGCAGAGACCAGCTCTTTGTCGTCTTCGTCGGGTGCCCACGGGCGTTGTCCAAGGGACCACAATAAATATGCATGCAATATTATTCTCCGCTGCAGAAGCGGCGTCTCGGCACCTCTAAATGTCGACATCACTCGGACAGTAGCAATGTTGCGAGCCTGCGACGTGCACGATATTACTGGGCTGTGGGACAGACGAAGCAGATGGGGCGATAGGTGCAATTTTATACGTCACGGGAGTAGCGGCACTGAGTACGACATGTGTGCCTATGCAATGAGACGGCAGTTTTACTGACACGCCAGCGTGACGAGACGGAGACCACAGCAATACCATTGAACCAGGCGCAAAGTGCACGCCTCAATATCGTTGGTCGTAGAAACGCCGTTGGCTCACTTGGGTTCTTAATAGTCGAACAATAGCTATTTCCCTTGTGTGGGCAGCCCGGGTGATGACGTCAAGTGCATATTCGCTGGCAAGTATTTCGTAAAACGGAATGAACGTGTCTAGGGGCAATATTGGTTCTCGACCGCATTGCAAAAAGAATAGGGACTAACCATGGGGTGATGAATTGTACGCGAATGTGACATAACGTTAGAGAAAGGATCGAAGCAGCGTAGTAGGAAGAGACTACGCGAGACATACTTCGCAAGCATGACTTTGAGAGTTCGATTCAGACGCTCAGTGAGGCAATTTGTTTGCATATGGTACAACGCCAGGAGCTTGCGCCTCTTTTCACAGGACTGCAGGATGTCTGCCACGAAGCTGGACTAGAATGTCCGGCCACGGTCCGTAAGCAGCAAAGTGGCGTCACGTCCTCCAGCTACCCAGGAGAATTAGCTATCCTGAGCATCTTTCTTGAGAATGTATTTCAACGAAAATCTTTGTATGAAACTGGAAGCAGGTATATAACAATAAAATGTTGAGCTGCAACAAGCTGTATAAACAAGGACCGTACAGAGCGCACTGAATGGCATCAAGGTAGAAGGCCATATGCACACTAAGTTAATTCAGAATGAAGTATAAAGCTGCGCATACAGGACGCCACACATGTGACACGTTATAATATTTGAGCACACTAGAAATAAGTATTTGTAGATGCCTCTTGAACAATGCTGCCGACGTTTCCGCACTATGAACTCAGACAATGAAAGTATTGTTCGGACCTCGCAATTTGTCGCTGTTTTGTCCTGCATGACACGACAAGAACTTCATTTGAATCTTTCGGAACTGAAATTTAAAATCTAAGGGAGCCGAAGCAACCCCTCCCCCCTGGACAAGTTGGTAGCCCCGCCCACGATGGGAGAGGAAGACGAAGTCCCGCCTTGATGTCGTGGGCCCTTTCGACGTCCTGGCGTTGAGTGTGAAGCAACTCTAAATATTTATTGCAATCTCCGTGGTAGTTAAATGGTAGGCTGTCGTGCTGCTGAACTCACAGACGCAGGTTCTCTTCCCGGCCATGCGTCTCTATACAAATAGTGGCGAATTGTACGAACAGCCACGTACTTAAATTGGTTTGCACCTTGAAGAAACCCAGGCAATCTAAATAATCCGCAGTCTCCCAATACGGCATGCCTGATTATTATATCTTGGTTTTGGTGAGTAAAAACCCATAAAATAATATTAGAAGCAGTATGACTTAGATGTCATACAGTATCATCTTGCTCAATCTACCATACTTGTGAACATTACTGGATGTGGTAAGCATACGTGAGCTCAATGCGTGACCAGAACTATTTTGCGGACAAACACAGGGTGGCGTGCGTTCCACGCTTGCAAAATCCCGAGTACTTTCTCTTGGCTGTTAACCTACTTGACGTGGATCCCTGGAGAGAACTGCTTGGCTCATATAGGCGTCGCCTTCAGAGGGCCTCGTGACAGCAGCCAGCATGCGAAACGTGGTGGACTTCCCGGCTCCATTCGCGCCTAGAAGGCCAATGCATTCCCCCGGACGCACCGCGAGACTCACGCCGCGTACGGCGTGTACTCGTCCATAGCTGCGAGAGCGAATGTTTATAAAAATGACAAGCTTGTCTTTCTTTCTTGCACGTTCACTCCATTGGTACACCCTTAATTAGGCCCCGCTTAATGTGATAGATATAGCCAGGAAACCGGATATTTTTCGTCTGGTACCTGGATATAGCCAGCATTTAACCAGGACCTGATTAAGAATGTATACAGTCACCAATGCGCTACTACTAGTGTTTTTATAGTTCCCGAACAACCCCGAGACTCAATAAACTGGTATAAACCTTAAGTCGCGTGCTTACCGTGCAATGGGTAAGCTGCCGCCGTGAAGATTAATTGTCAACATTCCAGCGTCACCTTATAAACACCGTCACACCTGCAACTCATTCACCGGAAATTCACCGCAGCGCTCTTCTGGATTGTGTAATTATATGCAAAAACACTTGATTGTAAACTGACAAACCCGTAAATTCTGGAATTTTTTACTAGCGCATCAGTCCAAAGTCTACTTCGAGTCGCTTGTTTATATCATTATGGAGTATACAAACCATTCTTCGCTCGCATCTAGTACTATCCCCTCAGGGGCTTAAATTGACGTCGCGTTGCTTCTTTACGTGTTCATGTTTTGTAAACTAAAAATAACGATGAACGCTAACAATACGCTATGTTGAGCGATTTGGTGCGTAGCTACTTGAAACACGCGCTGAAAGGTTAGAAACAAGAAGAATAAAGAAGAGCCAGATGGAAGGCCGAAATTCCACTATCTTTGCGTGCCTTCGTTCCCTAATATTTTTATTCTTGTTTGTAACCTTGCGCCGCGTCTCTCAAGTAACAATGATGCCTCTCGCTTCAAACATCTTTCTTCTTGTTGCGGCTATCTTTATTAAGTGCGTAGGCGAGAAGGTATTTTGAAGGGGTTTTGAACTTGAGCTTGATGGTAAGCCTTCATATCACGAAAGAGCGCGGATAAAGTGGACGAGAAAGACTGAAAGAACTTAGCGCTGATTATAAAAGCAGTGGCATAAGGCTTTGTTTATGTGGAGAATGGTGAGGCTAGATGTCACATCATATGTGCACCGGATTACCCACAACTTGAAGAAGGTTGCAAACACACATGGGGTGCCATCTGTTTCCTTCGTGCCACGAAAGCTGCCCCACTTGTGCCCACGCATACTCTCTGAAGGGAACATCAAATGTGGATCACGAAAGAAGCAGGCCAAGCCGCACATAAAATTTGCTGCAGGAGTCGTATATGAGATTCTACTATGTTGCGGCAAGGCATATGTCGGCCCGACGCGAAGATGCTTTAATGCACCTGCGCGGTAACACAAGCTGTCTCTAAAAGGTAAAGATAATGTATATTTGCCGGCTGAGTGTCCTTCACGTAAGTGTGAGCAAGGACTGGGTAAGATTACAATTTGCGGAAGGAGCGCGGATGCTACCGCTCTTGAATTGTTGGAGGCTTTTCACAATAAAACACGAGGTTCGTCATGTATTAGCGATACATGGGTCTTACTCTGGGGAGAGGCCCACCGCTGCGGTGGTACGGTGGGTATGGTGCCCTGCTGCTGACACGAAGTCGCGGGATTTAATTCTAGCCGCGGAGGACGCATTTCTATGGAGGCCATATCAGAGGCCCATGTGCTTAGATTTAGGTGCATGGTAAAGTATTACAGGTGGTCAAAATTCCAAGACCCTGAACTACGGCGCCTCTCACATGAAATCGTGGTTATTGGGGACGTAATACCCGAACGATTATTACTTCTGCGAGGACAAATCAGTCTTCTTTGATAGTTTGCTCTGATATGGCTGCGTATATATTTGGATGTTACAAAATTTGAGTAAACATTCTAAAGTTGGCGCTCCCCCGACCCTTCCCTAGTCATTTGTTCGCGTTAAGCGATTATAGCTCTTATTGCCCACTCTGTGACATGAACCGGCTAGCCCAGCGACGTATTCTTTTAAGAATACAGTGATCATGAAGAGAAGGATGCTCAGTAGAACAGCGGACGCTATACTAGAATAAAGCGGTCTCCTCCCAAAACTCTAGCAGCATACGCTCGCGCGAACGATGCAATGACGCCTGTTGGATCCCTTCCGACGACATATAAGTTCTTTGCGTGTTTGTTTTCCGGGAGCATATGTACCACCGCAGCCTTTCTGACGCAAGACCACCCAATCAAAAGCGCGTATACCTGAGTAGCAGAGGTGAGCTGGCGCCGAGACTTAATTGATTCCAATTGACACAGTAGATGCAAGACAGCCGTATAAACTATTTCATTCGCTCTCCAAGGCATAAATTCTGCAAGTGCAACGGAAAATAATTGGCGTAACAATAGTAGACAGGAGGTCGTCGGATTACATCATGGAGTAAACAGGCAGAGCCGATATTCTAGTTGACCTCAACAGAAGAAACAAAACTAGGCAGGTCATGCAATGTGTAGGGCAGATAATTGGTTGTCAGAACGACATTAATACTAATTGATGCGAAATGCAGCGGACAGCTGCATATGGTTAAGTGTGGTGAATAAAATTAGAAATTAGCAGACATAAAATGGAATCACTCGCACAACACGCTGTAAATGAAGAACAATTGGACACGCCTTCACCTTGCAGTGGATAAAGAGATGGGCTGACTACGAGGATGATATATGAATATGATGGAATGTTTGTTTGAATAAGGGCAAGCTGTGTTTCCAGGTTAGAATTTTTCTATCTCTACTTCTGTTAATATTCTGGTGTAATGTAGATGAAGTGTTGGTGTTGTGTTGCAAACGCACCTGTCCTGAAGAGGTTTCCTGAAGTGGTCATTACAGAAAATGGACTGGTTGGATTTACTCCATCAAGCCTACCAGTTTATCGTTGTATACATATATATATATATATATATATAAAGATCTAAAGGTGTGCGCGTGCGTGTGCACGCACGCACGCGCACACACACACACACACATGTATATATATATATATATATATATATATATATATATATATGTGTGTGTGTGTGTGTGTGTGTGTGTGTGTGTGTGTGTGTGTGTGTGTGTGTGTGTGTGTGTGTGTGTGTGTGTGTGTGTGTGCGTGCGTGCGTGCGTGCGCGTGCGCGTGAGTTACCGCCTACCTGTCTCCTTGTGGTGTTTCTAACTAAACATACCGAAACATAAGCACGTGAAGTTACAAGAAAACAAAGCTGATTTGAAAAACGCAGCTTCCACATTTACCTGAAGAAGAGTGTGACCATATTTCTAACCAATATTTTACTCTCACAACCACATTTTTTTTTATGTGACAATGAATTGGCTCGCAATAATCGTTTTACATTTTGCGCTAGCTTTCGAGTTTTGCGCTTCGCGAATACCAAATATTTCTTCGTTAAACCCGATATTCTGGAGGTGCTGTCATTTTCGGTTTCGTTTAAAAAGAGTGAATGTAATTGAAATGAAGTGTGGCCAACCAAAGTTCATATTTACTTTGCTGTAACCAATAATATGCTATACGAGTTTTTGTTCTAACACGGTTAAACTGTATTAAGCAACACAGCAAGCCAATCCGAGTAGGAAACACACACGAGTTTTGCTGTATTCATGATTAAACACAACGAGGCGGTATTTACGCGAAGATGAACGCGCGCACCGTTTTTGCACATTGTCCACGATCACAGCATTCCGTATCGGATTGAGGCCCGTTCGCAGTTCCCGCTGCACGAGCTCTCTCTCCGCAATAACGTCAGCATCAAGGTCGCCCTGGACTTCCAAATCGCCGTCATTGCGCCAGCGCTTCTGTAAAATAATTGGTACCAAACTTAATAATTGTCAACGCGTGTTGCTTGTTTATTATCTTCTTGTTTGTTTCTCAGCACGAAAAATTCGGGGTACAGTCCCCTGAGTGT
Source organism: Rhipicephalus sanguineus (assembly GCF_013339695.2). Classification (NCBI taxonomy): domain Eukaryota; kingdom Metazoa; phylum Arthropoda; class Arachnida; order Ixodida; family Ixodidae; genus Rhipicephalus; species Rhipicephalus sanguineus. The sequence goes on from NC_051178.1 coordinate 85,392,668, forward strand.
GACTTCAAAGCACCATGACCGCTGTGCAAAATTATAAAAGCTGTTGATGCGAAAGTATTTTCTTCTGTCTTATGCTACTAGTGATTTCCATAGTTACAACGACAGCGTGCTGATGGAAGCAATCGTAAGGTAAAAATGAGGATGCAAGAACTGCCATTAGGTGGTATTGACGCGGTTGTAAAAAAAATGTCACAGTTGCACCGCAAGGGCGAAGCAATGAATGCGATAGCAACACATTGTAGTGTTATACGAAGCGAGGCTGGCAGAAAACTGTTTTGTATCCGATCTCGCGTAACTACATAACGCTGGTGTAAGAGAATACGGCCGCTCCAGGGAGAGATGCTCTCCGCATAGTCCCTTCGAGTTGAGAGCGCAGCAGGTAGAAGGGTATACGAGCTGCCCGCTGTGATGGCTGTCGAGATAGCGCGCGCCAGCAATCGTGACCGCGCCCTTCGATTCAAAGTTCAAAGTTGCTTTTCCCGCGACACACCCCCTCCTCGCGTTTTTACATGGCCGTTAATGGTGGACGCGGCCTTTCCTGTCTGCTTCGACAACAGGCCTCCCGAGCGTGGTGATCGTATCGCATGCACCCTCCGAGTGACGGAAATGGGCCGGCTCGTTTGATCTCTGCTTCGGCCCCGTTCGTCGCCCCCGCCCGCGAGCTTTTACCCGCGGTAGAACATAGGATGCGAGGGGGGATCTATCAATTTAGACTTCATACGGAAGGGACATGACAGCGACGGCAACGGTAGAAACCCGCCGAGACTGTTCATATAATTGCTATCGCAATAAAAACAAACTAGCAGTTGCTCTGAGTACGAATACCACCGATGAGCGAAGCTCCTTCGAAATGGGGCGCAAACGACTATGCGCCTGATCTCGCTACTGGCTTTCATGGAGGCGGTAGGGCGGGGAGCGGGTGAAGAGAGCGTCTGCTCTCTTCACCCGCTAGTGAGTGTGCGGCGGGCGCAGCGCAGGGAGAGGGAGACAGGTGGGAGAGGGGAGCTTCGACGGCTAGAGTCACTGGAAAATCAGAGTACCGCAAAGGTAGGCTGCACGCGGGCAACATTGGGTGGCGGCGGCCATGTCCCTTCCAGACCGTCCGGCGCGTCGCTAGCGTGTGTTGAGAAGTGACCGATCTTTTAGCCTCAGTGCCGTGTTACGCTCTGCAGAACGGCATTATGTGTGTGCGTTTCTTCAAGAGGATATTAGAAGTGATTTCGAGTCATCGACAGGTATGGATCGACTGCGCGGTTAGCGGTGTAACTAATAAAACGTACGGCGAATGTTGCCATGTGCTCGTGAACTCTCTTCATGGCTTCATCGGTCTCTTTTCGTGTCACGCCCAAGGAGGTTAAAAAAAATTTTTTAAACCTCCTTGGTCACGCCCGGGCATGTTCGCTAGGTCCGGATCTGTAAACATAGTTGCATTAGCGCGGTGACATCGTGCGAGATGCCATTTACTTGGACATTTGGTGAAACTTCACTGTTTGCGCTGGCTTTGCAGTCGGTGTTCAGGTTCACTGCACTCGAGAACGTTATCGAACATCGAGAACATTCAGCATTGCGTCCTTCGACTGATTGCTGACGCATAGCTTGCTATGCGCACCGTGCTTGCTGTTCAACTGGTTGACATGTGTAATAGAAGTTGTGTGTGTACGGTAATTGGAAGTTGTGCGCGACGTCTTGATTTGGAACGCCAGCAGCCGAACGCACGGGCGAATCGGCGTGCGGTAGGTAAGGTGCATCTTACGATACGCAGAAAATAGGCCATCAAAAATTATTGACATCACTACTTAATTGTTTCATTTCCTATTTCTTGTCTCCTTAATATTCCCAACATTGCAATGAATTTGCAAATATTTTGCTGTGTTCTGACAAACAGTTCTTTTTTGGGCGTTGCCAGTGCGTAAACAGCTGGGGTTCGGTTTCTGCACTGCTGCACTTTTTTTTTCATAACGCACTCTTATTAAAACTTCCTCGGCGCGGTGCTTTATGTTCTTTTGATCAGAAATAGCACATCCCGGAATTTTTAAAGCGCATGCTACTGCAACACGGTATGTATATAGATCTAGGGATCGCATAAAATCGACTCCCTCAATGCGTGGGATCTGCTTTTTTTTGCTTTTTTTTTTTGTTGTGACCATTTCTCATCAACTATACAGTATTTTAAGGGTACGCTTGGTGCAATGCAGCATTAGCAGCATTTTTTTGCAACAAATGTAAAAATACGCTTGATAACATTGCCTTATACCAAGTTTATCAACAGAGTTCCACGCTTCTGTTTTGTGCAGTGCCAAAGATCATGCCACAATTGCCTTCAAGGTATACCAGTAAACAGTTATTATTTTAATAAACCTTCCATTTCGCTCTCGTGCGTGACACGCTTATAACTCGGATAGCATGCGTAATCTGTTCAACAGATCGAGATATAAACAGCGGAGCAAATAGAAAGGTATGTAGTTTTCAATATCACTGACCATAGCGAACCGAAAAGGTGAAGTATCCTGTCGCATAAGATCTTTTCCAGCAAAGTTAGTGTAGTTCACTGCAGGAAGGAGTGTTATTCGAGGGGGGCGAATTCGTTCAGGGCAACTATGCAGCCACGAAGAACGGCGCCCCTTGACATTATTTTTCCCACACGGCAAACGAGATTCCCAGAGTAGCTCACCAGTAACGTTCGATTGATGGTGAGCTACTCTCTTCTGGCATCTGCATGCAGTGGCGTAGCCAGGGGGTGGCACAACGGGCCCGTGCCCCCCCTCCCCCCCCCCAAAAAAAAATGTCTGCTTACGCCCCTCTCTGCATGACGCGTTTAAAAAAGCGACGAAGTACTTCTGGGGACCGTGGTACTGCTAAATGTCCGCCCACGTTCTGCATTGAACGCGCTAGAAACGCGTCTGCACCCAAAGCGCTTGGAAGGGATATGGCGGCGAGAAGTCACGTGATGCGAGTAAGCCAATCGCGTCGGCGGCGGCGCGCGGAAAACAGATGCGATACTCTGAAATTTTTCCAGTGACTCTATCGACGGCGGCAACGGAAGGCCGCGCGCGGCGTTCGGCTCGCGCAGCGTTTCATTGTCTTTTTGCGCCGGCGCCGGTGGGGAGACAGTCTGCTACTACCTTCGACAAAGGGCCGTAGTGCGCTAGAATGATGGTTGTCATTTCGCAATCCACAATAAAGGTGGTGAAAGTGAAGCGATTATAACCAGTTGTGCACAGAGCTTTTTATTTTAACCTCGTATTTCTGGTGCGCCAGAACCAAACCGCTCAAGGCATCCACATTACCTCTTAAATCACCGGGCACTGCAACCTAAAGCGATACTTAAAGAGAAGGGAACTTCGACGACGCGGAGGAGTGCGGGCCTAAGGAGCTTCGCTCCTAAAGAGAAAAGAACAAACACAGTCCTCGGGAATTCACGAGGATAACAAGCGCAGTGCGGCATAAATGAAAAGACACTGCACACTTAATCATCCACCCATCGCAAGCATCTGCATTCTAGAGATGGAGGCAAAGAGATGTATCTTGCTCTTTGGGTGTAGCCCCAGGCTCCGCTGCTCCGGTGAGTAGCTGTTAGCGCAGCACGTAAAAATGAAAGGACGAAGAAATAGGCGATGTCTTCAAAGATGTGGACATCCTCAAGCGCACCAATATACTGCAGGCTATACCGAAGGGGCCGTATGAGAAATCTGTGGCGTGAAAAAACAAGGCAATAAACACGTACCACCACACTTGTGCCGACACCTGATAGCTTCTTTATGCTTAGAGTAGTGGTGGGGTGGGGCAAGCACAGTAGAAAGTTTGGCGAGCTGGTTTTGACCCATGATGTTAAAAGGCGCGAATAATGCAGCTTCACAAAATAGGAACAGACAGGACGATGGGCTGCTGGCAACTGTCGTGTTTTATACATGAAAACACTTATTCATCAAACGTATGGCATCAAGAAAGTGGCTTCGACACACGACGTTAACGCCGTGTTCACCGCGGAAAAACGAGGTGGGCCACCATTGCTCTGCGGTTAGCAACAGAATAGATAAGCCGGAGCGGTACGATGACACAGGCTTCCGGATAAAGCACATGAAGCAGCTTGCTGCTTGTGCATATGCTTTGTTTATCGACTACCATTGCGATACGGAAAGGTTTACTAAGGGATTAACGGGAGTTTACTCAGGGCAAACCGGGAGATGCCTGAACATACGTTTAGGAGAGGGCAGAGTTTTTTTTTTTTTAGATGCGAAGCAGCTTATGGCCTAGTTCAATCCGGTGTGCGGCGTGACCTCCCGTATTGCGCATGCGCGAACCCTCTCCACACACCTCCTCTCCACTCCCCCTCCTCGTTTAGATAAAAGGCTCGCGTTAGGTCGTACACACGCACAGTCACTGCGCCGGTGTCATGAGTTCCAATGGCAACGTCGGCGCCAGTTGCAGTAATACCTTAACGCCTGCCGAGATCGCGGAGCAGCGGGTGGAGCAGCGGAAGGCTCGACGCGCCGAAGCGCAACGTGAATGTCGGCAAGCGGACCCTCGAGCTCCGGGCTAGGGAAGCCCAGCGCAAACGGCAAGGTCGGCGGGAAACTGCTACGGATGAAACGCACGCTCTACATGCCGAAACGCTGCTTCGCATCGCCTCATGGTCCCCTTTCCCGGGAGATGGTGTAATGTTTTGGCGGGCAGGGCGTTCACGCGTCTGATCCTGCTCTGGAAAGAGTATAAGCAGAGTTGTTGCAACTACCCTCCTTGCATTATTTGCAGGCTTACATGTAAACCTCTTTTTCAGAAAGCAACGCTGATGCACCGGCACAAAGGCACTACACGGAGGGAGATAGTCGAAGCCTTCTATATTGACCAGGAGGCGTTTAGTTTCAAAAGCAGAGGAAGCTGAGGTTGCTCTTCTCGGACGTAATTACATTATTGAAGCGATTACACAAGCTGTAGTGCGGCTTTATCAACTTTTTGGACACATTTCCGCTTTTGGAATTAACCGCTTTACGAATAAGTGTCTTCCTGAAGAAATTATGTTCGTTGCTGGTAGCACATCGTCCTTATTTTTTTTTCTTCCTCTATTCTGTGTAGTCATGTTATTCAATCCTTTTCCCGCGATGGGTGGGTGGAGCCCTTGCTCATATTCCTGCAGTTCTTTAGTATTTCAGTGTAGTTCAACGGTTTTGTTGGTGCGTTATCTATCTTTTAGACAACAACAACAAAAGAAGACTCAAATATTGCTCTGGCACGCAAAAACCCAGCAGTCTCATTTGGTCCTGCGTAAACTTTTTAGCGTAGTGTATACCAGAGCAGATAAACTGAGACACCTCTCCCGTGTCCATTGTAGGCGCTAAACATGATTGTTAAGGTAGCATTTCGTCAATTTTCAGATAGTGTTATGCACCACAAGTCGTAGCATGAGCTGCGTAGATGCACAGCAGTGCAGTCCAGGCTCAGCATTTATGTCGTGCAGAAGACTGTATCCGTGTAGTTTTCATCGGCCTCGGCAACGCAATAGTAGGAAATACGGCAAGTTGGCCTGGGCATTCTTACGGATTGCTGAATTCAGAATAAATATTTCAGGAGTCATTTTGGGTAATCGATAAAGTAAAAGCAGCTTTGGTTGTTTTGCTTGCGCGTTTTTTGCCGGAGCAGCTGGGTTGTGTATGGGCGCTTGCCGAGTGCCGCAACTTAAAACGGTGCATCCCTACGTAGCGTACGGCGGTCGTTGCGCACTTAAATTGTACACAATAGCAGAAGTCCTTCGTCTGATCGCAACGAAAAAAGAAAGAAACTCAGCCGAAGCGTGTGCTCACGCTTTACTGTATCATGAGGCTGTAGACATAACATTGTTTAAGTAGTTTTGCGACGTACAAGCGAAAAGAATGATCGCCGGAAAATCGGTGGTTGTAGGCGTCCGCTCGCAGCCGGTCTTACATCTCTCCACACAACGAGGGCAAAGAGCAGCACTCCTTCTGTGGCCATCACGAGGATCTCCAGGGCGACGCCAGCTGAGTGAAAGCTGAACGGGTTCAGCGTCTTTATGCCCACCGTGGCATTGTTGGTGTATTCTGCGTGAAATAAGTAATCCAGTACCAGGATGTTTGACTGGTTGTTTGACATATGTATGGTATAGTGATTTAATATACACATGGATCAAAATAAATTTGGTGCACTGGGGCTGGTTGTTCATTTACACGGCCTTGGTATTTTTCCCTTCGCACACGTTGTTCGGCACAAAAGCGTTCTTGTATTTCGCCTCCGTCCGGATACGGCTCGTAAAAATGCTATTCGAACTCCTGATCGCGTTCACAGCACCACAGATTTTCACTACTGAAATACGATGGCGAGCATTGTTTCCGCTATTTGGAACTGAAATTTAGATTTAGGGTTTCCTGTTTATGTTTGTCGTAACATATTTTCATTTGCTGTGATGCGTTTTACTTGTTTCTTGAGAGCAACACAAGCGATGTGCCCGGTCTTCGTTGTGGTATGTTCTGCTTCCCTCATAAGAAGTGGCTTACGTTCATATTCATTCATATTTAATTCGGCTAGAAAATTTTCCTCTTCGAACATTCATCTATTCTTTACTCTCTAACCCGTCCTCGGTATCATTAGCCAAAACGAGGAAAGCGCAGGCATTTAAGAACTCAGGGATGGACAGAAGAAAGGATCGCACTTGCTTGCCATGCAACGCAGTGCTCATACATGAGAGTGTTTATGAGCATGCCTGCCGCAGCTAATTTTATTAAGGCCAGAAAGCCTTAGGCGTCTCATGAAACGCGAAAAGGAACCGACGGCGGCGTCGACACGACTGATGCAAAAAATTATCGTCACGTGATGACGTCATCGTGGTGTCACAGGTCGCCAAAATTTGTGATGTCGACTTGACGTCATATGAAGAGGTCGTGACTTCGTCAAATGCTGGGCAGTAACTAGTTAGAAGTAACGGGCTACCGGTAACCAGTTACTTTTTTCAGTAAATACTAAGCTGTAACCGGTTACTTTTAAGTTAGAGGAACTTGTAACACTGTTACTTTTTTTACACAGTAAGTGTAACGGTATTTCCCGTTACAGTTACTTTCCTATATCCTCTCCACCTTTCACATTTCCACAACACCGCTCCCCTCGCAATTTAGGAAGGGAGGTCGCTAAGAGGATTATCTTCCCTGCAGAGGAAGGTGGGCGGTCGGTCTTCTGCGTGGAAGATAATCCTCTTAACGACATCGTTTCCTAAAGTGCGAGGGGAGCGGTGTTGTGGAAAGGTGAAAGGCAACTTGAAGCTTACTTCCAAACTACATGTCGCAAATCAACCATGTTTCAACTAAACAGCTTATTAAGTTCACGTCAGTTTATTTTTTTTTTTCGATATGTATATCTTTTTTTTTCACTTCAGCTGCTAGCTCTGCTCTCGGTGTACCGGTGGATCATTCGGACGCAATGTTTAAAGTCTCTTTCGTCCGTTGCTCCGAGCTAATCGTGTTGACAGGCTGCTACAAAGCAGCGAAGCGCAAAATGGTTGAGAGCCAGAAATACCGTGAACTAGCGATACACTTTTTTAAAACCTCTTCGGAACCGATTGTAAATGTTTACTCCGACTTAACACAACAATTATTAACAAAATGACCTATGCAGGTGGCATCCTCAGAATACACTGGCAACAAAAAAGAAAAAGGACATGAGCGGAGGTCGACCAGTACACTAGTCACGCATGTCTTTGTAAACGTCCGGTATGAGACCGCCGTTGTTGTTGCAAGCCGATGCGCCGCGGCGAATAATCCACGATTTCAGATTTCCATTCATATCACATACTTCATGATTTCCATGACACAGTCTTCGTGATCTCGAGGCAGTTTAATTTATTCGATATGCACCAAAATCGGTATGTCATGGAATAAGTCTATCACCAACATAAATGGCAAGTCATAACATGAAACTCATGTCACGCATGTCATGTACGTCAAGATTTGCGTCACACGGTTTTAGTGCTCTCTTGGCCGTTTCAATAACTTGATATAAACCGAAATGGGCATGCAATAAGTTTGACAAACATCACTGGCAGGTCATTACAGCTTTATACAAGAATGTACGTTTCATTTGCTTGCTTTATACCATAATGTGCATTCATGCATGCATGACACACATGCTATAGCATACTATATGCCACGACATCAATCTGTCGATTCCTTTCGGAGTTTAACAGTGACGTGTATGCAGCTCCTCGCTGACTACTTCGCATTACATCGATTTCCATCGTGCCCAGGGTCTGCGTTAATTTTTTTTTCAAAACTTCTCTTACACGAATATTCGTAACATCAACCACTCAAAGTATGGAATGTAATATGCGGCATCTTTCCCCGCAAAATGTGCGCACGAGCTCTACATTGCAGCGTGATTCGCTGGCTTTCATCTACTGAACATCACGGCTAACGTGTTGAGACCAAAATGTAAATGGTATTCATATGGGAACTTTGATTTGAATGAGCATCTCTTGACCGGGAGCAATTCTGCCATGTTATTAATAACATAGTTACGAAACACACGGCCGTTTTCACGAGTTATCTCTACGAGAAAACTTTGATCGCTCACGTTCGCAGCAAAAGTGCATAGCCCCCGGAAAGCGGTTGCTCGAGGTGAGCGCAAGGCAGAAGACGTCGAGCTGGTAGAGTCCTGCGTGCTTAGTTCGCGCGTAGCGCTCGCACTGCGCGTTCTCGGCGTTCAGCTGCATCAACTTGAGCAGCGCCCATGGAAAGGCGAATGCCGGAAGCGGACACAGCGACAGTGGCACCCAGCGTGGAGCCTCAATGCCCCTGGACATGTCCACCGCTGTCACGACGAGGTACACGAATATGGGTGCCGCGCCTGCGGCACCAGTGATCGTAGAATCACCATAAAACATAGATCTTTGGATTTACGTTATGTTTTCACAATTATTTCCCACGACGTTTGGTTACAGCTTTCTAATAGAATGTAGCTACGTCGCATACTGGCACAGTTTACGTTTTATATTCGCCGTTGCAATCAATAGATAAAACTTCTAGGACGCTTGAGCTTCACCTTCAAGAGTAAAACGCGATAGCGTAATGGGGCGCCCTGCGCATGGCCTGCTCAGTTGCTAGCTTGGCTTCACTTATCAGTACACGCCTCAACTGTGCCGCTAGGAATTGAATGTCTTTGCGCGTAACATTGGCCGTTTCAAAGTCCCTTAGAATACGTGCTGGAAGTACAGTTGCGAAGTGCCTACTACTCTAAAATTCGTCCTTTTGTGAACCAGCGAAGGACCCACTACGCGTCCGTAAGGCTACAAGTGAACCTAGGCAGCTGCTCACGTTGTTGATGCTTTTGCAGATGATGGTGATTAAGTATTTGCGAGAGCTTTGTAATGGGTGCGCCTTTAAAACGCCCCCTCGTTGCGCAATTCACATGTTTTGAGGCCCGGCACGATTCTACGCTGCTACCACGCAGTATTTATGCGTTAAAGAGACTGCTCCCACTACATCACATTCATAGAGTGTGTTTATCCGAATTAGTTTCAAGAAATGGCGTGGCTCTGTGGTAGAGCACCTGCTCGCCAAGCAGAAGGCCTGGGTTTGATTCTTACTCGAACCAAAGATTTTTATTATTTATTTTATTTACATCTTTCTTGATTTTTCGGCGACGGAAAATGCTGATTTTTCGCTCACAACCAACGACGCCGACACCGACACCGGAATTTCTGCATAACGAACTCTTGAACGCTACTGCGTTCAAAGTGTGTTCAACTAAAAGAGTAAAGAGCTATACACAGCAGTGATTCATACATGTTTGAACATCACAATGAAAATTTTCTTCGCCCATCTGCAACTGGTAACCTGTTTAAAACATTATCAACATATCCTATATTGTGGCAGAGCCACGCGAAAAAAGGGACAGTAAAAACACAGGCCACAGCGCTATGAACTGTGCTATTTAATGAAAATGCAGATCATATATAGGCAGGCGAACAAGACAAAAATGAAAAAATAAGGAACGCAAACGCTATCAGGTGACTCTACCCGGCCGGCTGGCATAATTATCAATACCTGTAAAGGTTAACAGTTTACAAGATGTAGTGAAAGGCAGATTTCATAAAATGGCAGTCAAGCAGTCAGGAGCAAAAGAACGGCAAAGAATGATCATGACTTGGCGGTCGGTACGAAACTAATTGAAAGAGCAAAAACCGGGCACTCATAAAACGAAGAAAAAGCAACAACCATAGCCTAACAATAAAGGTTTGTAAGGAGGTGACGACGCTAAAGAACTAAAAAAACTATGACATTTTATAGCCTTGTTGTCACCTTCTTACAAACCGTTTCTCTTAAATTATGGTTGTTGCTTTTTCTTTGTTTTTGAGTGTCCGCTTTTTGCTGCTTCGATTTGTATAGTACCGACCACCGAGTCTTGGTCTCGCTTTGCTGTTTTCTCGCTCTTGACTGCAATTTAATGAAAACGGTTTTTCACTGCATCATGTAAACTGTTAATCTTTCTCTATATTGATAGTTGATAACACTTGCGTCCTTTTTTTATTTTTCGTTTTTCGCCTGCCTATACAAATTCTGTTTTTTCAATAAAAAAAACTTAATAGGAAGCGCTGCGTCCTGTATCTTCGCGGTCCCTTATTTTGCGCTGTTCCGTCACAATGTCCATGAACCAACTAGCCTACATCAGGAGCCTTGAACATATGCTACATTGGCTTACGACTCTAAATATACATCCTGTTAGTTCCCCATGCAGCTAAGATCAAAATATTTAACGCACAGATTTACCCTTCAAGCTTCAGCCTAAGTATATGGCGATATTTGAAGTGCTAGCGCTTATTCCGATCTGTGCTACTTCGAGTGTGATAATGTTTGTACTTACCCAGACTTAAAGATAAGCAAGGTGTTTCGAAAGAGGCCGTTAGACCTCATTATCAGAAAGCTTCAATCAAGCGTCTTTAGTAAAAGAGTTTTACAGCTCGAATAGTGATACTGTTCAGGTAGCGCAGCAATAATTAATTGCGCAATGCGCGAAGACACGTTTACCTCCAAAAAAGAAGAAGAGCGCTGTCACCGTGAAAGCTGTCGTGGGGCTGTTGGCAAACGAAGCCACCAAGTACGCGGTGCTGATTCCGACCACCGAGAAGGCCAGGACAACGGAAAGTGCGCCTGCTGCAATGTTTTGAGTACAATATATGGTTCACAAAACAATTGGGTGCAGTGAAACGTGCCTAAGAAACGACGCTATATACGCGAAGAGATGTATACTAGCTCTTTCTCTTTAAACTAAAGTACATTCATATACGCAACAAGGCCTCTTTGTCCCAAGATTATGCAAAATTTATTGCGGTGAAAGAATACAGTGCAGAACTGATAAATAATTGATAAAAAGCGTACACCGCGGAACTGACTCGCAAGATAGTGGAATCGTACCACATCTGGGAAATGGGACATGACTGCGTTAGTCAAGACACGATTGTGCTGTACGATATGGTGTACGCGTATCTAGACACGTAGTGCATGTGATGTGTAATAGATGACATGCAACGCAGAAAATTTTAGTGGTAATCCCGACGCGATTGTTTTTTGTTACGCCCTGCTCTGTTACGCATGTGCGAGGAATCATGTGTCTGCTTTATATGCCTTTTTCTTACCTATAAAGAATGAGTTGTGAATGCGAGCGCTGTCCTGTCTACTTCTACTACTGTCCACGTGTTTCGGTGCACTTCAACCTAATTTTTGTAAGATGAACATGAGCCAACTATCCCAACTCGCCATCTTGCTCCTGATAAATTAGTTCGTTACACCTGAGCACACTTATTACAGTGCAGCAGCGGCGTAGCAAGGGTGTGGCACACCGGGCCCGTGCCCAGCCCCCCTCCCCGGCAATTTTATTTATTTTTTTTTTGCCATGGCATACAAAGCACAAAATGACACTTGACCGCAGCATCCGCCTACCCGGTCCCCAATTCAGATCAATAAAGTCCCCCCCCCCCCCCCCGCCCGATAAAATTTTTTGGTTACGCCCCTGCAATGCAGCCGGTCGGGCTCTGGACAATGCATAGAAATCTATAGGCCTTCTTTCAGGAAAGCATTAGTTCGGTGAGTGCTATTTACGATGGATCAGCCGCATTCGGTATTATGTGCGATATCGCCATTGGCAGGCGCATGTTCTTACGACCATTTACAGCGTGCGAGCTGTTTCCTTAAAAAGCAGGGTGATAAGTTTTTGAGGGTTTTTGCCCCAACGTTTTACGGCTACCCCCACTTGATGAAAAACCGATTCAAATAGGCAGGTTGTAAAGGCGCGAATACATTTGTGCGCAAAGAGCACGGCGGTTATGGTAATTCGTTTTGTGAATTTGTTAAAAAGACTTCGTTGGATCATGGGAACTTGATGCACACGATAATGGGGCTGCTAAGGCCCGCATACGTGCGACTACAGATAAGAGCACAACAGTGCACAACACGGCGCCCGCGAGGTGTTTTTCTTGTTTCGTTGTTTAGAGCTCCTGCAGTGTTTCGGGCACGATCAAACTGTAACAGTTCTACGATAAGGAAACCAGCTGCCGCTGTTTTGCTAAATCTTCTTTCGTGTTTAGCTAATGAGCTTGAACGCTAACTTTCTCCTGTACAAATGAAGCATATCCAGGTATATAGTATGTTTCCGACCATGCTATTAGTCCGCAAGCCTCTTCGTGCTAGTTATATACATTCGGAATCGGAGCTCGACGTTACCGTTTATCTCTGCAGACAGGTCGTACTGGACGTTCAGCATTGCCCCCACGAGGCTCCATGCGAGAGCGTATACGCAGAGGTCGAACGCCAAGTTCGCTGCCCAGAACAGTAAGGGCGAGACGCCGGCCATGAGCTGGAAAGTCAGTACGCCACCAACACGTTCGGAGCTCGGCTGCAGCGCCATTGGGGCGATGCAGAGAGCAGTTCCCAGGGGTATGAACACGGCTCGCACGAACATTGGCAGAACCACGGAGAGGGCGTCACGTTTCGCCGCCTTCGAAAAGTCCAGGAGAGGTCCCACGGTGCTCTGAATGCGCCGACAAATTACATGAAATTTAGCAGGATGCTTTATGTATGCCAGGTTTTGTTATTCTAAAGGTCTCGCGGCCGTACTGTAGGAGTACGTCACGGAGGACACCAGCACAATGTTTCGAAATGTATGTCGGGATTCAAAGTCGGAAGCGTCTCTTATCGATGCTTTTCAGCAATTGAATACCGTAATAAGTCGTCCTGATTAATACAATCGTGCAAAACCAGGCTTGCGTTTTGCAGTAGTGAGGACATCAACTATGAAGGATTAATTGATGAAAATACCCAGCAAAACGAAAAAGTCACACTCTCCCTCATCTATTTGCCTAAGACAACTCGAAGGCAAAAGTCATTTTCTTTTTGTTCTCAGTCCACTGTACTGATCCCGCCTCAAAGCTTTCCGCGCCCAACGTGGTTTTGCACTGTCTCCGGATCGGGGGAATTGCACGCTTTCGGCATCTCAGGTGGTTTGGCAGAGTCTCCGTGATCGGCCCACCTTTGACCAAGCGACGATGTCATGAGATGATGTTATAGTCACGTAACGAAACTTCAATATGACGTCACTAACTTTGGCGACCTGTCAGGCCGTGATGACTTCATATGGTGCCGCCATCGCATAATGCCTCTTTGTATCACTCCTGTTCATGCCGTCGACACCGACGATCACTTTTCGAATTTGATGAGGCATATCTAAGGCTTTCGCCTTAGTTAAAGTCCCTAGACTTTTCACTTTTGCCTGACTAGCCTCCTCTCCCGAGCTAGAGGTGTGCGCCGCCACGCCGCACCGCCGCCGCCGCCGCCGCCGCCGCCGCCGCCGCGCAATAATTGCGGCGCGCCGCCGTTAGCCTTTTGTTTTAATGCGAATGGGGAATCTGAAAATAAAATACAGCACTTCGCCGGAGGAGCTCTTCTCGGTGTGTCCATGTAATAAACTGTCCATTTCAGCGGCCGCTGAATAGCGGGAGCTCGGCGAGAAGCGCGCCCCATGTTTTCGGTTCTTGTTTTGCAGCGCCATCATGACATCACAAAGTCTTCAAACACTCTCGACACAAATGATACGGACGGAATGCGCTTCAATGCAACGAACGCAGCCCTCAGAGATCCGATTTTCGGTGCACATGTCTTTTGATCGTGTTGACCATCGAATAAGGTTTAATGCGGACGCTCATCTAGCGCAGCTGTATGGTCAGTACGCATTCCCTGCATCGTTCTCAAACATCTGGGACACATTCATATGCAAATTCAGACTTGAAAAGTTCCTGTTTATGTGCATTTCGTCCACTCTCTTCCTACGCTAGGAATGTGCTGACGGATGCGGGGTCTGAGCGATAACGCGGCCGCTCTCGGAACACACGGAGACAGTTCACGCGGTCGTGCAACAAACGTGGACGTTTATGAAACACTTCTTTACATACGGCGAGCTCGCCGGCCGAATTAGTAACAAGTAACACGCTAAAACTTATACGCTGACAATGAATACTGGGAAAACATAACACACACTCAAGACAACATAAGACATACAATACAGCATAACTTAAGACAACATAAGACATACAATACAATACACCACGAAGGCGGCGCCGCCGATGGACGACTCACCACAATGGCCCGAGGGAAGTAAGCCGCGGTACCGTCCCCCCGGACCCACAGTGACAGACGTGCATCCGCGCCCGCCGTCACACCCCTAAAGATACTCACTGCCGTTTCTATGCGCCGGCCTAAATTCTCCGCGGCGGCGCTGCCGCCGCCACCGCCGGTGAATTCGAGTTACAGCCAGCGCATCCCTGACCTTGGCCGATCGTCTCTGTTTACGCGCCAAGCACGTGCATTGCAAACACAGCGGCCGCGCCCAAGTTACGGCAGTCGCCTTTACAGGGGGGTGATCGCACCACCACACGGGTGGTCAAGAGCGAGGTGACATCACGGCTCACCGCTTTTCGAATCACTGAAAGCGCTCTGCCGAAATGGACTGTGGACATCTCCTTTGGATGACCGCATCGAGAATAGCTCCTCAGAAGATGTAGTATCTTTTTCCTTCTCCAGAAATATCACGAATATTGACTGAACTTAACGCTGCCGCGTCCTCCAGCCTTAAAGGGCGACGACCCAACTCGCTGGATAGCGTATTCTTGGAGTCTTAGACCTACTACACTGTACATAAATAAATAAAATAGATAAGTAAAATATATATCTCGGTGCGTTAGTACACTTTTTCCTGGCATTCTTACTCGAGTAAATCGATAAATAAATACAGAAGTAAAGAGAATAGCAAACCTAGAATATAGCTGAGCTACTTGGTAGGTATTGATGTTAAGAAGACATGACGTGGAAACACGGACATAAGCGAAAAGTCAAGAGAGTGAACAGCTAGCTCTCACTTAGACCACTACTCGCACCTGATTGATAGGTATAGCCTCTTACGTGGGAATGCGCAGATAAATATTTGTGTCTGCCTTCGGTTCCGCCGCTGAGTGATTTTTCAGTTGTTAGCGGCGTTTTTGGTGTCTTGACTACTCTCCTGTGTCCGTGTTTGCACTTCCTGTTTTAAATGCGAAGCATTTATTAGTGAAACTTTGGCACTTTGAGCGTTTCTATCTACGTATCTATCTATCTATCTATCTATCTATCTATCTATCTATCTAGCCGCCTACGTCTGGGTGCTCTCATGGTCGCCTCCTTAACCCAGTGTAGACCAAAATTGGCATGAGAGGGTGAAAGCATTTGACGAATATGATGGTCGGGTCATGACATGAATAATGTGAAATTCCTGCCGCGTACGTCGTCAACCCTTTCCATTAGACACGTGTGGCACATACCCAGTTGCCACGGGCCGTGGTGTACGGGTATGCGCCACAGGTGATTGACAGTTTATATCTACCCAGGAATGGCGAGAACAGACATTGGTAACCTAAATGCGAGAGCGTTAAGAAAAACCAACATCGGCAGCGTTGACTTGCCGAATGGAAAGAATGAAAATTAGGATCCCAGGAGGAATCGAACCCAAGCATTCTGCGTGGCAATCAGGTATTCTACTACTGAGCCACGCCAGGTCTATAAACTGGTTTGTAAAAACAGCCTACGCAGGCGTAATATCGGTGCAAAGTCAATTGTGGTTGTGGTGCTTGCTATCTAATTTTACAAGAAAGCAATGCGCACTATATGATACTCCTACGATATGTACTCCTACGATACAGGCGTCATATCAGATTAACGTCTGTGGTTCCAGTGTTGACTCCCATTTTATAGCAGTCTAATAAACATTACATTTGTATTCCTATGATTCAGCAACCTATATTCAAGCATTGCTCGACACCGGAGGAATACATTAACGAAAGTTACATATGATATCCACATCACCGCACCGTAAAGTGCGCTTCGTCCGCCGGAATGACGCAGTGTCCTCTTCATTTTTTACGAGGCTGGGCGATGGCCTCATGCTGGCCGAGGATGATGCCAGATTGGTTGGCAGCTGCTTTGTAGACTGGGCAACGTAGGCCACATAATCCCAGCTAGTCTACGAATACGACAAGCGCCGTCCGCTGATGTTGGTCTACGTAGCACTATCCAGACCTACCAGCCTCGACGGCCTATACCTCACCAACGCGAAGGGTGGCTTCAGGTTCTGACATGTCGCCGGCTCTATCGACTCACAATTTGTCGATGAAATGACCGAGGCATCCACGAATTCCAACAGTTCTACTATACCACATATTTCACAACACATGGATCCCTCGTCACCGCGATCACGACCGCCTCCTATAACAAGTCATGACCAGCTGCCGGTGCTCACTGATCACGGTGATGATGGCCTTGTTCAAGCACTGTCAGGAGCTTCTTCCACACTTGCACGCGGGTTCGTTAAACGTGCGTGCGTTCTCCATCATAAGGGACAAGTACAAGCACTACATATCAGCTTACCGCTTGTGGTGTTGGTAATACCCACGTTGCCGTTGGCAGCGTTACCAACCGTAAACAACTGGTATATATAACACATATGCGGCTCTTGAACGTATATGTGTTGATGTAAAATTTATACAAATCTTTAGCGTCATTTTGTGACGTGTCGCTCAGTAAAAAAATTACGCCACAGTCACCTTCCCGCCGCATGCTTCGCATAACATCGAGTCCCACGGTACGTGGGATCTGCCGATTTTTTTATAAAGGGCCTCTAACTGCCTCTGAAAATACAACAAAAAACAAAAACAACGAGCGCGTTATTCTTTCCTGGCGTTTCTTGTCTTTTGGTGCACTTCATGATGCCAGAACAGTGATTCCCGTGACATCATCAGGGTACATACTCTCGCCTGGTCCATATACGAGAAATAACAGTTGTGAATTGTCTCCTATATACTGCTTTGCTATGCAGCAGCCCACCCGCTCTTGCTTCTCTCGCACGATTAAACTGATTTCGCTCCACTTTGTGCGTTTGCGACCGCGCATGCAGAGATAACGGACTGTAGCCGACAAGCGCGAAATCATGATAGGTTCAACGCTTAGTGCTGACATTGTACGCGTGTTTTATGAAGAAATAAGTGGCGAGGAGATGTCCCCTGTAAGAAGGGTATTGAAGGCGAGAACGAAACCAATGGAAAAGGCGCCGGATTATATTGTAACGGTCATGCGAAAGACAGAGAAGAGAAAGAGAGAAGAAGAGGAGAACGAAGGGTCTTTGCAAGGCCGCAGCGCGCTACCACCATCATCCATCTCCTGTAAATAAAACCCTCTTATCACAACTCGTTGTAACAGTTGTGGTGGAGGTGCTGGGTACTCGACACCCGAAAACGGAGGCTGAACCGCAAGTTCTTCGACGGAGCCGTCGCCTTGCTGGACTCCCACCGAACTCATCTGGGCTGGACATGTTCCACAACACCGACGGACCACAGCCCCCCTCAACTTCTACGCCGAGCAGTTCTGCTCCACAGCTACGAGATGCCCGTCCCTTCGCCGGAAGGCCGGATGAAGACGTCGAGGCTTGGCTCATCCATTACAAACGGGTGAGTGCCGCCAACAAGTGGGATGTCGCTTCCCAGCTTTCGAACGTCGTGTTCTTCCTAACAGACACTGCGTTAGTATGGTATGAGAACCACGAGGAAAAGTTAACGACGTGGGACAGATTTGTTTCTGAAATCAAAGAGCGTTTCGGTGACTCCACGACGAAAAAGAAGAGAGCAGAACAGACGCTCATGCAACGCGCACAAGTGCCAGGCGAAACCTGCACGACTTACATTGAGGAAGTCATAAAACTGTGTAGGATGGTGGACTCTGGAATGAGTGAAGAAGACAAAGTTGGACACATTCTAAAAGGAATCGCCGAGGACGTTTACAGTTTCCTCATCGCGAAAGACACCCTGACTTCCGTCGCCGATGTCATTCGGCACTGTCGCACTTTCGAACAACTCAAGACGAGGCGCATCACGCCGAAGTTTGGCAGGCTAGCCAATGTGACGACAGTTGCAAGCATAGAGAGCAACCAGCCGCTCGATCTCGCATCAACGATCCGGCAAATGGTCCGTGAGGAACTCAGCCTGTACGCGCAAGTGGCACAACCAAGTAGTCATCACTCCCACCTGCCACTAGAGTTCGAGCCACACGTGGCGTCCTTCTCCTCGCATCAAGCGGCGAAGGGCATTGAGGAGTACGATCTCACGCCTCGACAACAGCCACGTCTCTACGATAGAGGCCCTTCCTATCAGGCTCGAGCACAACGAGAACAGCCGCGTTTTTATACTCGAGACCCTGTGCCTGACTACGTCCCGCTGACACAAGGACAGCACCGACCCTATTACCATGATGCGGCTTACGACCGATATGACGGATTCCAGCGAGCTGCAGAGACCCGTTACCCGCATGATAACGAACTTGCTCGTCGTCCGCAGCGGCCTAGGATTCGTTTCGACGAGCACAGCGTGAGCCGCGACCCTCCCGTGTGCTACAACTGCGGTTCCACAGGACACATAGCTCGGTATTGTCGTCAACGCCGCCCATCACGAAGGACACCACCCATGTTCTCGCCACCAGGAACCGGTACATCATATGACCTGCGGACGGCCGACTTGTTTCCGAGGGACCGTTTTTCGCACGAGACTAGACGCAGCGATTCCCCAGCCTCTGAGCGGAGTTTGACACCACCATCTAACCGACCCCGTCGCTCGCCGTCCCCTCGGCGTCGTACGTCCCCTCCGCCGCCGGGAAACTAGCATCCGCGGCCGATGGAGGTGAGGTCGCCGGACGGTCTTTGCAAGATATACCTCTGCCTGTTGTGATGTTAAAAAACAAAGTGAATGTGTTGATTGACGGAATACCGACGATGGCTTTAGTTGATACTGGGGCGACTGTGTCTGTGATGAGCCTCGCCTTCAAAAATCGGCTAGGCCACAAAGTTATGTTTTCTTGGACCGACGCCATTACCTTTCGTGGAGTAGGCGGCGAGTGGCTTCATCCCCTCGGTGTTTGTGCTGTGAGTGTTTTGTTGGCTGGAAAAGTGTTTGCGTCGGAATTCCTGGTTCTTCCTCGTTGTTCGCACGATGTGATTCTTGGTATCGATTTTCTTGAGCAATGCGGCGCTTCCGTCGACTGTGGCAGTGGTGAAATATCGTTAAAGCAGTTATTTATACCGGCACTTTCTGAACAAAGTTCACGTGGCGAAGACAGGAACACACTCAGTGTGATCGATGAAGTGATAGCACCATCTTGGTGCCTGACACCCGTTCGTGTCTCTTCAAGTGCCGTTGATGCTGCTTGTGTTGACCTTGTAGTTGGGCCTCTCAGCATAAACTGCGCTAAAAAGAATATACTTGTACCCTGTTCTGTCGTGTGCATGGCGAAAGGAGTCGCAACATTGTGGGCGCTGAACTGTTCTGCCACGCCGGTTGTGCTTCCTCGCGGTATGAAGATCGCATTCTTCGATGAAGCCTCATGCAGCTCAATAGCAGCACTAACTGCGGACCCCGCCCCAGCTTCCTCTCCTTGCGATAATCGTCATCACGATCTAATGCTCGGTATGATCAGTAAGGCTCTCAGTACAACGGAACGGCAAGCGCTGGTACAGGTCCTTTCCCGGCATATGGCTGCATTCGACTTTGAACATGGAGATGCGCCACTTCAGCTACCGTCATCCCGCACTCGCCATAGAATAGACACCGGCTCAGCACACCCCATCCGCCAGAAGCCCTACCGAGTGTCATCCTCCGAGCGCAAAGTTATTGCCGAACAAGTAAAGGACATGATGAACAAAGGTGTCGTTCAAGAGTCGTCCAGCCCATGGGCAGCCCCGGTGATCCTTGTCCGGAAAAAAGATGGTTCCTGGCGATTCTGCGTGGATTACAGGCGTCTAAACGCAGTGACAAAGAAGGATGTCTATCCCCTACCACGAATTGACGACGTCATTGATTGCTTGCACGCCGCTTCTTATTTTTCAACACTTGATTTGCGATCGGGTTATTGGCAAATACTTATGGAACCTGAAGACAAGGAGAAGACTGCATTCGTGACTCCAGATGGCCTGTTCGAATTTAATGTTATGCCTTTTGGCCTTTGCAATGCTCCTGCCACTTTTGAAAGATTTATGGACACAGTACTGCGCGGTCTAAAATGGGAGATATGCATGTGTTACCTTGACGACGTTGTAATCTTTGGCCGCACGTTTGAAGAACATAACAACCGTCTCAGCCTTGTCCTCGACTGCATCGAAAAAGCCGGGCTGGTTCTGAATTCCAAGAAATGCCGGTTTGGCGAACGTCAAACACTGGTTCTAGGACACTTAGTGGACAAGAATTGCGTCAGACCCGATCCTCGTAAGATTGAAGCAGTGAGCTCCTTCAAACCACCGCAGTCTGCACGAGAACTTCGTTCATTCATCGGCCTATGTTCGTATTTTCGTCGTTTTGTTCCCCGGTTTGCCGAGATCGTCTACCCACTCACAAGTATCCTGCGACAGGACGCAGCCTTCAACTGGACACCAGACTGCGACGCCTCATTCTCCCAACTTAAGTTTATACTAACGTCAGCACCCCTCTTACGTCACTTCGATCCATCTTGCCCGCCCGAGGTTCACACTGACGCTAGTGGTATCGGCATAGGAGCAGTGCTTGTACAACGTCACAGTGGTGCAGAGCATGTCGTCGCATACGCCAGCCGTTGCCTGAGCAAATCTGAACGCAATTATACGGTTACGGAACAGGAATGCCTGGCAGCTGTTTTCGCCGTCCAGAAGTTCCGCTGTTATCTTTACGGGCGACCATTCAAGATAATTACCGACCACCATTCCTTATGCTGGATGATCGGTTTGCGTGATCCCTCTGGTCGCCTCGCACGTTGGGCGCTGCGCCTTCAGGAATACGACTTTACGGTGTCATACAAGAGTGGCCGTCGTCACGCTGACGCGGACTGCCTCTCTCGGATTCCTCTTGCCACTACCGACTGCGATGCTGATAATTTTGACGACTGTCTCGCTGCAGTTACTAGCACGTTTCCCGACGCGGCCGACTTTCAGCGAGAACAACGCAACGATCTCACCCTCGATCCGCTTTTTGTCGCCGCCCGTACTTCCCACGGCAGCGGTCGCTTTACTGTTCGGGACAAGTTGCTCTACAAGACTAACTATTCTAAGCCTGGAGCGCGTTTTCTGCTAGTTGTCCCCGAGAGCCTCCGCTCCGATGTTTTACGTGCCATGCATGACGATGCCACATCCGGCCATTTCGGCTTCGTGCGAACGCTGCACCGCACGCGGGAACGCTTTTATTGGCCGAAGATGTACGAAACAACCAAGCGCTATGTCGCTAGTTGCGAAACGTGCCAACGTCACAAGCGACCTGCCACCGCAGCGCCAGGCCCCCTTCAGCCATTGACACCACCCAGTACGCCTTTCGAACAAGTAGGAATTGACCTTTTGGGTCCATTTCCTTTATCTAACCATAGGAACCGCTGGATAATCGTCTGCGTGGACCATCTTACACGGTATGCGGAAACAGCAGCCATACCCTCTTCCACCGCTGCTTCCGTGGCGGTCTTCTTGCTGCACTCCGTGGTCCTTCGCCATGGCCCACCGCGTGTCATTATCAGCGACCGTGGCCGCCAGTTCACTGCTGATGCTGTTGAAGAATTACTTCGTATGTGCACTACACAGTTCCGTCATTCAACACCGTACCATCCGCAGACAAATGGTCTCGTTGAACGGACAAACAGAACGCTGACCAACATGCTTGCCATGTACGTTTCCGCCAATCACAAGAACTGGGATGACGTGCTGCCTTTTATCACTTATGCGTACAACACGGCGAAACACGAAACAACGGACTTTAGCCCATTTCATCTCCTGTACGCCAGGTTACCGCGAAGCCCTCTGGACACTTTCTTACCCTTCATTCTGCACAATGACGATTCTGTATCGCAGACCTTGTGCCTCGCGGAAGAAGCGCGTCGAATAGCTCGTCTTCGGACTCTGGCCTCGCAACATCGTTCGAAGGAGCGGTACGACGACCGTCACGAACAAGTATCGTTCGAAAAAGGCGATTTGGTGTTGCTTTGGACACCGCAACGCAAGCGTGGATTGTGCCAAAAGCTTTTGTCACAATATTCGGGCCCATTTGTAGTCGTGGACCGTCTCAGCCAACTCACTTACGTAATAGCTCGTCTCCTGAGCAATGGTCGACGATCAAGCGGAACGCAGCTCACTCATATTGCTCGCCTCAAACGGTTCTACCCTCCTTGACCATCTTGACTCGCCCTACGGGCTTCGTCTGCTTGCGGGGGAATGTAACGGTCATGCGAAAGACAGAGAAGAGAAAGAGAGAAGAAGAGGAGAACGAAGGGTCTTTGCAAGGCCGCAGCGCGCTACCACCATCATCCATCTCCTGTAAATAAAACCCTCTTATCACAACTCGTTGTAACAATATGATTCTTCCAATGGACGCACTCTTTACAGCGGAGACGATGCAGCTCTCCAGGAAAAAGGCGAGCCCGCTTCGGTGGTTTTTTGTATATTTTTTATTGCGTTAGCAATCATATGGACACTCAGGACAGGTTTTCACTGTCGCCATCATGTTCCGTATAAACTGTAAATCGATAACATCGCTCGGCGCATTGTATGTTCTAACCGCGAATAAAAGCTTGCGAGCGTTGGCAAGGAACATGGCTAAAGCAGAGATAAAACTAGCTGGCCATCTCCGTCACACGGAATAACATCAACCCGCGTGCGTGGCCTGCCGTCGATTGCTCCTGAAGCAGAAGAAAAAGCCCGCCCGTCATTTGCTGGGCGAAGGAGCAGGAAGGGATGTCTGGGGAGAGGGACTGCGTAACTCGAGCAGCAACTGTGGACTTTGACTATAAGGGCGCGGTCGAGAGCGCTGGCACGCGCGCTATTTCGGCAGACATCCCCCAGCGAACGGCTCGTATAGAGGGTTTCACTGTTTACTAACACAGGCCCTGGACTGCTTCCGGTTTCCTGCGCTGGCGTACGCTAGCAGGATTGGCGGGGAACAAAAGCCTTGGCGAGTAGCCCGTAGAGTTTCAACACTTTTCTCCCTGTGTGTAGCGAAATATTTCAATTAAATGTTCTTCTAAGCTACACACAACACTAAAAGAGTTAGTCTTTAACTATAAGCGCCTTCCTTTTATGTGAAACTGGAAAAACAGTATTCCCTTACTCTGACAAATCTTTAAAAAACGCTTTACGCTTCGGCGTTGCAGAATAATAAATGAGGTGACCGGAAGTTTCTTGGGGTACACCACGTGCTCCTGCTATCGCAATCTTGAAACCGTCTATACTTTCTACGCGCTGTGAGCGCTGTCATCTCACTGCTTCGCACTAGGACCACTGATACGACAAAGTGACCGAAAACCGCTCCTCTTCCAGGAGCGGCTGTATTGCCATACTCCAGCGTTTTGTAGATTTAAGTGAGATCGGAGCAAAAAGAGTTAGCTGCTAGCCCTCGTTCACGTAACATTACGGCGTGTACTTATCGCATTCACTGCTTCGCCCTTCCCCCCTTCCCCCTCCGCGCCGCGCCGCCGCCGGTCCGGGGGGGATCGGAGATCTCTGTTCGTTCCGCGTTCGTTCTGGCGGTGTTACGTCACAAAAGGGGGCGGTCCGCAGCTCTCTTCCGCCGAGAGGAAGAGGACAGCCAATCGTCAAGCGGTGAGCGGCGAGCTTTCCGGAAGTAGACGCGCATCGTTTGTCCTCGGCAAGGGGACCGTATATTTCAAAACGAATTGTTTCTCGCCTTCTAATAAATACAGTTGTTATACGAAAAGATATTGTTTTTTTTTTTTTTTTTCACGCTCAAACAGTTTCTGAAACAGCAATAGGTTTGAGCGCTGATATTTATTGGTGTTAGTTTTTTTAACGTGCTCGCTATGTGAAGTCGCGCACGCGAAAAAAAAAAGAGAAAAGTAGCGGTTGGTGCAGTTTTTGAATATGTCGTCCCACCGGAAAGTCTGGCTTGGCTCCCGGGTGTCGAATCGTCAAAAGGAGCTTCTGCTGGCTTTTATAAAAGAGCACCCACAGATACCTACGCCGTCGTGCCCACTGGGGCCGTGGTTTACGAGTGAGGGCCGGGATGACACGTGACAGTAGCTGGTAGCGCTTTTGAACTAAGAAGTCCCTGCGCGTAAGACCACAGCCCAGTGGCAGGCCCGTTCATTTTGTTCGCACTGTTCGTTTCGATAACAGAAAGCGACGCCGCACTCGCTCATGTCTTCAAACGCATCTCGCCCCTCCAACCGCAAGAGAAGCATACGTCGCAAGCGCCATTTTCTCAAAATCAGTTGTTGCGGCAGCCGCGACCGCCACATCATGCCGTGCGAAGCCGTTTGTTCGCTCGAGAGAACGCGTGCGAACGGTCTCGCGCTCCGTTCGTTTGTAGCAGACGACATGCTCGTTATGACGCGGTATGACGTCACCAAAAAATAAAAGATCAAGCAAAAAGAAAAATGGCTACGCCCCTCAGAAACGTGGTTTTTTCCGGCTTCGGCCAATCGCGTACGCCGCCAGAATGGGTACAGAACGAACGGCGCAGAACAGAGATCTCCGATCACCCCACTCGTTGTGCCGCGATATGACGCCACCAAAAAAGAAAAGATCAAGCAAAAAAAAAAGAAATGGCGACACCCCATGGCCTTGAGTGGCATCTCCCGCTTCAGCCAATCAGCGCGCTTGTTCTTCCCCAGGAGAACGAACAAGCGGAACGAACAGATCTCCGATCGCCCCCCCGATGAACGCCGTGCCGTTCACGCGCTGCCGCCGGAGGTGGAAACACCGGCGCGCCGCCGCCGGTGATTTTGGGTCCGGCGCACATGGCTACTCCCGACCCTCTCTCAAGCGCAGTCGGCGTCTTCCGCCATGCCCTTACTAACCAAAAGATTTACAAAGCCACGTACGTTTAAGTACATTAGCCGCGCGCATTTCACCGGATAATATGCGAACGCGACGGCCATTTCTCTCTCCTCCCCCCCCCCCCCCCCCCCCGCTAGTCTCCCGTCATTAGAGGGCGGGGGACGCGCTTCACCAGGCACTGGAGAAGTGTTAGGAAAAACATGGCTACCGAAAACGAGCGTTACCCAATAATATTCGTCGGCGTCGCTTCAATACTTGTCGCAACTTAACGAAGAAGACAAAAAATCTAAGGTCTTGAGCCTTGGTAATCCATCAAGGCTACCACTGCCCACCTGGCACAACAGTGTGGGAGCGAGCACAATAACCAAGTGGATGGGCCAGCTGGAGTTGCGACCAAGCTCATTCTCTACACTCGTTGTTAGTTTTGTAAGTAATCACGTGTGTACCATCTGGCACATCAACATGCGCCTGCTTAACGGTTGCTACAAATTATAATGGCGTCTGTCTTCGTAATTTGCAATAAAACTGTGGCCAATAGGAAGTATTCACAAAAAATGCTGGTAACCAATCGCTTATGTTATAAATACCCTTTTTCGGAGAAATCAATTAGCGCCCTCTTTCTAAACAGCAACCACATCATATCAGACTATCCGTTGAGCTCAGAAGATTTAGTGCTGATACGTAAAAATGAAGAAATCGTTTTTGAATAAATGGCCCCACTAAATGTAATAACGTTATTGGAGTTTTAACACACACAAAAAAAATTTAAATCCTAGCAAATGCCAGGCCACTTTTTATTTTTAAGAGGCGATTATTTAGCCTATATTTTCTGCACGTTTAAAAACTTGAATGCAAACTTACAGGGTATATTTAAGTTAGAATATTTTTTGAAATGTGAGGCGATGTTTGTTCCAGACATATTATTCACAAACGGCGCGGTCATTCACAATAGTTCCTTTTGAATTAAAAAAAGAAGTGTATACTCCGCCTTAGCTTTTCTAGCTCACATTTGCAGCTAGAAAACCTGCGTGTCAATGTTCCAAAAATATTATGTTAGGTGTAATACTTTATAAACATTTATTGGGACTATATGTGCTGCAACAAATGCATTTTGCAGAACTGCTAGTTCTCCTCTGACTGTGCAGTTAAAATTTGTGCAAACTGAAGAATTTCAGTTCTTAAAGATCGATTTCCTTGTCGCAAGTACTAAAAATCGAGGTACTAAATCGCGCTTTCCCTAAATTATTTTACTGTTTCAAATGCAACAATTTTCAATCTGCTTGACATGGGCCTTGATAATGAACAAGCGTTCTTGCATTTTGAATTGCGATGTCGCACTTGCCCCGGGATGCCTATTTTTGCATAGTTGGGTCAGAAACTCACCTCTTCTTCTCTGTAGAGGCGCACATTCATCGCTATGGAAGTTGTGACGTCACCGGACAGATGCCGAAGCAGAGCTGTATGCATCGCGTTCAGAGATATAACGCTGCTCAGCACGGCGTGTGGATTCCACCATGCCTCAAGCCTGCAAGAATACAAAAAAAAAACTGTTAATCCACAGTGTCGAGATGCGTGCAGCCAGTGAAGACGCAGAAGATGCCAATATATTACTTACTTTACGCAAAAGTGGCGTGCGTGTACGATATATATATAGATTTATCAGGATAGCAGATATGCACAACCGACCGAAGTTTTTAGTACGGGTGTACAAGGTAGATGAAGCTCCTATGGTATTCGATATTTCTAAAATACCTCTATCAAATTGTGATATTGTTTGCTACACCCTCATTCTTCATCAGGCATGCAACTATTGCGGTACGTGTTTAAAATACATACGCATTTCGCTCTAAACACTCAAGATACAAAAGAAGAAAAAGAATCGACGGCACTCAGCTGCTCTTTCGCGCTTTTTCAGTGCTTGACTGCTGCGGCTAACATGTTCAGACATCAGCAAAGGCCTGCCAATCACGGATGTCGTTCTTTTTAGACGTCTTTGTTTTCTGTTGTCTAATGGGTTACGGCTTTTCACTTAACCAGGAGGTAACAAATCGAAGTTCACTAATTCTAATTCAGAAAGTCTGCATCAGTTTTGAAGGGAAGCTGAAGTGGTTTTGGAATTCGATAAAACTTGATGTTTAGCAAGGGCCGACATTATTGTCGATGATGTCGTAATGTTTTTTTTTTTTTTGTGGTTGTTGCAGCAGGAGCTTTAAGATGCACGAAAGAAAAGTTTGTTTTGCTCCGCCCACGCGAATGCATCGAAAGTGTGGAGCGTGGAACTACGTCATCTTCGGTAGCTTTGGCGGAGCCGCGCTGCACTTCAATGGAAGGTTCCCGCCACTTGCTGACCCTAACTGCGACAGCGCTGTTTATGTACCGAGGCTACAGTAAGTATAGAGACGCTGAAAATTCTGCAGCTGGATATCTGCCATAACGACAAACAGCCGAGCGCAATGTGAACAAGCGTCTCGTATCTTCAACCGTGGCCTCCGTCACTAGATGCGGCTGCGCGTATCGCCGGAGCTAATCGCGGACGCCACGCTTTAACAGTGCTGCTGATGCAGATGACGCGGCACACCGAAGATGACG
Organism: Rhipicephalus sanguineus; assembly: GCF_013339695.2. Taxonomy (NCBI): domain Eukaryota; kingdom Metazoa; phylum Arthropoda; class Arachnida; order Ixodida; family Ixodidae; genus Rhipicephalus; species Rhipicephalus sanguineus. The sequence goes on from NC_051178.1 coordinate 85,420,613, forward strand.
TCACCGCGTTCGCTCTGCACCTCAAAAAGCACTGCGACTGCTGTCGCCGTTTTTTTTTTTTTTGCCAAAAAAAAATGTTATTTGTGTCCACTTTCGAGAACTCTCAGATAGGTTTTCGAACTCAGCAGGGATGAAACAGGTTACCCCTGCAAAATCATTTTCTTTTAGAAAGTGCTTCAGCTTCATATTAGTAGTTCAAGCAAACATTTTCTGCGAGAATAGCCACATGGGGAAGGTAATTGCTGTCGTTTCATTTTACGCAGAAAAACGTGAACACATTCTTACCGTAGTGAATTCGATTCTTCCTCGCTAGAAAAAAAAAAGCAAGAAAATAAAACAATAACAGATATTATGTAAGAAAAGCCTGTTTTTCTGGTTATTTTTAGTGCTCGAAAGCAAAGCTACATGAAACTTATCGATTGCAGCAATATGAGGATCGACTTCATTGCACAGAGTAATATTGAAGCGTCGATATTTTCTAACTGTTCACGTGGAATTGTTTTTTTTTTTCGCTTTCCTGCTGTGCAGCGAAGACTTTACCGGCAGTATGATACTTCATTTTATTCTGAACTGAAGTAGTCAAGCGTCCCACGACGCTCCTAAAGAGAATTCGCGTTCCTTCTTAAAGAGTTGTACACCTCAGCACTCTCTTAAAGAGAGTTCTACATGTCTGAGTCACATGTGTAGCAAAGAAGAGTCAAATGACCCCTTTTTAACACGAAAGTGTTTTATGCCGGGGTCCACCAAAACTTTCATGACGTATTTCCGTCACGGAAATACGTCCGCAAAATGAAAGCCATCAGATGGCAAAGAAAAAAAACTATGAGCAAAAGTTCCGCTGTCAGGAGTCGAACCCACGACCTCTCGGTCCGAGATAATGGGTAGCGGGCATTTAGCCCCCTGAGCTACCGACAAACACACAACCGAGGTTACATAAACGCGCCCTTTATATTTCACACTTTCCTCTCACAATGCTCGTGGATAGATGGATGGCTGCTATGAGCGTCCCTTTTAGTATGGGGCGGTGACATGTGTGCCACGAGGGTCGAAAAAAGAACTTCCTTGCCTCCGCCATTAGCTCGTGCAACGCGCCCAAGCCTCGCTCATAGCATCCATTCATATCGAAAAATAGCTCTCGGACGCTCGCCTGGCTACCGCATCGCGCTTCCCGGTCATCCTGTGAGAATTAACGGCCGGACTAGAGGGAAGACACGACGCTCGTCGCGTTTCTCTTCGCGTTTCAAGACGCTTTGAAGGAGTGCATATAGAGTATCAGTGATTACAATGTGCTTGTTGATGCCATCCTTGCACGGTGTTCACCATATGCGGTGTCCAGGTATATCTGGACAACCTCAGCTACCGCAAGGGCTAAATCATGATCATGGGCATTAGTCGTCGGTACGGAAAGGTGCGGCAACAAGAGCTTGATTTGGGCGAGTTGGTTCATGCGCTCTTTTCTGTGTGTCATTTTTAGATGCGAAGTATCTTATGGCGGAGTTCAATGCGGTGGTGGTGGTGGTGGTGGTGTGCGGCGTGACCACCCTTACTGCTCATGCGCATACCCTCACCACTCACCCTCTCCACTCTTCCTCTGAAACGCGGGCTAGACCAACGCCACCTAGACAAGGCTAGACATGCCGAAATTCTCTCCAGCGCAACGCCGCGATGAGCACCAGCGCATGCGGGTCCCCTCCCCCTCTCTCTCCTCTCCTACGCTGCCTCCTATCGCACGCCTGCCGACTGCGTTCCCCGCTCGCCCTGTGAGTATTAACGGCCAGGCTCGTTTTCTTAACACAATGCACTATTGCTGAACGATTTCTCCTGCATACAAAAGGCGTCATGTTGCTCAGATGTCAGGAATGGTTTCCTCCAGTTACAGGTTGATGTTTCACTCAAGGACTCTGTCAGACCTTGTATAATCACACATCTGTATTAGTTTGCCTGTTTACATAATTTTCATTGATGTTTGTTAAAATTCCGCGTATCTTTGTATACCCACTCCTGCCATAGCGCACTTAGCGCTGCAGTATGTGTAAATAAATAAATAAATAAAGACAAGACACGCGTAGCGTTCCTCTTCGCGTTCCACGACGCGAGGTCTGTAGCATGCTCAAAGAACGCCAACGGAACGCGATCGTGCAAGTGCTCTTGCTTCGCATCGCCTCATGGTCCCCTTTAGCGGGAAATGGTGTAATGCATTTTTCCTACTGATGTTGCGCTGTACCCACGATATTCGGAAAGGTGCGACTAAGCGTCAACATGGGTGCGTCCATATCAAGCTGTGCTATACCTGCCAAACAACAATAGACATTGTACAAGCTCTCATACCAATGCACTATAAACAATCAACTACTTCCGTGACGACACGTTTCACTTTCGTGTTATACCGATTCCTATGACAGAGAGATCAACCATCTCTTAGACTCAGTCTACTGAGGCCGACAGCTTACAGCTTCAATATTTTCGTACTCGTTTTCTTAACACAATGCACTATTGCTGAACGATTTCTCCTGCATACAAAAGGCGTCATGTTGCTCAGATGTCAGGAATGGTTTCCTCCAGTTACAGGTTGATGTTTCACTCAAGGACTCTGTCAGAGCAAGTGCATAAACTCACTCGTCGTGGCCGAAGACACTTCCGAACACAAACGCTCGTGCGTATTCCAAAAAGTTGCCAAACCCAATGGAAAGCAGCGTCTGCTTGGCCGAGGCAACGCCGACAATGTTATTTACCGTGCCTTGTGACACGGGGTTGAAATACTTCTGGACGAAGTTCGCTGACACATTGTCGACCTGAAAAAACAAATGTAGACGTTGTATTTATCGCAATATTGAGGATATTATAGTCGTATACAGACGTCGATTGGTGGGCATTCGACGTCATTCAATTTGAAATAAAGTCAGGGATTAGCATTCGTTGACGAGATATTCACCAAAGCTAGAATGTTGCGCCGATCGTGGTACTAAATCGTTGATTGACACGATGCACAGAACTTCATTTTTAAGCTACAGCATCATCGCGTTTTTCATTCCGGAATAATGCATCTCACACTGAAGCCATTCAGCAGACGCATATTTAAAGTGTCTATTTGCGTTGTTCAAATGAAAATTCTGTTCTGTCCATTTTAATTACATTTTATACCGAAACCTCACTCTGCCTAATCTTATCACGTGATTGCACAGTTGCTCTGCTAGGCTTTAGGCGCTATGCGATTAGGCTCAGAGGGGCTGGAGAAAATTTTACGTTTCCGGAGTTCCATTATTCGTTACCGCTGTTTGCCGATGAAATATTAGTTAAAATGACAGTATTAAGGCAGCAATAGAAAGCGCTACTACAGGGCCCTCATTGTTTTTCAGTGTCCGCTCCTTCTCAGTGTTTCGTTTCTACGAACAGAATCTCCAAGTGCATGCATGATCTCAAGCTTTCATTCAGAGTGCATTATAAACAATTCTCAGTCCGACAAAAAGAAACAAATATTCATTTGACTCTTTTTGTACGTCCTGCCTTGCCACATATATAACTGTCTTCAAAGAGACCCGCGAACTCTCTTTGAAGACCATCATACTATTTTCGTAGAGTCGTGGAACGCATGTCTTTCTAAAATAGGGCTAACGTGTATGTTTAAACAGCCAGATGTATTGGCAAGTCAGAACTCACAAAAAGAGTCAAAGGACTCTTCTTTTTTTTTTCTCATAGTGCATGCTAAAACGACGGGAATTATTTTTTTGACAACTGAATTCGATATTCATGTGAGCATTAGCGCAAGCTTGTTGGTTGTACACAGCATCGAACGAAGCTTTCGCCAGCACTTCAGGTTACCTGCACGAACGCGGCACCCTGCGGGTAGAGCACCTTGGGTATGATGGCTATGAGCTCAGTGTCCACCTCGCGTGATACCAAGTCGAGGCGTGCAGTGAGCGGATTGCGTTTCGTGAGCAAGTCTTGCTCAAGCCGGAACTGCACGAAGAACACCGCCGCCGGAAGTAGCCAGCAGACAAACAGCGTGGACGGGGAGCGGGCGAAACACAACCACCTCTTGGACCACAGTGCAGCGAGCCGTGACACAGTGCTGGACCGCTGAACGCCTCCATTCATGCCGGTTGTTGCATGAGGCAGCGGCCGCATTTCTAAACGGTGGTCGACACCTTGACGTTGGGGGAAAATATAAATAAAATACTGCTTTTATTGCTACTATGTATGACTGCCTAACTATCGGTGCGGTGCAGGGTTCGTGCTTTTTGTAGAGCAAAAGACACAAAAGAGGCGTTGCTGATCAGCTTTCAAGGCAAAGAACATTCCAAGGATCTATGTCCCGTTGTTTTGATTCATTAGTATGGTTGGCGGTCGTCGGCGCATAAGCGGTCATACTTTCACTGCTGATAAAAAAGGTGCATCCTCAGGCGTAATCACGTGCTTCGAACGCCAGCAAATGTATGAGAATAAAGAAACAGTTGATGTGAACGAACTCAACAGAGCTATTTAAAACATCGTTTGCTACTTTCGAAGGCAAAATAAGTGTTTCATGGTAATCTGCCGTACATACAGGTATATCCGAAGTAGAGAAGGTGCGGAATCAGAGCAGAATACACCGGTTATGTTCGTTTGCTGTCACTTCTTGGAAACGTCTCTTAAATGTGGATGCGTCTAATCTAATAACATTATTACTCGAGAGGCAGTTTGAGACTCTCCTATTCTGACGATAACAAATGTGCATCGAGTCGGGAAAGTTACGAACAAATTATATGATTAGGAGGCAGTGCCCTCTCCATCTTCGTGAACAAAAATTTGTTGGATTTTAGCTGCTATTTAGATACATTAGTTATTTCAGAACGTCCTCTATTGAGTTAACCTATATTTTGTTCAGCAGTCTGCTGTAACATATAACGAAAGGATCAATATCCAAAATCTGCGGTCCTATACTTAGGTTTCTTTAGTATAAAGTACAAAATTTTGGGGCAGCTACACAGTAGTACTCCGAAGACTGAGGAAATGGCGGAGCTGGTGGCATCATGAGATGATGTCATAGTGACGTCACGAAACGTCAATATGACGTCACTAAGTTTGGGGACTTGTTCCCCTCTTTTCTCTCCTTCTCACCCCCACTTTCCTTGCTCACCCACAGCTATTCAATACTCTACATGGCTATCATATGCTTTCTCTCTCTCTCTGTATCTTTCTGCCTATTTCTCTCGGTCTCTTTCCTTCTCTCTCTATCCTTTGCTCGTTCTTTCGCCCATAGCAACGCAATCATAGGATTCCTATAAATGCTTGTTCTGTTACCGTGCCTGGATAACCGAGGACCATGGGTGCCCGGTCTCGAATTCCGCCTCGCCAAGAAAATTATTTCGTTCTGTTCATTTCTTCTCATCCTCCTCTTCACTTCTCATCTCCTGTCCTCCTCCTCTCGTTTATTCTCTCCACTTGGACGAGCAGTTTTCTTTTAAGGGGGTATGGTAGGGTATCGACGAAGAAGCGGTTTTTTTTTGTTTCATTACTAAAAACTAATACACACTCCGAGGAGCAAAATCTTGCTTTGGCGAGCGCGTAGGAGCGCTCGAAGCCATTAAGAAATGACTCCAAAAACTGCGCCTCCTGACAGATGCGAGTGCTTGTTTACATGTTGTTTTCCCTGATCGTTTCTGTATGCATGTATTTTTTTATAATAAATATGGCTAGATTGGTAAATATATTAAATTCCTACCATATTCATATTTTTGCACACTTTCCCAGCAGTAATGCTCTTCTAGCGTAGTATTTCGTTTAGGTTGTGGGCGCCTTCTGCGCGTGTTCTTAAACATAAAGGCGCGTTCTTCTTGCGATGAACTTTTTGAAATTTTTCGAAACTTGGTGTATCTTTTCTTGAAGGCTATCCGACTGATTTCGCTGACATTTTCGTTATACTTAAAGGCCAACTCCGGCGATTTTTCGAGGTCGATGGATCTCAGTGAAATTCGCTGGGTACGTTCCTTTGCACGTTTCCGCCATTTATGCCAAATTACAGGCTTGAGACATGCGCAGATTGTTTGCAAATTAATTTTAAAGATTGTCTGCAAACGCCCTCCTGGCTTCCCACAATTATTGGCAACATTGCGTCTGTGACGTCAGTATTGGCAAGGCGGCGGAAGTGACGCAGCCGAGGGCACCGCTAACTTCGGCGCTTAGGCCGCTACAGCGAGCTTCTGCTGTGCACAAGGCGACAGACAGCGTTGGTTTGGCCGGCGCTTCGCTGGTCGTACCGGCTGTCACAGTTTTCATACTCCGCGCCAGCGTGACCGGCATGCCTTGCACGACATCCGGTTCGTTCGTAACAACGTCTACGTCATACGTAGACAGTACACTCGGTTGGGTTTCGGTTTCGGTGTTGCGCTTTTTTGCTTATTTAAAATTATTCTCCAATTTGCCGAGTATTTCTGCTATCGGGCCCGTAACAGGACCGTCTCAGGAACATAAAAGCACCATTACTTTGACATGGCCAAAAAATCGCCGGAGTTGACCTTTAAGTCCCTTCCAAATAGTCTGAATCCGAGACTTTGAAAAACTGTGTGAGCAATAAATAAAGAAAAAATATTAATTGCAGTGTCTCCCTTACGGCACGTGACATATGACAACATAATTCTTTCTTGTGAGATAAACGTAGGAGCCCGTTTTTAGAGCTGGGGGTCAATGCCACTACCATATCGAACTTGCGTGCCAGATTTCCCGGTCATACTGTTCGTCGTTTCTGAGAAAAGATAGATTTAATTTTACACCCAAGTATAAAATAGGTACTTAAATACAAAATAGTAACAAAAGCGACAGGATTGAAATCGCGCAAAGTGAAGGCCAAAAGGCTTTCTTAATTAGCACGCAAAATTTCCCAATAGAATATGGAAGTTTTTGAGATATAAAGCTGAAAGCAAGGTGACCCGTTTACCCTACAATACCCCCTTGACGTTCGCCTCCCTCCTCCTTCCCAGCTCCTTGCCTCAGCACTCCTCGTTTTACTAGGCTTTGCTCTCCCCCACCCTCCTTCCCCAACCACTGGCATTTGCACTGACCCCAAGCTCTTTCGCCAAACTCCTTCCCCACCATCTTCATTACTCTCCTTCGCTTTGTTCTCCCCCTCAACTGTCTTCGCTTTCCCTGGCACCTGCTGTACTCGGCAGTGGGACTTGCCCAATCCTTGTGGCGCATACGACCTGCCCGAGTTTTTTGCGGACGAAGCAGGCCGAACCCTGTGCTTAAACAGATCCGCTGTTGAAAATTAAATTGACGTGTTTTACGTGCGAAAACCGTAACATAATTCAGGAATAGGCCGTGGGGGGGGGGGGGTCTGTGGACTAAATTTAACCCACGCCTAAACCTAAGAACACGGGTATTCTTGCATTTTGCCCCAACTCCCAATCCCTCTCCTTATCTTTTTAAATAGAAATATTCGTTTCGCAGATCACTAACCCTCAAATGGCAAAGCGAGTGGGAATCAAATATAAACAACAAACTCCAACTCATCAAGCCTGTACTTCATGAATGGAAAACATGTTACCATCAAAAACGGTTCATCGAAGTTGTCCTATGTCGACTTCGTGTAGGTCACACGCATACTACACATAACTACCTGTTCGCAGATGAGGACCCACCAACATGCGACAAATGTCATGAACAATTGACAGTATTACACATCTTAACAACCTGTCCAGATATGGAAACTCAAAGAAAGAAACACTTCCTTATGCTTTATAAGTTACACATACCACTACATCCAAGGTTAGTTTTAGATGAAGAACCTCTAATACCACCAGCTAATATCATGAGCTTCTTAGACGAAGCAGACTTAATAAATAAGCTTTAATCACTACGCTCCATGCCACACATAGTGCGGGAAGCCTCATAAACTTTTGCGACCTGTAGCACGGCCTCTTCGAAGAGGCTGTTGCTGCGGCGGCTATTTTAAAATAAAGCACTTGCCTCCTGGCCCTTGGAAACAAGGACACGGGGAAGGCAGCAGTGCTATGTACATATCTCTGCGGTTTTAGTATCATAATCCTGCGCAGAATACATACCGATTGACCATCCCGCGTATCATGCTCACAATTTTAATGTATATATGCAGTATATTTTACGCATCTAAACAGCGAGTGATCTTAGGCCTTTCTACAGCCACACTGCACTTTTCAGTCTACCCCATATGTCATAGATGACCACATTCTCATAGTCATGATCATAGTGTACGTTACCTAGAGTGCATTTTATTGGCTTTTGTTGTTTTAAGTGCGAATGCACTTTATAAGCGACCCTGAATCCGCCGTCCCATAGCAACGGCGCGAGGAAAGGAGAGGAGCGTCTGTAGCAACGGCGCAGCGACGTCACACCCCACGTGACTGCGCGCGCTCCGCCTCCTCACCGCGGTTTGCGCGGGCGCGCGCCGGCTCCGCACCGCTCTTCTAGGTGGCATTGGGTGCAGTGCTTCGCCGCTCCTTCTCTCGCCGTTCGCTCTCTCTCCTCCCTGCGCCCCACTCTCCCGTCCGCTGGCTGGGCGCCTCTCGAAATGTGTGCTTGAGACGCCGCTGTGAAACGCCAACGGCGACCACAAGGCTGAGATTATGGCCGTCAGGTACAATGACAACACAAACAGGTGCTGATGAATGTGTAAATAAATGGTTACGGTACAAATCCACGTCTTGTCATTAATTTACGCCATTAAAATTACTGCGCCGTGTACTCTCGGCGCAAGAAATGCATTCGCATTTCCTCACGATTCCCTTCGGGGAGGTGGGGGCATTTTTTTGTTTCGCTTTTCTCTCCTTCTCTCACCATGTGGCTGGCGCAGCATAGCCGTAGTCGCTTTTGCGCCAATAAAACCAACTTAACTAACTAACTAACTAAATATTCGTTTCGAAGAGGATTCACATATTCAAAACAATGTACCATTACGCAATAACTACACATAGCGATGGTTCCATAAGCGCAATGTTGTTGTTGTTTTTTTTTTCTTTTACTTCAGTAGGATAGTTCGTCGTAGTAATTGTAGTTAGGACATGCGTGTGGCACTACTGTTCATGTTCCTCTCACCTGTTCTGATTGGGTACTCTCGTGAGTCCTCTCCACTTGCAATGTTGTAAACGCTGATAAAAAAGAAATGTGAAAATTATATCAGAATCGCTCAGTAAAATATTCTCTGTCGCCGCGACAGCGTAACTTTCTAACGATGCACATACCGTCAGTATTTTCTTACAAGCCCACGACATATTTGTTTTTATACTAGGACGTCGAGAGCACAGTACAAGAGATAAATACGCTGTTTTCACGTGCACCACACCAGCATAACGTTTACTCCGCGCTCGTCGACTTACATGATGGCTAAATTTGCCAAGTTTCATTCCCTGCATTTGGGGTCATCTGTACGTGACGCCATCTCTCGGCGGCAGCAACGGTGTCCTGCCGTAACCGAATAGGAAATAGGCGAGAAAAATCATATCTGAGGAAAAAAGCTAGTTACCAAAAAGTACTCCCTGTTATATGCAGCAGAGACCCACTGGAACATTTTATTAGAATTGCAGTATCGCACTACAAAGTGTGTGCCTTCACAGGACAAATGAACACCGCCCATTAGAAACACATGAGGCCCCATTGTAAATTAGTAAACACTCTGGTAAGCCACGCGCTTTGTAGTGTGACTGTAATTTTACCACAACGTTCCAATGGGTCTCTGGTGCATAATACCGCAAGTCTTTATCGATGACTAGCTTTCATTTTTTGACAGATATGATTTTTTGTTCGCCTATTTCCCATTCAGTTACGGCAGGCCACCGCTGTCACCGACGAGGCATGGCACATGTCTACGTGCACATGCCCTCAAATCCTGGTCATGATTTATATGGAATTTTACAGCCTCTACGATGTGTCGTGATACCATGTCGCTCTACCTGAATACGCTATGTATCTCGCATCTATAGTGCCCTAAAAGGCAAGAGGGTACGCTGTTCGTCAGGCTCGCTCAGTGCCTTATATTCCCAAATATAAACTTCGAGGAGCCTGCTTTACCGAATTTATTTCTACCTATGGTTCAAGCATCTCCGTCTTGCCGCGGCAGCACATTACAGGTGCTTCAAGTCTTAGAAAACAGTGCTACACTTACAACCAGTGAAGTTTCGCATCCTGGCGAAATAATACAACTGCGATAGCTATTATATGGACAGTCTCGGCTGATTTTTGCCGTCGCCGTCATGTCCCGGATATGTATATGTATGTATATATAAAAAAGGCACAAAGAAAAGTAAAGCAGAAGAAAAAAATTCCGAAGAAACCGACAGGGGATTCAAACCATCCAGACAACTCAACCATGCCCCATGCAAGCGCCGGCGAAATAACGGCGAGCTATTTATATACACAATTTACCGCTGGTAATAAGCAAATCTCGGAGGAGCTTGAGCGTGTTTTCTGTCACGCAACGCTGCTAAATTTCTTTCAATTTGAAAAGTGCCCTTGCGACGTGCACGACAAAGTGGCTCTTTTCTGTACCCATTCGTGATGCGGAAGAAAAAAAAACAAAGAACACCGGGCACACCTTGCATCAGACGCCCCGTGTGGCAGTTTAAAAAGAAAAAAGTGCCGCAGTTTAAAAGAAAAAGAAATATCTAAGAGTATTATTAATTTATTTTAAGTATTCTATTATTCATTAGTCGTAGAATTCCTATGTGAACACTTTTATCTATTAAATATTCGTTTCTTGGCTAAACCCCCCGAGTGAGTGTGAGCCAATCATAAAGGCAATCATCATATTATTCTCTGTTGGCGGCACTTGCCGCGCGTTGCTCAAGCCCAAAGACGTAACAACATCGACAGTTGTTAGTTCACGCTTGCCCTGTGCATGCCTGTGCGTTCTTTTCGGGCGTCTTTCTTTTTGCTTCAGCGGCGCGCTGCAAGTATCGAGCTCTTCTCGCTCTTTTTGTGACATTCCAATTTCGTGCTATCGCATTCATTGCTCCGCCCTTGTGGCATAACTGTGACTTTTTTTTCCTAGAGCCTCCAATTCCTGGATACGTTGTTTTCAGCAGAAGTGTTCCTTTTTTTGCGCTACACAATTTTCTACTGTGTCCTACGCCTGACCGGCGAATGAACGGCTTAATAAGATCGATGGACACTCAATAAGTGTACACAAGTTCGTAAAGTGGTGTGGTTGCTACTTCCGTGTCTAAAATGATTGTCGGTACCCGTAGTTGAACGCTCACATGAATAGTAGCCGACGCATTTGCAGAGGTCATTCTGTAGCCAGCAAGTGTCGTGTAGCCACATATTGTCGTGCGCTGTGTGTCACCCTCTATAACAGAAGTAGCCCAGACAAGTGAGATTTGTTCTCCAATACCGCCAATACAGCAGAGTACTTATATGTTCGCATATTTATAGGAGCAAGTCAACAGCTAAGTTTGGCAGGTAAACCTCATAATGTCCTTGCGTGAGTAAGAATGCCACCTAGTTACTGCATAAACACGAGGCTTAAGTGCGTCCGAGACTTCGTTCCAATGAAGCGAAGAGCCTTGTTGGAGTAGTATGTAAATGCGTGCGCATATGACATACCGCACATGCAGCTTGGAGACGTCAACAACGATATATGTCACGTGACCACTCGCTCACCTGACGTACACGTCTTGAAGCGTGGTTGCCTTCAGCCCCACGGCCGTGATTCCGAGGTCTCTGCTCCGCCATTCGAGCATTCGTAGGACTGCAGTCACTCGCTCAGAATTGCACTGGGACAGTGTAATCGATACATCGTGTATTCTTTCCTCGCAAACGGTAGCTTCCGGTGCAATGTGGCGAACTTCTGACAACACCCGATCCACACGGAACGTGTCGTCAAGTTTAGCGATGGTCAAATGAGATCCCGTGCCTACGCAGAATTGGTACAGTGTTTCAGTTCAAGTCAAGATTTGAAACTTTGTGGCGTTATTGCAGTTCCAGGCGGTATTATGCGCGTTTTCCATTCGCTTCGTTGATTTAAAAGTAGTTGCCTTGTATCACATATGGGCATATCAAAACTGTCGTTGACTTACCTACTTGCTGGTTATAATTTCCAACACTTTTTCGAGCTTTAAAGAATCTCCGTCAACCCATATTGCTGTGGTTGTAGCAATTGTGTACATTCATTTTTAAACAAATAACACAATAATTAGTTAAATATTAGCCGACATCGCTGAGTCGTTCTAAGTAATTGTTAAAGCCAAGTGGACTATAATTAAGCAATGTGAGCTATTTCTGCCTGCTTGAGTCATCATCATCCCCAGCCTATTTTACGGTCACTGCAGGATGAAGAGATCCCTTAATGAGTGAGTTGAAATGTTTATTTGTAAAAGAGGGAAAGGAAAAATCAGGGCGAGGAGGTGGGTTCCTCTATTTAGGGCTCTGCTGGCCTGTACGGCCCGCTGGTTTTAGTCCATGTGGGCCAGCTGAATCTCCCTGTTCTCACCAGCGAGCCAGATCTCTCACTTCCTAGGGTTTTCTCCAGTTTACCTTGTCCTGCGTAAGCTTACTCCACTTTATGCCTGCGAATTTCTTCATTGTGAAGGGCATTTGCGCAAGCAAAACACCAGGGGCATGAAAGAAAGAAGACGCGAGACAACGTCTTGTCTCGTGTCTTTTCTTTAATGTCCCTGGATGTTTTTTTTTTGTTTTTGTTTATTTGTTGGTTTGTTTTTGCGCAAATGCCCTTCACTATGAAATGCCAACTCGCCCAACACTCTGTTCTAAGTTTCTTTCTTTCGTGTAACCCTCGGCCTTCCTCGGCGGCGCTTCCCATCGCATGGCATCCTTTTCTAAATATGGTCAACTTTATGTCGCCGTCAACGTCATCACAATTCTGTGAGTCAGTGTAGTTATTAACCACGCATCGATCTGCCAGTCAAATGTCAACAATTGCAATGCCAACTCACTGAAACGGTTCTTGAGGAACGTCGGAGACCCAGTGGAGGCTACCATACCACGGCATAATAGGACGACTCGGTCGGCGAGCAGGTCGGCCTCGTGCATGTCGTGCGTCGAAAGGAGGATAGTGGTGTGTCGCATACGCATCGCCAGCAATACGTCCCACAGCTCCCGCCGGCTCTCGGGGTCTAGCGATGATGATGGCTCGTCCAGTATGACCACCTTCGTAGACACGTAAACGCTCTTTACGAATGAAGTTATAACTCAGCGTGGTCCATCTGCGCCATTTGCGCCATTTTGCCAGAATCCCAAGTCCATACACCTTGCTGTCCCCATTCGATTGCAGCTTGTACCGACTGTCCCAAAGTTCGCTATTTCATTGTTCACAGTGTTTACAATGCAGTAGCATTTCCTCTCAGCACACTAATAAGAATCTTCAGCAAAAAGTTAGACATAAGAATTTTTTTTTTCTGCTCGAAACCTACTCCAAAACACGCTTTAGCCCCAAACGCGCTGGAAAACACAGTTCCTTTTGCTCCAGATCTGCTCCAAACCTGCCTTTTTTCTGCTACAACAATCGCTCTAAAACCAAAACGGCTGGATCACCTCTGATAGCGGCTTGATCTTGCCGGAAAGCCATGTGCAGTCGCTCAAGTGCATTTGTGTTCAATTATTTCCACTCTTTATTTATGGTCTATGTGCCAACATTTAACGGGACCTGCCTGATAAACCAACGTGCCATTAGTGCGTCCGCATATTAGTGGTGTGCATGAAAGCTGGCTGAATACCAACAGAACGCGCTTAGGAGGCTTCAAATTATCACTTACCGACCGTGCGCAGAGACATCGCATCAACACTTCACCGAAAAAAGCAGAGGCTAGCAAGGATAAAAGCGATCAGGTCGCTCCCGTTCTTTCTTTCATGCGTGGTTTGTCGTAGACTACGCAGCATTTGAAGTTATTCCTTTCGCTTTAAAAATGCACTTGGCGTTTCCTAAATTAGCGTATTGGGAATTATCACTGGCCCACTAGGTAGTTACGTCTTTCCTGGGGTGAATATTGTGAACGACCAATAGTTCGTCGATCAGTCTCGCAGTATTTCAGTTCTGCAAATATTTCAGGTGATATATAAAAAAAATCAGCCGTGTATATTACCATTTGCAAATTGCAAGGAAAGCAATATTATCAAAACTAATCGTTAGTGGCGTACTGAATAATAATCTCTTATGCAGTTTCGCGACATCAAACAAACAATTTAGTTATTGATTTCATTGTTTTCACAGATAGTAGATTCAAGCTAGGTAAGACACTAATTTCTGCAACCCATAAAGCACGAGGCATTCACAAATTAGGCAGGAAGGCCGGGGGGGGGGGGGGGGATAGTGAAATACGGAAGCATGGAGTGGTAACCTGTGCGATATGAGTACTCATACTCTACCGATCGCTGGTCTGAGTACGTATCTTCCTTTTAGAAAAAAAAAACGCCTAGCTCGCGCAGAACGCGCAGCACAGTCACAGCGTAAGCTGCACGAACGGTATTCATAGATGCCGTTGTAAACTCTCTTAGGGCGTCTACTGCAAGTACAGTTGCGAGGTACCCAATACAAAATAAACCATCACATTTTGGGAAGCAGCGACGCATCCGCTTGGCGTTTTTAAGGCAATATGCGCGCTGACCTAGCTGTATACTTTGGTGTTGTGGTGGTGGATGATGATACTATAACAAGGATGACCAAGCATCATGGATAATTCTTTTTTAATGGACTCGAAGATTTAAACCACCGACTCGTTACGCAGTTCGCATGATGTGACGCCCGGTGAGACTGTACTCTTCTGCACGCAATATTGCACCTGTTAGCGAGCTTCAGAGTCACATATGCCGCGTGTATAGGGTCCATTTCCAAAGCGTGTACGAGCACTGGGATGTTTTGGTGGTAGAGCACATGCTTGCTAACAGTAACGTAGCCAAAATATTTTTTTCCGGGGGGGGGGGGGGGGCGCGGGGGGTTGGGGTCGGGGGTGAGGGGCAGTTCTGCCATACTATATGAATGTTCGCGCGTGCGTTTCTACATGTGTGCGCATATATACGCATGCAAATTCTAAAAAAAATTTCGGAGGAGGAGTTCCCAACCCTTCCCCCCCCCTGAATATGCCCCTCCTTCTTTGTGCGATGGCACAATATGCACAATGCGCGATGGCATAATATTAACAGACACATTGTGGGAGTGTGCTTAGATAATCAATGTGCGCGATAGCTCCGACGGATACTGGCGGCGGCGGCGGCGGACTACTACGGCTACTGTTGAGGACAACAAAACCGGCTGCCGTTGTGAGCTCGTAAAAGCCTAAGCTGCAACACTTGCGGGTGCCCGTCGGCACTGCGAAACGAGTTGAGTGCCTGTCGCAATGCAGGCGACACCTCTAACGCTTTACTACCACTGCGGCAACTTTGTTCGAACACTATTCAGGAAAATATCTCTTACGCCCTTCAGCAGACTGCTGATATACAGCTATCAACCCCCACGAAAAGCCACTTGCCTCTCTCTATAGCGCAGCTTAAGCTGATTTTATACGGAATAGAATGTGCGAACTGAAATAAAAGAAAACTTACATCCGTCAGAACCCGTATGCGAGGATTATCTAAGTGTCGCAAGAGGCATTGTCGCATTTTACACCACTTTATTCAACTTCCATTACAACAGATTAAACTTGCGTGCGCCTGCGCCACGTTTGGGTTGGTCACACTGTCAGTCACACGCAATGCGCATCCCTCGAGACTTCCTGACCCTTCGCGCACGAGCCGCCCAATCCATTAAAACCGACTGAGCACAGCGTGGCGTTCCAACCATTACTCATTGGCATTCTCCAGCTGAATGTACTTCACGTCTCCGGTCACTTCACTCTCCCCGCGCGAGCCGGCAGTGTGCGTAGATATTGTGGTAGCAGCACGTACCGTTTACGATGCCCTGCCGTTCTGTTGTGGCACGTTTGCCCGTTTCTCTTTCAGAGCGGTGGGTGTGGCGCTCGCTTACTGAGCTGATTACGAGTTTCAATTTCTCGTAAAGCGCAACATTTCTCAATGCTTTGACCCCGGCATCGTACTGATCCCTCATTACCAGACCAACGTGTGCTGGGAGAGATAATGAAATATTCCTGCACTTAAAACTTGTAGCTCTAGGTTTATTTATGCTTTATTCACGTAGAATGGCAGCTACGCGTAAAATTTTAACGTAGAAGTTTGTTGGAAGCACTCAAGGCTACGTCTGCCGCTGCTGTTGGTCTATTTTTGGGGGAGATGGGTACGCGCGTCTTTCCTGGCGCCCCCTCCGTTAAGCTGCGCCCGTACAGTGCAGAAATGGGTAGCGTGTTGTGTGCAATATCACTGCGTTGACTATACGAGCACGTGTTTTTGACAACTTGTTGAATAATTTCCTAGTGGCTTCACGCTACAAACGGGGTGCTTGTCCATTTCTCCTTTCTTAACATTCCATAATGCACCTCAGTCAAGATTGGGAATTGTAGATCTGCGCCTAAATATATATGTATGTACTCACACATCTAATTTGCTGCCCTACAGAAGTGGCCTTGGGCACCTTTTTGAGTATATCTTCATCAGCCGTACGTGTAAGATTAACATTTGTAATATAAGAAGTGCCGCACAGCATATAGTTTAAAGTTCTTTGCTGATCCAGAAGGCAAATTTTCTATTTTTCAACCACAAAATAAACAGTTTCAACAGACAAATGGAGCCTATCGACAAAATGAAAAACTACTTCATGAAGGCTAGAGTGGTTAGTGCAGTCGCACATTGTGACATGTTCGTGCGTGGTTTACTGACCAAGTTAAACATCGTGTAGATTCGTTAGTGCAACCATAGTCACGGCGGCTTAGCTGGTATGGCGGTGTGCAACTGAACACGACGAGAGCGCGTGCTTGATTTTCTGCGAGAGCGCCGATATTCTGACGGGACCGATATGCAATAACGTTCGTTTTCCTAATTACTAGCTGCGTTCCTAGTTTAAAGAACCTCACTTTGTCAAACTTATTCCGCAGTCTACCACTACGGCGTGCCTCATTATCAGGTTCTGGTTCTTGAATTGTTTAATTTAATTTTATATTCTTTTGTCGGCTAGTTTAAAGAACAACTGGAAAGCGGAAGGCAAGGGACTGCACAAAATTTCACGAACAGGACCCTTGTCGCGCTTCTTTTGCAAACAAAGAGCCTTGTCGCGCTTCTTTTGCAAACAAAGAGAATTCTAATTTCCTATAAAGAGAAAACGAAACAACAACACATCTTTACACCTTTTTGAGGGATTAATAGTGTAATAATTGGGGGGGGGGGGGGGGTTTAACATCCGAAAACCACGGCATGATTATGAGAGACGCCGTAGTGGAGGGCTCAGGAAATTCTGACCACCTGGGGTTCTTTAACGGGTACCTAAATCTAAGTACACGGGCCTCGAGCATTTTGCCTCCATAGAAAGTGCGGCCGCCGCGGAAGGGATTCGATCCCGCAACCTGCGGTTCAGCAGTCGAGCACCATAACCACTAGACCACCGTGGCGTGTTTTTAGAGGGATTATTTGTGAACATCTAAGTATTGCGGGCACGTGTTCACGTTTTGATATATCCTCGTCATCACCACCAATGTGGGTACTGCCGTAAGCCCTCGCATAACATTAAGGGTAGCCTCGAGAGCCATTAGAAAAAAATATGGCTCATCCCTCTGTCATAGGAATCGGTAGAACACAAAAGTGAAACGTGTCGTCACACGAGTCGTTGATTGTTTATAGTGCATTGGTATATCAGAGATTGTACAATGTCTAATGGTGTTTGGCAGATATAGCACCGTTTGATGTGGAGGCATCCACGTTGACGTCTAGCGGCACATCTCCGTACCGAGGACTAACACCAATGATCATGATTTAACCCTTGCTGTAGCGGAAATTGTCAAAATACACCTGGACACTGCATACGGGGAATGCGGGGAATATGGGGACTACGAGGAATACTCGACATGCACTCCTTTAAAGCAGCCTGAAACGCAAAGAAAACGCGACGAGCGTCGTGTCTTCCCTCTAGCCTGGCCGTTACTTCTCACAGGGCGAGTGGGGAACGCGGTGCGACAACCATGCGAGCGTCGGAGAGCTATTTTTGGATATTGATGGATGCTATGAGCAAGGCTTGGCCTAAAGGCACCACCTTGCGGTGTGTTAAAGAGTTGACGAAATTACACTTCTATTGGAAACGCGCCGAATGGGATGGTCGTAGAAACGGCGCGCATTTTTTTTCTCGAGCCTGGTGGCACACATCCCACCGCCCCGTTATAAAGTGGACGCTCATAGCATTCATCCATCCATCCAAGAACACTGTGAGAGGAAAGTGTGAAAGATAAAAGCTGCGTTCATATGGACACGTTATGAGTTCGGCGGTAGGTTAGTGGGCTAAAGACCCGCCAGCCATCGTCGTGGACCGAGAGGTCATGGGTTCGACACCCGTGAACAGAACTTTTTATTGCAGTTTTTTTTTTCTTTGGCATCTGATGGCGTTCATTTTGTTGACGTATTTCCGTGACTGAAACACGTCATGAAAGCCTAGGTGGACCCCGGCATAAAACATTTTCGTGTTAAAAAAAAAGGCAAACATTTGAAGTACCTTTGGTTTCGACAGCGTTGCGATGGCAATACTTAGGCGCTGTTTCTGTCCCCCTGAAAGGGCTCCACAGAGGCAGTCTGCCTTGTCGACGAGGCGGGCCTGATTCAGCGCGTGCGAAATCCGCTTCGGGATTAAAGTCCTCCTGCGCTCCTTCACCTGGAAAAAGAAAAAGCGAATCCGTCCGCTCAAAATTTTATCCTTCGCATTCACTCTAGATTGGCTGCACGCAATATCGACAATCATGGTTCGCATTTGTTAACTTTCTCGCAAAACGATGGCAGCTGCGCTACGACTTTGACACAGACGTATTTGTGACAAACTATGCAAGCCGGTATATGGATTCGTTAACAATTCGGAAGGCTTTTACTTAGTGATGTACTGTCGGGTGTTGCTTGTAAAATGCAATTAAACGCACGATATTCTCATCATGCCACATGCAACGGATCTCGCACATATAGCAAGGTTCGCGGTCAATAAAGAGAAAAGCTTTACAGCGACGGTGGTTTATTTAGCATTCCAGATCGGGCGAACAGAAATATGAGTCAAAAGGAATAATCGCTTCTAACTAGTCCGGGTTTCTCAATGCAATACGAATTGCGAGAAGTCGTGACTCTATCAACGACACAGCTATTCTGCAATCTCTGGCCTCATCTATTTCATCTGAAAACACCATGTTTGACATGGTGGTATAACTGCCAAATCTTTGTTGTGTACGATAACTTTACGACGCGATTTCGCAGATGCTTCGCGACTTCCATGGTCTAATTCATTTCCAAATTTAGCGCGAGAACGTTAAAGGACCCCTGACACCAAAACTGAAACCTCGAGATGTTTGTGTTGTTTGACTTTCCTGTATACGGGGGCACATCTGAGCGATTATTAGTGACGAACGTTGCCTTTAAGATATCTTAATTTGGTTTTAAAGTGCGCGTGGAGTGCTCACTTGAGTTGGCTGCACCTCGCGACATCCTGGTATGACGTAGATATAGGCCCCGCGTGACGTTCCACGAGTAAAGCAAGTATTGTGGACGTCACAGAAGGTTTGCGGGGCGCACGTGCACAATACGACGACGGGCCCCCGGCGAGGCCTATTGTTCCGCACCCCTATTGCTTTGTTGTCGGCCTGCTCTCGAGGTAGTTTTCGTGAGGGGACACGCGCTTAACAGGTTTAACCCATACCGAGGCACCCACATATTTTCAATCTACCGCGCGCGGGGCCCCGATTTGAAAACCGCGCTTTCAACGTCACCACAGCTTGTGTGTACGTGGTCTTTGACGCTCCCCCGCATGGGGCGCCAGTTTCTTGTGATTTTTAGGCGGGCGTTTGGAAGTGACGCTAAAATGGTCGCAATTAACTACGCTAGAATGAGTTATGCGATACGCTAGAGCATTTACGATTTAACTTAGGGATTGCCAGACACAAGGCTACAAATTACAGTAAAAAAGTCATCAACAAAAAAACCCGCATTTCCCCGAAGGGGAGTATGAGGAAGTGCGAAGCACGGGGTGATGTTATGAGGGGGCGCGCGCGACTAAACTGCAGAGCCGAGCGAAGGAGACGGCAGCGAGAGAGCACGCGCCAGCCGACCCACGGAGGTCTGGCCGTTTTTAAGTGCAAAGCACTTTTACTGATGATGATGATCTGTCTTCCGAACTCGTTCCAAAGAACCCGCAACGCGTTCAACTTGTTGGCGGCGTTGCGCACGCCCGAGATGGGGCTCAGGTTGTTGTCGAACCACAGTCGATCGCACACCGCGCAGCTATATCCGAAGCTGCGGTCCAGGAAGTCTCGCTTGAAGCGCGCGTCCGGCCGATCGAATTCGAGGGCCCGCGCTCGCTCACGCATCGCGCGTCCCCGCGCCAGATCGGCTTCGGGGTGCTTCAATGTTTCAACCGCCGGCCTTCATCACCACAGGCAATGCGCGGGGCGCGCGCAGCCACGGAGCGGAGGGCGGAGCGCGCGCAGTCACGTGGGGCGTGACGTCGCTGCGCCGTTGCTACAGACGCTCCTCTCCGCTCCTCGCGCCGTTGCTATGGGACGGCGGATTCAGGGTCGCTTATAAAGTGCATTCGCACTTAAAATTTTGCTGTCAGGGGTCCTTTAAAGAGCTCGTGTCTCAGAAATTCCGGTGTCGGCGTTAGCGTCGGTGTCGTCGACGGTATCGCCGTCGTTCGTGGTGAGCAAAAGATCAGCGTTGTCCGTAACCGAAAAATCGAGAAAGATGCAAATAAAATAAGTAATGATAAACTTCGGTTCCGAGTTGAGAATCGAACCCAAGCCGTCTGCGTGGCAAGCATGTGTTCTACCACAGATCTACGCTATTGCTTAAAACTGCCTCGGAAAGAACGCACTATATGAATGTCGTATAGTGTAAGGAGTCTCCTTAACGCATGTAATATTGCGTGGCTGAAACGTAGAATCGCGCTAGGCGTAAACACATGTGAATTGCGCAACGAGTAAGTGTTTGAATGCCCAGCCATTACAAAGCGCTCAGACATATTTAATCATCATCAGCTGCAAAAGCATCAAGAAAGGGAGCGGCTGCGTAGGTTCACGTGTTGCCTTACGGACGCGTAGTGGGCCATCCGCTGATTAGCAAAAGGAAGAATTATGGCGTAGTAAGCACTTCACAAATGTACTTGCAGTAGGCGTTCTGGGATAGGCGTTCTGGGACAGTTCGCATCCTTACGGCACGGTTGAGACATGCACCGACGACCGAAACCAGGCTAGCAATAGAGAAGGCGATGCGCACGGGGCCCGATTACGCTGTCGCGCTCTACTCTTTAAAGGGCCCCTCACCAGGTTTGACAATTTTGAGCTAACGAGCGCAATGCATACACTGGGCGTTCACGATCACGTCTGCCAAAATTTGCAACGCTACGCGCCGCAAAAATGGGTCAAATTTCAAGGTGAAGGCTGCTTGCCCTTCCTCTCGCGGGCGCGCGCTTTAGAGAATGAGGGGATGACGTACATGAGAAAATGGCCCTACGTTGATGGTAGCGCTGTGACGTCGCTCCTCTACGTAGACGACTGTGCTCTGACGTCGCCAACAGTAGCACGTGACACTGCGATAATTATTTGACGCGACATGTGTAGTTTGTGTAATTTGTTGCTTGAATAGATTAATAAAACTTGAGAGAAATAATGAGACACACAAAGGGAATGTGTGCGTCTCTTTCATTTTTTTTTTCGTGAATTGCAGCGAGATGCGGGGCTAGTGTGCCTCCCTTTCCCATGCGTTCGTGTCCCCGCGGTTAGCGCATCGAGCAGACGCCAGCCCTGGAAACGAAAGTAATGTTCTGGCGCGTTCGAGCACTCATTATGCTCATATATTCCACCCGTCCAACTAAACGTTAATGCGGCAGTGGCTCATGATACCGCCACTCTCGTGCCCGTACAAATGTCTCAACTTTCATGCCCGTCCCGCAGAAACAGGCAGTACACCACAGAGAACGCCGACACAACGCCCACGGCCGCTACATAAAAAAAAAAGGTAGCGGCCGTGCAACGCCGCTCGCGTGCTCGGGCTAGCTCGGGCACGTCATGCGCACGTGACCATGCATGCGCATGACGTGTTCATGCGTATGTGTCAAGTGAAGAAGGCAGGGAAGAGATTTGGCTTGCTAAGGCTACACGGGGCGAGTGACAAGGGTTTGAAACTCGCCTCCTCTCATCATGGTTTCGCGCCGCTACATATTATTGTTTTTCTCAGCTCGTAATGAACCGATTTGAAAAATTCTTGCGGTATACTGCTCCTCATTTGGCACGCAACAACTTCCAGCGTCTAACTAAAATTTGCTACGTGGCCTGGTGAGGGGCCCTTTAAGGAGAAGCTTAAGCGTCCTCCAAGTTTCTGTCTCACTGATATCGGTCAAGTCATTGTATGTTTCCCAGTTGCAGATTTCTCCCAGTAAAAAAAAAACATTATGTGAGGAGAAATCGCCGACCAAAGAATGTCCGCGGAACCGACCTTTCGGCAAGCAGACTTGTCACAAGTCATTTTGTCCATACGTTCGATAAAGCAACATTTCCTGTCTAGCTATTTCCCGCCACTTCAAGCCTTCATCATTCCCGGAACTTCTGTCATGTTAAAATTGTCAAATCATGATTTAAACTCGGCACAGCGGACACGATATACAAACGAAGAATACACGAGGACAGGCGCCGGACTCTCAACTGCTCTTTATTCACGTCGACACACACTTATATATATGCACGTGGTTACACAAAAAATCACAGCATATCCACGGAGTGAATGATGATGAGTGGGCGAAGCTGCGGAGGTTCATCGGTAAACCGTGAATCTTCCGTGAATTCTGCCCGGTACATCATCACCGACGTGAGATCGGGCGCGTTTATACTAAAGGTTCGATGAGTTATGACGATTTGCAGCTCACTATAATTTTACATGTACGCTGTGAATTTTCATTGTTTAGAAAACCATTGCTTTAGAAAACATCTGGCGTCTTTCGTTAAGCAGCTGGCGTCTTTTCGTTTTGATTTAGAAACATCTGGCGTTCTTTCGTTTTGCTTTTAGAAAACATCTGGCGTCTTTCGTTGGTTTATTTCATCAATCAATGGCGTTTTGAACAAAATTTTTATTGTTTAATCACGCACAGGAGAAATCTCACCAGGCACTACCTTGAGGTAAACAATGGCTGCTAATGGGAATGAGAGACAGAAGAAGTCGGCTTTTAGCTAACACTTACACTTAAACTAACGTTTCCTACTGGAACATGCCAATGGCTGCTAATGGGGAATGAGAGACAGAAGAATTCGGCTTTTAGTTAACGCGCACGCTGCGAATTTTTTATTGTTCAACAACGCACAGGAAAAATCTCCCAACGGCACCACCTTGGAGGTCAAAATCTGGTACTAGCGTTACGACTGGTTACGCACTACTACGACTACGAGGGACGAACGGGTGCCGCCTTAAGGAGCTTCGCCCCTAAAAAACACGCGAAGGCGGTAAAATATACGGGGTTTTATGACGCTGGCCTGCTCAAATACGAAATTTCTTTTTGGTGCAGGGCGGTGGACGGAACGCTGATGCATGAGTTGCTGTTATGAATGTTCAAAGCCTCTATTATCTCGCGAGTTGTCTGTTTATTATTCCTAGCGATGATGTTGGTTTTTTCACATTGAGGGGCGCACCCGCACTCTTTGCAGTGCGCGCCTATATGCGCCTATATCATGAAACACAAAAGAAAAAAGTGGACAAGTCTGTTGTCGCAGAGGTACATCATAATTGTTTACTTAATCGTATAACACATCATAATAATGGTACGTCATGGAACGCTACCACAGAGCGCCTTCTATTGGATTAAGAATACTCGCAGGCAGGCTGCCTCGCAAGTGTTTCAGGCTACGTGAATCATCGGCGGCACGGCTTCGCTCGGTCGTCTAGACGCTGATATACGACAAACGCATGAATATGTCAGGTCATATTACAAAAGAAGAGGGCGTGTTATTAGAGCGATAGTTATACTACTCCAGGTGCAAACCCACAAACCAGCTAGTTTCATGAATATGACCTTCAATCGGCGCCAAGGTCAACCCAGTTCCTTCTCGCGTGTTGTCGCAACGCCTGTCAGAGGGCTTGAGCGAAAAGGTAGTGCGACGCGTTCGCGAAAACGAACAGCGGCTAGAAGGCCAGTTTTTCGTGCCGACCCCGCCAGAGGCGCTAGCTGCATCTAAGTTCACTGCGCGTTCACGCCCAGAGCGCCGACGGCGCCGATCAGCGTCTGTTTGTTGTGCTGTGGTGGAATTGTAGATGTGATAGTCACTGGTACAAAAGCGGCTGTCTACAGCCGCTTCGCCAGAAACAGGCAGGGGCAACGTTACTAGAATATGTTCAGTTTTCAAACTGTCCACAGGCGCCATACATTGCGGGCGCCCCCGTGCCTTGGCTCGCCGCCAGATGGCGGGAGCGCCGCAAGCAGCTCTACGCGAGTGCATCTCTCGTACTGGCGAACACGCGCGGGTCCTCAGACTTCGCTCGTACAATCGCTACAGGTGCTTTCAGCTATTACCTTTTTAATATTTTTGTGGCCTCGTGTTTAGCACATCGACAGAAAAACTTGACCGATTTGTGAAAAACGCCGCTGCGCTGTCCTAAAGTGCACTGTTGAAGTGCGTTTTCGAGCTCCAGCAGCCTTGGCTGTCCGCTAGGCTCTTTTAACGAGCTGTTGCAGATTCTCGCGCATTTAGTAGCGCGAGAATCATGGTGAAGATTCCCGTTACATTTCGTTATCGCCATCAAGACGCCAGACTCGTTTGAAAGCTAATTTCGCTTTCAGTGTCAGAACGACACGCCACCGCATCTTAGCAGTAATGGTCTTGAAAACGCGCTACACGTTCGTGCGATTCAGGTTAACTGTGCTTCGTAGGAAAAGCCTCTTAATCCTTTTTGGCCAACTATTCTTAATCGCGTAAGCAGCCGTGAAGTAACAACCAGCATGCCAATTGGTGTACATAACTGCGTCAATAAATATAAGACACCTCCTGACATATACACTCTCACAAAAAAAAAAATGACGCTCTTTCCTTTCGCCTTTTCTTCTCGGTGGTTTGCGCCGTCGAATTTTCTTCTAAACATGCACCAACTAGCCCAACAGCAAGTTTTACTCTCACAGCACTTTATTTCTACATGAAAAAAAATGAAGCCAGCACTGTTTTCGTTCATCAGAGCACCACATTGACAAGTGCAACGTTGAGACCTATATGAGCTTTGCTCGCTTGCGGGCAGACTTTACTTGCACATTCAAGGCACGTTGTCGTTGCAGGAACCACGCATAAAAATGCATTCGTGTCACCAAGTAAAATTTGATGATGCGGGCGGTGAACGCCTCAAAATGCACACGACATCCAACACGCACAAGAGTATCTTGGCCGAGTTCATCCAGAATTGTCCAAAATAGGTCTCCAAACACCTTCTTAGATTGTGTCTTTTCCTCAATGACGCCCTCAATCCCTGAAAGTAGGCAGGTCAGGGCACTTCAAGGTTGCTGCAGGGCGCCGGGTACATATGATCGAATTTCGATCAGGATTGCTGCTGGTGGAACATTGCAGGTGCCCGTGAGCGTGGTGAGACAGTCAGTACAGGTGGAGAATTTCCCTACTTTTATCACAACATACCTAGCAAGCTAATATAACACCGCATCTCTCGCGACAGGGCGATTGTAGTTGTGCTGGAATTCATCATCAGGTGCGTGCTCTCGCAACTGAATCTTCTGAAGGAACCCAGCCAGCCTTTCTTCTCGAGCCTGCTTTTGGGCAAGAGCTGCCAACTTGCCTGCATTAAGGCTTTCCTCAGCGGAGACGAGTACTGAGTCCGCATCACCGGAGCAGTTCCCCTTCGTTGCCATCTTCAGCGGGGTGTATAGGCTAAGAAGCCTGAATATTTCGCTGAAATGAGTGATTGTGGTATGATCTTCATCGCCGCCAAAATTTCTCACAACTCCAAAGAAGCGCTTACGGTTGCCAGCTTTTTCTCCCCTATGCAAATGAATTTTTTCTATTTGTACGACCCTGCTTGATGGTGAGCTGACCGTGAAAAATGCGATAAGCACATCACTGCCATCTCCAATCGAAATCTTTCGCCACAAAGGTGGCAGCTCGACACGCTCTATGTCACTCAGGGTGGGCCCACTTGCAGCGGCAGAGTCGATGTCTGTAGCGGGCTCGGCGTTTTCCTTGTTAAGTCACACTGCTTTCCGAGGCCATACACAGCACCTTGATAAGTTGTATTCAGAAAGCTCACTCTTCTTTTCCGCTTTTTTTGGGGCGGCTTCGAGAGGTAAGCAGGCAGGTTTGGAAAGATCTTCGGAATAGCACCATCATTGAGGCTCCATTTTCCACGTGGCGTTTCAACAACAGTTCCATTGATAACATGCACGTAGTTCTTGCAGATATCGTGGTCGTGAAAATGGATGTCACAAACCTTTGTCCTCGCCGAGAGTTCTTTGTCAGCGCGCGGAATGGCCCTGTTCCATGCGGAGCGAAGCGCCTCGTCGCTGGGAGCGGCGACGAAATGCCGGGCTGACTTCTTGATGTCCGTCGCATAACCACTCGTGCACCCAGGTACACAGCACGTCGGCATCGTTCACTTGCTGACCGCAGTCAGCACTACGCGGCTAGGCCATAAAAAGGTCGCAAAACCGAACAAAACACGCACGAACACACAACGCCAAACAACGTGCACAGCCGCGGACAGACTGCTACTCTGCTCCGACCGCGCCGCTACATAGCGCCGCGCTGACCGAGCAAGATGGAACAGCAGCGCCACGAGATGAGAGAATCGGTGGCCGGCCCACGCACTAGCGGGAGTTTGAAAATTGAACATAGTCTAGTAACGTTGGGCAGGGGCGAAGGAGGAGGAGAAATGGGGCCGTAGAGCCGTGAGGCTCACAAGCTATCGTTCCACAAACCTTGTTTAACCACGTTCGACCGCATCAATTTTCGCTATAAGCAATATTTACTTATCCTTCCATAAAAACACTCAGAGAAACTGCGCATTGCTTTCTTCTGGCTTTTTGCTACCTCTTTGCTTGGTACTCTACGCGGTAATAACGGCTTCATGCATTCTATTACGTTGAAAATTTTCCTTTTGCATTCGCTTCAAGCATAGTATGCATTTAAGTGAATTTCTTTTCTCGAAAGCATTTTTAGTGAAAGCATTTTAGTGAAAGCATTTTTTTCCATTTTTCACAAGTTTGATAATTTTATGCGGCGCTTACTGTAGCGTAGAATGCCAGGTGCTCCCACACAGTGAGATCAGGAAAAAAGACGCTCCTCTGTTGGCAGAAGCTGACGATCTGGCGCGCTTTCTCCGGGAACTGAACCACGTTCACGCCGTCTATTATGACTTTTCCAGAGTCGGGCAACAGCATTCCTTCGGAGAGTAAGACGCACAAAATAAAACACATCAAGCACATCGGCTTTGCGAAAGCGCGCGAGCTGAAGAATCGTGTTGCAAAGGAACAAAAAAATTCATCCACCTTTTTCTAACATGAAGCTATACGAAAAACCCTATGGAATTCCGCTGTTACCTTGCGCTACAAACATGTGCATAACAACTTATGACTCGCACTAGCAAAGATTCTGACTTTCTCGATTAGTAACCTTCAAGTGTTTTCAGTGAAACACCTTATTGCCTCACGAATCGACTGCAGAAAAAGTGTTTAGAATCCGTCAAGTACGAGAGGAGTTACAGGATATGTCACACGCTTAAAGCGCATACTCTGTCCTTTCGCACCAGCGAGCGCACGGAAATTTACGCAGGGAGGGGAATGTGAAGGGGGCAAGAATATGCGTCAATTCCTATGCGCGCGTCATGACCTCGGGTACTTTTTTTTCTCTGTTTCTTCGAAAGCACGCTTTACTTTCAGTGCGATCGTGAGTGCGCGCGCGGGCACGTTGGCGGCATCCCGCGGCGGCACAGGACAGTATGCAGTTCACGATGCTGAAATCAGCGAATGGCCGCGGACTTAGGTTTTATGGCATCATTTGTAGAGAGAAGAAGGAATGATTTCGAGCTCACGTTGAGAATTAATTGCAAATTTGAGGCCGCGTGCTGCGCTATAATGCTCATAGAGTTTCCTAAACTGACGTAGAGGGAACTCTGGCGCTGCGATCGTTCAGCCACCATGGGAATGATGGGTAGTACACGGATTTGCCTAGTCTTCGTGCTTGTGGGCTTCGAACGCACTTGTGGCTTTGTTTATTGCTATGTTCAGGTTTTCTTTCGGATAAAAGAATGGATCTATGTGAGCTTCGTGACCAGATTTGAACCGGTGAGCCTAAAGAAGTTAAAGTGGTGAAGTGAAACTGCTGATTTTTGCTGAACTTCGTTTTGCGACAAAGCGGATGCAGGCGACGCGGAGCCAAACGGAGCCGAAAGAACGAAGTTTAGACAAATCCGTGTACTACCCATGATTCCCATGCTGGCTGAAGCGTGATGCATTGCAGCTCCCATAGACACTAGCGCCAGAGTTCCCTCTAGTAAGTATTGTAGGAAACTCTATGATAATGCTTGGCTCGCATGCTCTCAGGTGCCTCGACTACCGATCGGCAGCGTTTTCTGACCCATGCTGAAAAAGTGTTGCAGGGCCCCATTAAAGAGATGTACTTGCGGCGTGCCTCTGTGGACAAACTGCAATGAACTTGAACAAAAGTATCTTGAATTCTTAATTTTGCGCAACTTTTACCCCGGCAATAGAAAGTAAAAAAACGGTAACCAAATCTTCCTCGTGCTATCAAAGGAAGAACTCCTGGGTAATTTGATCGAATTTGTGTACACCAAGATGTATCTATGAAGTTTAATAATACTAACAATTAAGGTTTAACGTCCCAAAACCACTATATGATTGTTAGGGATGCCTTAGTGGAGGGCCCCATAAATTTCGACCACCTGCAGTTTTTTAACGTGCACCTAAGTGTATGTACACGGGCCTCTTGCATTTCGCGTCCAGGGAAATGCGGCCACCGCGGCCAGGATTCGATCCGGCGGCCTTCGGGTCAGCAGTCGTACCTATGAAGTTTAAGTGTTAAGATAAATGGGCAACTCCACTTTTACTCTGCGTGACAACTGGAAGGCTGCCGCACAACGTCACACAATTTCAACCCGCCTTCAAAGATAATGAGCAGTCACCGTGCACTTCGTTCAATTCCAGGGGTAATTAACGGAGTGCAAAAATGGCGGAATTACAGTTTTCCCTTTGTCACTTTGATACTGGATTTAGTGTTTCAGTGGGATAGCGGTAATAAATTTGGCCTACCCGCGATGACATTCATCAGTGTAGTTTTCCCGGCTCCGTTGTGTCCAAGCAGCACTGTTATTTGGCCCTTGTAGACGTCTACAGAAACATGATTAAGCGATGTAGTAGATCCAAAACCCTGCAAAATGAGAGTATTATGAGCATCGTAAACGCATGAAATCAGACATACTTTTAGTTATATACCGCTATGATGCGCAGCCCAACTCCTATCTTGACACCCTTTCACGGAGCGACTTTGCTCGATACTTGAACAGGGTTTCAGTGTCATGTGCGTGACATGCGCCTCTGTTCTTATTAATCTAAATGTCACCGCCAGAGTATTTCCGGCGCTGTGTTTATTAGAGTTCCTTCTCTCTTGGTGAGCCAAATACATCACGTTTCAACCCAAAATACAGTACCTAAGTCATTGCTGTATATATCGACTCCGTTTTTTTATAATGAGGTACGAGGCCAAGTGTCGGGAAAATTGTTTTTTTAAAAAGCGAAAACCGTACAGATTATTAGTTGGCATTATAAAACAACCTTTTTGGGATATGTGAGCACTGTAAATCAAGTCCTATTCTTTGTTAATTTTTCATAAATAATAATTTTTATTAATAGTGGGTTTTACGCGAACACTCCAAACTCAAATCGCACTCAATAAAGAGGCGTAATTTTTTGTAGGGACATCAAAAAAGCTCTGGCTGATTCAGTGAACCAAAACAAATGGGATCAGATGAATATTAACAACATGGTGATTAAATTACCAAGGAATAATGCCTTATCCCTAGGGGCACCTTCGTATAACTGGCAGGCATAAGAAATGTTGTGGCACGATTTTACTTATTGAAGTTCATAACACACTCATTACTGAGTAAGGAAGTGCGTCAACTTTCAATGAAAAATATTTATTAGAGAAGAAGTTATGCTTGTTCGCGTACAGAAAAATACCAATAAGTTGTGAGAAGATCAACAACAACAAAAACAAGCTGACCAGGAGTGCTAAAATCCTATGTATTTGTAGCTAGTTCCATCCTGGACCTTACTCTTGTCTCCCGTTTCTCGAGGGGCACCTCGGCAATTTTTTTTCTGTTTTAGCTTGTTTTGAAGCATCAGTGCCGTGACGGGATGCTTTCGCGATGCGGTGCCGATCATTTTTAAGGCAAGCTTCTACAGTGTAGAGGCCAGGCTCGATGCGAGGTGACTTATTTAATTGTTATTTTTCAACAAACCATGCTCTGAAAGAGAACTGGGCGCAAAAAACTTACTTTTGTTACGTCTACCACAGACACCATTTTGTCCAAGTTCAGCGGTGGAGGCTCAAGCTGAGTTGAATCTTCGACTAGTTCAATGGGCTGGCTTGTGTAACGAAGTCCACGGAGTTGTCGCCCAGCCTGGTCATGAAAGAAAAATGAGAGGCAGAAGTCTAGATGGTCAAGATGGTGTCTAAGATATAACGATAGACATTTGTAAGTACCTCCAATTTGTATTTGAATAAAAGAACAATAATAGTAATGATTATTTGGGTCTTACGTCACAAAACCACGTTGTGATTATGAGGCACGCCGTAATGGAGGGCTCCGGAATTTTCGACCATCTGGCGTTCTTTAACGTGCAGCTAAATATAAGTACACTGGCCTCTAGCATTTCGCCTGCATAGAAATGCAGCCGCTGCGCCTGATATGCGATAAAAACATCAAAGCTCTGCGAGGGTAATGTAAACTGGTGTCCTGATAAATACCCAGAAATCTGTTCCAGCCTTATGAGTGACTAATCATGTTAGCAAATAAGCAAGCTCGCAAAAGTTGTAACCGAAAATTACACGCACCATCCGCTATAAAGCACGCTGGGTCTCTCTCTTTTTCCACACACACACACACACACACACACACACACACACACACACACACACACACACACACACACACACTCATATATATATATATATATATATATATATATATATATATATATATATATATATATATATATATATATATATATATATAGAGAGAGAGAGAGAGAGAGAGAGTACAGTAAATGATATTCAAGAGCGACATATTTGAGCGCGACACTCTATTGGATACACTGTGTGTGTTGACCTTGCAAGCAGCGCCAGCAAATCTTCTTATTGTTTCATGTTGTATTTATAGGTGGGTGGTGCTATTCGTAGATGTATGTGGTACCCGAAGCAAGGCAGCAGTAGGAAATGCATGGGCGAAATATGGCATGAGAATATGAAAGTACCCATACTGGCAGGAATACAAGGTGACATTTGGATGAAGGAAAATCGAGCCAGAGAATCTTGTTTCGAGATAGGACGCCTGGTTACTCCATCTCATGTGCCAATCGAAGACAATTCCTTAATGTTTAAAACTGTACACAATTTCACGTAGTTGTGAGGATGAAGCTTGTTATCTACAGAGATCTTTTCACT
This sequence comes from Rhipicephalus sanguineus, assembly GCF_013339695.2. Taxonomy (NCBI): domain Eukaryota; kingdom Metazoa; phylum Arthropoda; class Arachnida; order Ixodida; family Ixodidae; genus Rhipicephalus; species Rhipicephalus sanguineus. The sequence continues at coordinate 85,452,355 of NC_051178.1, forward strand.
GCACGGAAAATAACACACTTCAGCTTCCTGGTGTTAATATCAAGTCTATTTGTTGTGGGGCATTCATGCAAGTTAGGACTCGATTTCCTTTAGCAAATAAATCTTCGCATGACAAACCACTGTGGAAAATTCTAATGTCATCGCCTTGCAAAATATCAGCCATATTGCCCGCAATATTCAAAATTCTATCATATACACTAAATGCAATAGTACCTCACAAAGTGCACCGTTCAATTTGCGATGAAACAGATTCAGGTTAGACTGAAGGTTATCAATACCGACCGTTCGCTTGCGGTTACTCAGATGACCGAATGAGGGCAAGAGACAGGCCCTGGATACCATGCCTTTAGTTCTTGGAATAAGATGACGTGCTTAACCTGGTCAAACCGCTTGCTAAGTCAACAAAAAATAAAGCGACCGTAATGCAAAGCGGTCAGAGAGTGGCAATGGCACTGACTGTGTTGGTGAACTAATGAATAACTATGAGCCACCTTCTTTTTTGATGCACTATCATGTTTTGCCCCGCCTCCAGGATCGGAAGTATTGCCAGCTTTCTGCACTTAACTGGTGTCTTACTGCCTACGGCATCGCACGCCTTTGACCTGCAAAGATTTCATGTGATGGCATCATCACATGGCGTGTCTCATATGACGTCGTAATGACGTCAGAACTTTTGACATCAATGATATCATCACGAGGACACAAGATGACGTCATCAATCCAAAATCTGTGATAACGTTAGTTTTTGCATCGTTCTTGTTGACGCCGACGCCAACAGTCACATTTTCGCTTGAGTCGTCTAGGGCTTTCGCCTTATATATATAACATTAACTATTCACTTGAACCACAACCATCAATTTTGTACCAGTGTGAGGAACCAATTATACTAATTGCTGCCTATACTAATTTCTACTCATTGTCTCCAATCTTAATATATGACATGCCTTCAGGTTCACTCTGTCATATGCGACTCTTAGCATAGCCCACTGCATCCATTTAAATATATATGTTAGCATATTGTTCCAACAATTCACAGCGGCGCTTGACAGGGTGATCTGGAAGATAGTGAAGAGTGTCACTCGGTGGTATTGCGACTAAAAATACATGGTGTCAGCTTTTGTGCCTCATTGTTACTGAGAATGTGTTTATTCTGAAAAAGTAGTGCGGATTCTGTTTGTCTGCCATTATAAAGGAGTGTTTAATAAAAATATGTTTTTCTTCGACAGCACCTGTTTAAGTTGGAAAATATTGGAGACAGGTAATACGACGACAGATGCTCAGGTCATCCGTGTTTCCTCATTTGCAGATGAAAGGTACGTTTACAGAATACTCTGGAAAATATTGACTAGATATGGATCTCAGCCAAGGTCGGCGCAATGGGGTCTGCCTATAAAATATATTGGAATTACTTGAAAGCCAGCTTAGTCTACAGAACCCGTTGACTTAAGGCTCAATAAAACGCTTAATATATCGTATTTCTCAGTTAGAAGAAACACAAGTGTTTCCAATACAGCGCTCGCATACGAAAGCTAAGAGCTGCTCTGGGATAACCAGCAGTAGCGAAGCTTGTAGTATCAGAAGTTTTCCGTCTGTCAACGGGAATTCTAACAACAGCGGGGATGGGGGGGCCGATAGTGCCCCCCCCCCTCCCGAAATTTTGATGAGTCAGGGTGTTTTACCGAAAATTAGTAAAGAAAATAGGTCATTTTCTCAAACAGTCAAAGCCTGCAGCGATTGCCCCCCCGAAAAAAATTCCTGACTATGGGCATGCATGGTAGCGCATCATACCTGAATAGTCGATCCTGCCATCGTAATTAGGGCTCGCATTCGGGACTGTAGGAGGTTGGAGTAAATTACCAGAACGGCAAGAACCAAAGACGTTCCGACCATTACTGCCCACACCTCGGCAATTGTGATGTTGTCCATGCTTAGCACTCTCGTGGTAACCAGACTCCATGTAGCCGAACCTGAAACACGATATTGTTTGTACAGCCATAGTATCAGATTTTAGGATATTGTTCCACATGCTTCGTCTCTCAGAACACTTGAGCTAGTACAAAATTAAAAGATGTATGTGGCAACTAAAACGTTTCGATGAAACACAGTCTTCATAGCCCACCAATAGGAACATTTACGTAACGGTGAGTTTAAAAGTACTCTAAACATGAAAGGTCAATTTTGGGCTTATTGGCGCAAGACACGCACTATGATTTCGAGACGCGCTATGTTTGGTCGATCGAATTATTGTTCAAATCAACAGTTCTTTAACGCGCCTGAACCATTCCTAGTGTTAAATTTCCTGATACCTTTCAATTTTCGACGTTGGGCTTTGTCCTCTGGCCGAATCGCTTCACACGTTCGTCATATGAAGAGTATGCCACAGCCTGGGATTCTGATGATCACGCTATAACACATCGCCAAAAAATACGAGCTTGGGTTTAGCTCACATTTTAATTGACTGGTCTTGCTCTCCACGTGTGGCTTACATGTATCATGTACTGTTTAACGTTTGTCTTACCCTCTTTAACGGTTCACATCAAGCGTGTCAGCCGAACGCTGTGATATGAAACGAGCCATTCTTTACACCGTACAACCAGCTGAACGGTGGTTCATCTTCACAGATACAAAGGCAGCCCTGCAGTGCATATGTAACATGAACACGGTTCGTAACCAACATCCAGTGACCCGAGACATAGTTCATACCTATGACATGGCCACTGCGTGTATATGGTCACATAATTATGTTCCAGTTTATTCTGTCTGCTCTAGCTGCCTATAGTTAATTCTCTGCGATCAAATTGCCTATAGATGTGAATATTTAGGGAAACCTCGGCAAATATTATTTACTGAAGATCAGACGATCAGGAACTGCAAAAATGAACACGCACAAAGAAAGAAACCGACTGCAAGATCGTTCACCTCACGATCATTTCTCCGTTCAGTATACACTGGATGGAACGAAATAGACAGCAAAATGAAAATATAGTAAATTTATAATGCAAAAAACGCAACTTCAACGGAGGCTAAGAAAGAACACAGGATGGAGCACTAACTAGCAACGGAAAAATTTTATTTGGGAAAGAACGCTCCTCTGTGTGCATGACAGGAATGTTCGTCACCACAAGACATAGTTCTTGCATATATCAGAACGTTCTTTCAGAAATAAAAACTTTCAAGTGCTAATAAGCACAACGTCCTGTGTTCATTCGTAGTGTCCAATAAAGTAGCATTTTTTTAAATATGAATCTATACCGACATGCCCAATTGGCAGTTATCGTAAATTACTTATGCCATGTGAAATCTTTTGATACTGGCGAATTTTATCTGTAAATTAATGTAGAGATTGTGCCACCATATTCTACAATGGCCCGGACACCATGCCATCTACAATGCTCGCGCGTTACATGTCAAGTAATAAAACGAGCTTACAAGACTGGACGTTTTCGCAAATGGCTCATATGATGTTCTTGAGCTCTCAATTCAGGAATGGAAAACGAGTCCCGTTTCAGTGCAGCGAAAGAACCTTGTCCTCTCAATACCCGAAACTGCGAATAAGGCTGGTCGGAGAAGCGGCGAAGGGAGGCCAAGAAATAACCTCGTGTGCCTGTGGTTATTTGATGCGCCGCCTAATATAATGAGAGCAGCGTTCTGGGAAAGTTGGCAGTAATATTATAAGCACAAACGATAGGACAAGTTGTCCTAGCATGAGTACACAAACGATAGTACATTCCATGCTTGGCGAAACGTGGTTGCCTGATAATAGAACCGAAACCAGGATCTCATTCTCAGCGCAGAACGCCGTGGTCACTGGGCCATCTCAACGGGTTTAGAGTGTAAAATCACTTAGCCTCATTGATACACTTTCTTGCTCTCGGATCTAAATGGGTGCACTTTCCTTGGCACAGACCGGTGTAGGTTGTGAAACAACTATTCTGATTTATAGCCAGGAAATCGGCAAAAAATTGGGGAGGGAGGGGGGCGCTGTCCCTATTGAGTTCTTTTTTTCTGTTTTGTGTGGCAGTTGCGGTCGCTTACCCTCGTAATCAAGAGAGATGCCGACAATTTTGAGAATCCAGTATGTTCCAAGGCAGGGAGTCATGGAAGCGAGAAGCTTGAGGTGCCTCGGCGCGTACAGGTAGCTGCCCAGTGGGGACTCGTAGCCTTCAATGAGTTGCCATGGTAGGAACAGCATAATTGGAAACCAGTAGATTATGCTGAATGTGATGGCTATGCTGGCTGCGAAAAAAATAGGCGATAAAAGAGGTTTCTAACGTTCCTCCTCGTCATTTCTTGTCCTTAAAAATTCTGTGTGTCCCCTCTGTCTATCTCTGTCTCTAACACGCTAAAACTTTCTTTGCTCTGCTAAACTTCAAACTCTCTCTTCCTTTCCCCGGTGTAAGGTTGCATACTGATTATTCTAAATTGGTTAATACCCCTGCATTTCCATTCTCTCCTATTTGCCTTCCTTCCTTCCTTTCTGTAAAATCAAACAGTGTAAGTTGTAACTACTGTTTTTCGGTTAAAGATTGTTTACACTTATAGGCATCTAGATTTGCATGACAAGTGCACGAGAAAGACGGCAAAATTTTCGTGAGAATAGTGCGTACGAAATACAAAGAACAGCCATACATGCGAAGTTATAAAACGAATGCCCTCTATTCACCATGGCAGCGGTTTTATTAATGCTCCTTCGGTAAACATCTACTATAAAACACACGCCAAACAACAAAGGAACAAGTACATGGCAGTCTCAAAAGATTTACCTCAACAAATAGTCAGATGTCATGAGGCTCTTTGCTAAGGTAACGGAGTGCTTTCACCGCTCTCAGTGAATTGTGATGTCGTAATTATTTCATATAAATCTTCACCCAATCTGCGGTGGAGTCGTTTCTACAATAATAAAGTAGGCAGTGGGATTAGCCGCTTGTTCCTTATTTATTTAGCAATATTCTGCCTTCAGTGGAAGACGAGATGCTCAGAGTGGCACAGCAGCACGGCTGCTAACAAATATGCCGGATTATCATTACCTTCTTTGTCGACTAGTGTTGTGTAGCGCATTTATTTGACGTTTTTGATAGTTAAATATATCGGACCAATAATAAAATCCGCCTTCATTTACGGCGTAGGGTACACAATGCTTTCATGGCTTAGGGACAACGCACCGTTTTTCAATAATCACCTGTTTGAAAGAGGCTGGCCACGAGCAGGGCATGCATCGTGGATAGGCAAGAGAAGAGAAAGAACGTCAGGATCAGTGGACCACTGTAGAGCGTCTGTGGTTGCAAGTAAGGCAGGCCTTCTGCGCTGGAGATCATCATGAGGAAAAGAATGACGGCACCGCTTGCAGCTCCCATTAAGACGCCGACGGCCAGGTGGCCAAACCAGTACGCAGTCTCCATCAGCCCGCCATGTTGAATCACGAACTGGATAAGGTGCAAGTAATCGTACTTTTATAAGACAGTTGAACCATTTTGTAGTCGTTTGTAGGGCGCTGCGCTGAAGCATGGCGTCCTTAATGGAGAACAATCGCAGGAATATGTCAGCTGCCTTTCAGTGGGGGCGAAGTACAAAAACACCCGCGTACTTGCATATAGGTGTAGGTTAAAGAACCCCAGGTGGTCCACTTTTATCCGGAGGTGTTCACTACGATGTGCCTAATAATCATGTCGTGGTTTTGTCACGTTAAACCTCCGCAATTATTATGCGCGTGTAACGGGCCAACGGTTTCAGCTAAGGGGCAGGTTCTCGCCAAGCCACGCCTGTTCACATCGTTATCTTTGTACCGTGAGTGTTCTCTTATACTACGCGCACGTTCGCCCAATGAAGAGTTGCATATTTACTGGTTAAGCGGCTGTATTGCCGACACAAACGGTTGGCGCTATACGATGGTAAGACATCGGCATAAGTATTGTATGGACTGGATCACGACATGAAATATTTTTTGTTGTTTTCGCTGACGTCCAGCCTTGTCTACTGAGGCTCATTGACACTAATCGTCATCATAATTGTCAGTTGTTATAGTAATATCGATGAATGATTAATCGATGAAAAGTGTCCCGCAAACGAATAATCTTCACAGACGCCCGCCCAATAAACTTTTTCAATTAATGGATTGACCGAGAATGACAGTAGTGGCGCGAAAATTGTGAAATCGAACAACAATACTGACCAAGGGGTGTGCCTTTTATGCTTCGCCGATTACACACAGGGTGAATGAGAACGGCTCTCTCGTGTCGACTGTTTTCGAAGTGCCGACTTTGGGGAGAGAATGCCGCGGACTTCTATGCGACTGTAGGTACAAGCTCTTTTCTTGTCCCTCAAGGATACATGTCTCATTATCATTTCCATTGCTCGCTGCGTCGCCTTCAATCTAACTTGAAGCCTCTTTGTAAGGCTCCAGGTTTCTGTTCCGTAGGTAAGTGCCGGTAAGATGGAGCTCTTATATACCTTCCTCTTGAGGGATAGTGGCAAACTACCATTCATGATTTGAGAGTGCCTGCCGAATGTGCTCCACCTCTTTTTTAATTCTTCTAGTGACTTCTGGCTCATAGTTCGGCTTCGCGGTCACTACCTGTCCTAATGAGACGTATTCATTTACCACTTCCAGTGCCTCAGTGCTAGGGGTGTGTGATTGGTGAATTTTAGAACCGAATAAAATACGATTGAAATAGCGATGACGCCGAATCGAGTATCAATGCAACTCGAATACTGTTCGAATAGTTTTCAAATTGTAAGGCAACCGTTTTCAAAGCAGCCCAAGAACTACACATTTTATTTGAAACAAATATTCACAAGCTTTTACAAAGAAGCATTCCGATTACTTTTAACCGACAAAAAGCACCACATTTGTCTAAACTGAGGGAGCCTCGTATACAGCAGCAACTAGAACCTTCGAGCTATTTTGTAACTGCAGGCTGAAAAATAGCAGTGACTGCAGTATTCAAGGTGGTGCTTTGTCAAACAGCTTTTAAATAAAACTGATACATAAATATTAAGCAATTGTCGGCAACACTGGAGTTTTAAGCGAAAATGCCTTCATGCTGTGATTATTATAACGTTGATAGTCCCGTAAGTACGTGGGCTGTATGCTAGTGATGCAGAACTATCGGTAAATTTACTATCGATAGCATCGATAGTTCTTTTGAAACTATCGATAGTGTAAACAAACTATCGATAGTGCAATCGGTAGTACCATCGTTAATATTACTATAGCGATATTACTGCCAAGCGTGTTCATTGCTTTGTTTTGACGTATTCGGGTTTCACCCACAAAGACTGTTAGCAATGTTTCACACAGACCGCGCCGTAATCTTTGAGAAGCTTCACAATTGCTTGAGATTGTTCTGTTAAGATTACGCACCGGACGCGAATAGTCAAGTTTATTCGAGAGCTTATGTGAGCACCAGCGATAACGCCGGAAGGTTTGATGACTGATGGATCATCGGTGGACGACGCGTTCCACCGATGATCAGATTACTCAACGGCTGACGACTGCTCCTGTCGCTTTCAATGCGCAGCATGTATCGCTTGTATTTTGAGTTTTGATTTTCTGGGCAAAAGTTCGGCCAAATACAGATATCCGTATTTCCCAGTCTTGATGCAACATTCTTCCCCGTCACAACTACGTGACAATACTATCGATAGTGGTGTGAATGATGATGCGCTGGCTGGCCGGCCATACTGCAAAAATATTTGCGATAGCCTACTACCAGCTTCGCCTAATTTATGAGCATTTTTAGCAGAGAAATAATTATTTCCGCAGTGAAAATGGCGGAAAATATCCATCGACAATTCGTATGCGAAAGCAACCAGTTACACCTTACAATTAACTTCTTGATATTTTTTATTTTGAAATCGTAAAATGCAATATCAATTTAAAGCCGCGCAGTCCCGCCACATGTAACGTCTTCCTATCCGCTACAGCTGAACCGTTTGACTTTATGATCATGTGTCAGCAAAGCACTCTGGTGAAGAACACAAACATCTCAACTTTATTGCCCTTCAGCCTGCTCCTCCGGCTCCACTATGTACCACGCGCGCGGGGAACCAAATTTATTCTGCGCTGAGTCCGCGCTTTTGATTATATACTATCGATAGTACCATAACTTTTTACTATCGATAGCGCTATCGATAGTATTTTTCACCATCGATAGTTCGATAGTGATACAGTTATCGATAGTACCACCGATAGTTCTGCATCACTACTGTATGCATCTGGGTGATCCGAGGATTAAAACAAGAAATGTAACCCCTCGCCGTTCCAACTTCTCGTTTCTTCAAGCATTTTTCTTCGTTGCTGATTATCCAAAAAAAATGTTTAAAAAATATTCGGTATTTGGAATATGCTATATTCGATTCGAGTTCTGAATCGAATTGAGCGCTATTGAATTTGTTATTCGAAATAATTTAATATTCGCACACACATACTCACTACCTCTCGCAAAGCGCTGTTCTGTTATCAGACTGTTGCACATTAGTTTTTTTCATGTTCATTTTCACACCTAACGTTCTCCTTTCCTTGTCCAATTCCGTAATCGTGAGTTGAGTCACTCATCGATGCGGGTCATCAAGAGTGGGTGAGGGAAAAAACGGGTGTTAAAGACATCTTAGACGAAATCACGAAGAAGAAATCGGCAGGGCATGTAGCGCGTAGGAAAGATAGCGCTGGTCATTAAGAGTAACAGACTGCTTTCCAAGAAAAGTCGAACGCCCGAGGGGGAGACAGGAATTAGTAGGGCAGATGAGATTAAGAAATTAGCAGGTGTAACGTGGCCGAAGCAAGCACAGGACCGGAGTACAAGGTAGAGGCATTTGCCTTGCATTGTGCGCAGTCGGGACGGTGATGATGACGATGATGATGATGATAGGTACATGTAATCGCACGCGGCTGGTTGAGGTTGAGCAGTGCAGGATAATCTGAGATTTTCGAATGAGTGTGACAGGAAGTGAAGTGAAATATAATACCGGTTGCGCAAAGGGCGGTAAATATAGATGTCAGGCTCTGGAGTTTCGCAAGACCTGTAGCTTCACCTGTCGGAGCGAGAGGGAAGGAACTGAGTAGTGCGAAATTCGACTCTCTTGCAGTGTTTGCTGCGGAACCAGGTGCAACTAGCGCGTGTGAAACAACGATTTAGCTTAATATTGCATGTGTTTTGCGCATTTAATACTCAGAAAGAGAGCTATGAACTTCTATCCACCAGTTGGACGCGCCGTCGAACCGCCTAGAAGTGCCTGTTGGATCGCTCAACAGAACGATGGCGGAAAGAAAAGCAAATGCGACAGCACCACGCCCTACGAAGAAACGCCGCAGTCGACGCTACCGTTGCGTTGTGCATTACCACGGATGCAAAGGACTGAATAACAACGTTCATTTTTACCGATTTCCATAGCTGTTGTATGACGCAAAAAGACAAGAGCGTTCAAGGTTGTGCAGTTATTGTTTTGCGTAGCCCTGACGGGGAACCATGAAAACCTTTACTATGAAGCTCAGCAGAGTCTAGCACGGAGTGAGCAGCCAGAGGCAGACTCAAGACATGCGCGATAAATGTCACGCACCCCACGACCTCCCATAATCTGAACTGGTCGTCACCCCACAGCATCGCGCTTGTACGTTTTGAAGGCTTAATGTTAGGGCATTAACTAGCAAATGCTAACACGTGCTCTCTACAAATGAATCGCAAAATTTTGGTCGTCACCACCTTCAGGTTTGTTTTTCCTTCGGTTCTACCCTCGAAAGCGGACACGCATGTATCTCCATTTTCAGTATACACAAACGGAAGACAACTGTGAACAGAACATTCGAAGACGCGTGATACAACACTCAACGCACAGAAGCGAGACCTGAAGGAGAAATGTAATTGAAAAGGCAAAAATCGTTGGTAGCGGAAGCGGCAGTTCATCAAAAAGGGTCCACACATTGTTACGGCGGAACATATGTAGTCTAAAGTATTTGGTGCCGTGGAAAAAGAAAACGGTCACCTGATAACACAAGTATTAGAGGCGCATCCATTGTAATGTGAGTTGGTGAGAACTTCCATGTTGTTTTTTCTCGTTTTGATGCTGACTAATAGCGCAAAGGTTTTATGAACTATTCTTCGCACAGTGATAGCCACGTGTGCAGTAGCGTCAGCTGTTTTTTGAATTGCTCGATGTGAGGCTCAGCGGCTTCTGATAATTTTTCGAAACAATATATTTCTTCATGGCTTAACCTACCTTCCTTGTCTACGCCGGAGTTTTACTCTCGAGACGAGTTGCTTTTTGTCACTGGAACCCACATGCTAACACAAATTAATGCTAACACAAAATATTTCTAGTGTTGCGTTCGTAAGAAAATCAACAAACAGATTTCGTATCAAAACTTCAAAAATATATTCCTATGACTGACTCGTAAAATATATTATCTCTTGCAAAGATTTCTGTGTTTTTGAACCAAGCTGTAACAGAAACAGGGGCATTCACCTGACACGATAGTTTAGTGGTTATGGTGCTTGACCGCTATCCCGCAGGTCGCGGTATCGAATCCAAGCCGCGGCGGCCGCGTTTTCGGTGGAAGTGAAAAATGCTTGAGGCCCGTGCACGTTAAATAACACCAGGTGGTCAATATTTCCGCAGCCCTCCACTACGGCATCTCTCATATTCAAATCAAGGTTTTGGGGCGTGAAACCCAACAGTTATTATAAACAGGCGATTCGCGAATTCATTCCTGGAAAGTTGCGATGTCCTCCTTTTCAGTTTGTGACATCTGCGCAAATCGTTACAACGTGGCGCCGCAGCAAGTTGTGGATCCCTCATCTACACTTAATAATCACTGTGTAATTAGAGCTGTGAGTGAGAAACCTCAATAAAGCTTTTTTTTAGCTTGTATATATCCAGACACACGTGCGTGCTACGATTGGTCCTGGTAAGGCCTGGAAGCGTTTTACGTTCATCGACGAGGGATGCGAGACATTGATCACTTCTTAGTGGCGCTGTTAATACCTAGCACGAAAGTAACATCGTGTTAAGCTCGATGAAGGGTAAATTTACTAATCTGTCATACCCTGAGACCCGAAGAAGCCTCGGTGACGGCGCTGCTGATACGAAGACAGAATGGTACGCAATATGATAGCGCCAAGAAGAGCAACACCTTCTCCCGGTAGCCGCGGTTGTCTAGTGGTAGGGCGGTTTGCGGGAACTGTCGCGTATAAACCTGCACCGTAAAGCAAGCACCCATGTGAACAAACGGATGCAAGTATACTTCAAGTTTTGTTCATTGCTTACTGCTCGATGTCTCCGGGACAAAGTGGCTACCAGAGAGGTTCCTCATAACACTTGAACAGGTGATTAAACAAAAATAAACTACCAGCTGCACCTTAAATACCTAGAAAGATGTCAGAAGTGTAATCAGGTTTAGTTATTTACTCTCAGCCTGAAACACGTTTGCAGCAAGTTTTTTCTATGCCAGATATCTGTTGCAGATGGATATATTGTTGTATATGTGTCTTGTTGTAGGTGGAACGTAATCAAACTAAAAGTGACCCCAAGAAAGACATAGGGCGTATTGCCTGTAGCATTTAACTGTATAGCAGTTATTACGATATAAAAGTAAATGAACTAATGTGAACAAAAAAAAACAACTTGCCATCGGTAGGCACCGAATATATAACAATATGGATAATGCGCTCTATCAACTGAGGTACGACGGCGGTCGTTCTTCTGTCGCCTTTATTAGGTATTTATGCGCGTTCAATTCTGGGCGTGTCAGACAACGTGACTCATAGCCATGGCGGCGAATGTGGAACACTCATTTTTGTGAGCTGACGCCACTTAGCACGTGATCTTTTTACAGTTCGAAGTTGACCAATAAACGCTCGCATTCTAAGGGCATCAGGCCTGCAAGGATGCGACTCTCACTGTGAAAGGCCGAAAGAAGGGGAATGGATGTAAGTTGTACATTCCGCCCTTAGCTACAGCAAGTTATTTTTTTCGTCCACATTAATTATCCTTCCATCTATGTCGTAATTACTATAACGAGCCGTTGATTCAATCTTTGTTCGGTTGTTGATAGAGATGTCAAGGCAGAAAGAATCATGCTGGGATTTACGAAAGACCGCAACCATTAAGGTCTTCCTTGAAACACAGTGCGTGGAAGAAGTCTGTATTTAGGCGATAGCATACGACACATTGTACGGGATGAACTCATAGTGTATGAACAGGGAGTTTTCATGGCAGGGCTACCTCGCACAGCCCGTTAATTACCACTCAAGCATTTAAGATGACTAACTTAAACGACAATGTGAGGCAAACAAATGAACCCAACGACAACTTGCTCGGGAACGCGTCGGGAACATTAACTGTTGTGTTTCAACTGCAGTCTGGTAATTATGAAGTTAACCGATGGAAAAAAATTTTTGAACTTTCTCATTGACGGCATTTGGAAACTTCAATGACGAAGCCGCCGTATGAACGAATGGGAAGCTAGCTATCAATGGGCAACTTCAAAAATAATTTCCTTGTTAAAACAAGAATCGTAATGTTAAAAGATGCTACATAACGAGAACTACTTGTTTGTTTTTGATGGAGTTATAAATCTGATTTTTAATTGAAGCACCACGTGCTCTAAATTTTGTCTCAATGTGGAACAAAATGAAAGTTTACTGAAAATCGTGATTTTTTTTTCGCGCAAGATTTACAATTTTCAGTGGTCTGAAATTATTTTTGCCGGGAAATATACCCCCCGCAGATTAAGCATTCATTACTGTTGTATTCATATATAGCGCGGTATTACAAGGGCCAAAATGCAAAGATAGAACACTTTGGCAAAATTTGTGGAGGAGTATATTGAAGAAAAATTGCTGTAATATCACTGAGATTCAAACGCCTTACGCAATCGCTTCTGCTCAAAACATACACCTATTTTGGCATTGAAGCGAGAAATGATGTTCTCAGAATTAATTTTTTAACAAACGTCACTCTTACGACATTCTGCGAAATTCGGAAGGCTCCCACGTGACCAGAAAAATGTTTTCTGCCCGTGATATTCTAGCAGTTTAGTGTTTTCCACGGAAGAAATCAGCACGATCATTTTTTTGATGACATTTGAGATGGTCGACAAAACGGCTGGGACGATTGGCATGGAATGACCGTATAGTAACTATACTACAATTATTGTCCCTTATGCTTTCTCTAAGCTAATTGTCAGTTGGATTCCTTTGACTGTGTCTAACAAAGAAACGAGCCCCTCAAAAAATTGCCGTCATTTCGTTGAATGTCAGGTAACGTAATGTGTGCGCAATTATTATCATTTTTAAGTACCACGCTTAACACGCCAGGTTTAAACAGTGTGTTTATTTTATTAATTTAGCTACAGATATTGCTGCCTCAACGAAAATTCAAAGCAGAAGCGGATGCTGTTATTACCAAAATAGCAAAAAGAAAAACCAAATTCGCACGTCACGTGTGCCTAAAATGCAAGCGGTAGTTGATGATAACTAACAATGATGCGAAGGAAAGTTTAAGGGGTGTTGTTTGTAGTAATTAGGATATAAATCTGAAGAAAGTAAAGTGGACGAAAAGATAACTTGACGCCGGCGGTCCCTGCCGGCGGCAAGTTATGTTTTCGTCCACTTTACTTTTTTCAGATTTATATCCTAATTATTACAGATAACATCCCTACACTTTCCTTGGCATTATTGCCTGTTAGTTATCATTAATAGTGTGTCTAAGAAACAAAAACGAGGCCTAAAAGCAATCTGCTTTCCTTCATTCAAAGCGATATTTGACACAATTACAGTTCAGGGCTACGTGCAAGCACAAACAGTAACTTGTGGATTATGAAACTGGCCTACAATAAGTTGTACGACCTATACTGTCTGCGCTATAGATGGCAGGTATACTTAAGCGAAAAATCCAGTTTGTTCAATATTTCTATACTTCTTCCGTAAATGTAAGTTGTTTATTCTTTTATAAGTGAGAGTAATGTTTCTATATTTATTGGATGAGCTCGACGCTTTTATTGAGTGCGATGACCAACGAAAGAAGTTGGCGGGTCCACGACAGAGGATGTGTGAACGCTCTGTGGATCCGACCAAACCGTTCAAGGATAAAGAGAAACCGCGAAAGCGCACTCGATCAAGTGGATAATCAGCAATCTTATCAGCCCAAAATGATTGTAATGGAATTGTTTTAATCTGGATGGATTTCACTCGCGTTGTGTTGATGGGACGACGATGAAACTGAACCGATGCTGCGTGTTTAATGATCTGCCGTACTATTGTCGTGTAGGCAAATCATACGCATTGCATTTTTGAAAGATTTGCAGTGCGTTTTATGTAAGCAAACTTGCGAACTGCTTGGAAATATGTGAAGTCAACCTGCGCGTGCGCTATTTAAGCTGTACTTATTTGGCAAGCTTCACTGTAAGGGCCTCCCAATTGATTTTAACCAACTGGTGTTTCTACACAGAAGTCACCTTCGGCTTAAAGAAGGTAATGTCCATGTTCAAATATCAGTTTTCAGGCCAGCTTGTTAAAACATTAGCATACATGCAGGCAACAACTCAGCAGTTCTTTTTTTTTATTTTTACTCAATATTGCTGTAGCTCTCGTATTGTTTTCCCTAAGGCCATCAAAGAACCTTGTGAAATATTAGGCATGAAGACTGTTTTTCTTCATGTCAGCAAGCTTGAAAATATAAAAGAAGGCAAGAAACGTGGCATATCACAAACGCATTCTCTTTGATCAGTATTGCCCGCAAGTTAATGCCGGTAACAGCGATAACAGTGGTTACAGCTCTCTATTTCTATATAGGTACGCAAAATGATCTGCCGGTAACCGACTAGCCTCAGCTGCCATCATATAAGAATGCATGTAGCACGTCTGCAGTCACTGCAGGTCATGATAGACCCTCTTAATAATGTATTGGCTCTCACGCCATAATTTACAAGTACGCGCTAAATTATGAAAATTTTGTATGAAATGCGCGTATTGAGCCGACTAGCGGTGCGTGGAGAACCTATTAAACAATCCGTGGCTTTTCGAGCCATACTCATCGCAGTGTTTTATGGTGTCGCATCTTTTCAACAGTCTAACGTGAAATGGCATGAATTATCCCAACAAGGCGCCAAAGCGAGAGCATCTAGCAGGTCTGAAATAATGCAGCACACCCATGCGTAAGCTATACCGCACGCCGATGCACTATTGGAAAAATTTTGAACGATTTTGTAAGCACACAATACATCATACTTGAAGAAATGTTAGCGATAAACAACGGTGCCCGCTATAAGGGCAACAGGTCTTTCTCTGGATAAATGAGCGTGCAACGAGAGCATATCGTTATGAAACGCCCTTTGCACAGATATTATTACAAAGAATTTGCGAGCGCTGAACCTGAGTAACTCAGTCTCTGAAAAAATAAAACGCTCGTCATTTGGACGTTATTTTTTCATGACGTATAAGGGTAGGTCACTTGCTTTGCTAAACAAATGATCTTACCGTATACCACTCTTTCTTGATCCGTGCGTTCCGATCCACGAGTGCCAGATGCTGAGTGTCAATCCACACTTGAACTTTTTGAATGAGCTCTGCAATGAAAAGAATAGCTCAGACAATAAATGCAACTGTCCATCATGGTCACTTACCGTCAATTAAGAATGGCCAACACGGTAGCGTTGTCTTTTCCATCTCAAGTTCGTGTACAAGTATGCCAAAAGCACAAAGCATGTAACTATGATACACTCAATTCCTAAAAACTCGCTATTCCCAACTGCAGATGCCCATAACGATGTTCAGGGATGGTGCCCCAACTTACGCTCCAAGTACGTGGGCTCCTGGTCATCCAAATTCTATGGGCTCCCGGAAACCGACTTTCGGCAAGCCACCAGCGAACATGTGCAGTGTGTAATTCAGTGACGGGAAGCCGGTACTGCCGTTGACGCCGTCGGATAGAGCACCACCGTGGAAGCTGATGCACAGCACGTACTCACGCTCAAACGTCTCGCGCACTTGCCGTCTGCACACGTCCAGCAGCTCCTGCTTACTTCGCACGGCTTTGACGGGACTGCGCACGTTCAGGTACTCGAAGATCTCTGCAAGCGCAGACAACGTGCTTTAAAAACAGTTTCGGGGACGAAGAGATGATAAGACAAGCTTGTAAGAAAACTCAGTTATTCGATTCAGGGTGAACAAAGGCAATGGAGCATTATGTGACATTTTTCAAGTTGCCGCCCACTATTTTGATTTCGGAGACCGGAAGTAAAAAGCGAACGTGAATTAGGATACCCGCTGTAATTTAGGAGACCGGAAATAGAGACTGGAAGCGAATTAGTCGACCGGAGCTAGAAAAAAAGAGCGAACTATGATTCAGGAAGTCGAAACTGCAAGTTTATGTATGACCGAAAATGCATAATGGTTGCTGCCTATGTTTTCTTTATCTAGTCTTTCGCATTCCTTGCTGATTTCGATCACAAATTGAAGAGCAGACATCGCATAATACCCCGTTACAGAATTCGGATGGAACAAGCCGAGGAAGACAATGGACATAGTCCTCAAAAGCAATGCAATATACACGTTGCCCCAAGTGAGCAGAAACGACTGAATATCATTACATGAGAAGGTCAGCACAGATTACTCGCGAACGTCGAGCTCATTTAGCGCGATTTGTGCTTCTTTTAAATGCGAATGCATTTCTTAGTCGGGGCATGTCAGGCGTCTGTCGGTGTCCGCGCGCCGGCAGGTGTTATCTCTCCGCTCTTACTCCCTCTCCCATAGCAACAGCTGCGGGCGTGCGCGCTTATCCTCGCCGCTAGCAACCGGAGCAGGTGGTGCGGGCGGAGTAGCGGAGAGTGAGTGGAGAGGAGGAGCGCGCTCTGGCGTGTGAGGGCGCTCGCATCGCGAGAGCTCGGCGGAGCTCACGCGTGTGTGGAGAGAGCGTAGGAAAGGGTAGCTGCAGTGCTTCGCCGCTCCTTCTCTCGCCCAAGGCGCTTTGTTGGGCCAGTTGGTTATGATCCATGAGACAGTGAGACTGTCTCCACTCACTTCTCTCGCCGTTCGCTCTCTCTCCTCCCTGCGCCCCACTCTCCTGTCCGCTCGCTCGCACGTATATATAAATGGAGTGTGCCTCACTCCGCGCGCCTCACTCCAAGCCTCACTCTCGACCGTTCGCTGGCTGGGCGCCTGTCAAGGCTACGCCGTGTACTCTCGGCGCAAGAAATACATTCGCATTTCCTCACGATTCCCTTCGGGGAGGTGGGGGCATTTTTTAGATGCGAAGTATCTTATGGCGGAGTTCAATCCGGTGGTGGTGGTGGTGGTGTGCGGCGTGACCACCCTTACTGCGCATGCGCATACCCTCTCCACTCACCCTCTCCAACCCCCTCCCCTCTTCACTTCCCCTCCCCCTCCTCTCGCTTCCCCCTTTCCACATTCCCTCTCCCCCTCTCCACTTTCCACTCTTCCTCTGAAACGCGGGCTAGACTTGCCGAGATTCTCTCCTGCGCAACGCCGCGATGAGCACCAGCGCATGTGCGTCCCCTCCCCCTCTCTCTCCTACGCTGTCCCCCTCTCGCACGCCTGTCGACTGCGTTCCCCGCTCGCCCTGTGAGAATTAACGGCCAGGCTAGAGGGAAGACAAGACGCGCGTAGCGTTCCTCTTCGCGTTCCACGACGCGAGGTCGGTAGCATGCCCAAAGAACGCCAACGGAACGCGATCGTGCAAGTGCTCCGGCTTCGCATCGCCTCATGGTCCCCTTTAGCGGGAAATGGTGTAATTATTTCTATAAAAATAATTATGTACACGGGCACTGGCGACACGTTCGCGATAACCGACTATGAATAGCTACAGGTCTCCATGGTGTTATGTTAGGCCTTGGAATTCATTGAGAAAGAAGCCATTTCGCGTTCACCTGCCTGCCGGAACGTTGCCCCCCCCCTCCCCCCCCCCCCCCGTATCGGCGCTTAGACGGAGGCACGGAACGCCGACTCTTGGTCGAGAGGGCTTATGCCGAGCGAGCCGGGCATGTCGCCGTGAATGGGTAACGAGCAAAACGTTGCAATTCGGAGACCCCTTTTTGCTCGGTGTTTTCAGCGTAAGATGGCATCTCTGGAGGGATTCTCACCAAGCCACTGCATTCGTTTACCCGATCGCAGACATGAAGGTTTGCACGTGGTGAAGTGGACCGTCTCCCTGTCCTCCGAATTCGAGACATATCCTTTGTTGTGCGGTGTTTATCAGCGTGCGACGGCACCGCTGTAGGCGCTCTCATCAACCCAGTTGGGGCCTTCCGTCCGAGGGCAGCGATCAACGCTTCTTACGAGTGTTCCCGGCAGCGGCAGCAGAGGTCATTGACCTTTCACCCCAACCCTCCTTCGGACTCATCCTCCTTGCCGACATTCCGATATTCGAGTCGTCGGGGCTTAGCGCGTGAATTGTGTGGTGCACTGGTGTTCCCCAATTCGTCTTCTCGACCTACGAGTGTATTGTGTGACTCATTGCCTTTTTCTGGAGGCCGGACGCCGGGACGGTAGGTCACCGGATTGGCGGGAGCTTCTGACACCGGTTTCCGTGTGCCTCAGTGGTGACAGAATCGAGGCTATAAAAGCCGAAGTCTTTTGACGTTATTTATCTCTCACTTGTAATCATGCAAGTAAGCCTACGTTCCATCTTGAAAGAGCGCGCCTTCTCACTGGGACACATCGGCTATGCGGACGGACGGCGGGAGCCAGCTACCGTAAATGGACCCGCCGAACCTCACTCTTACAATGGGTACAAGATAGGCGGAGCGATTTCACCTGCCGCGGCGGCCTCGTGGTTATGGTGCTCGACTGCTGACCCGACGGTCGGGGGATCGTATCCCAGCCGCCGCGGCTGCGTTTCGATGGCTGCAAAATACTAGAGGATAGTGCGCTTAGACTTAGGTGCACGTGAAAGAACCCCAGGTGGTCGAAATTTAGGAAGCCCTCAACCATGGCGTCTCTCATAATCATAGCGTGGTTTTATGATGTAAGACACCGACAATTATTAATATTAAGTACAGCTATTGCGATTGCGAGCAAAAATAGAGATAAGCCATCAAGCAAATATTTGAGTAAGTTCGTAGGTATTCTTGACAGAAAATAAACAGCGCTGCCTTAACCACCGAGGGAGCTCAATAAACGGTGGTAATTCTGTAGCGTCTAGTCCAGTTTGTCTATTTGTGAGCGTCAATCTTGATCTTCTCTTTTGTGTGCGTTTAAGGTTCTGCTGTTTCTTTCCCGAGAGAAAGTGCAACCATTCTTTCTGAATCCAGTTGATCTGACACGCGGACACAACATTGTCCCTTGTCAAAATGCGCCCAGCTGTCAATGAGATGTCAAGCATGGCCGCTGAATGAGTAGTACCTGCTCAAGCGAATTCCAACCAGCGTTTTTTTTTTCTGCTGCTGGCACAAGTGTTACGTGTCCTATCACATAGGCGTGCGCAGAAGGTGCAGGGAGAGTGGCCGTCCCCCTAATCATCTAAAGGGGGAGCCAACTCTGTCCCATATCTGTTCCATCAGTCGACCTTTACGCACCATTTCTTTAATAGCAGGGTTATGGCTACGCATGTGTTTTGGCGGTAATGGCGACTGAGGATCCTTGATGTAATCACAGCACGGGGGTTTACTTGCCAAATTTACCACAGGAAAGCCGATGACCAATGGCAGGCCGTTGTGAGAAGCACGTAATCGCTTCATTTTATTGTTTGAATCCATTACGAAGCTTGTTTTTTTTTGTTTTTGTTTTTAAATCGACCAACCAGGGAGGGAGGGGGGGCACTGCGATGAAACTTGCCCCACGACCATCTCAGATATACTTACCATAAGTATCTTGCTATCACTTTCAATCCACTGTTTATTTGTACTAAATTGCTATTGAACGTGTTAAGCTAAATGAAAATGGATTTCTTTACATACCTTCTGTTTCCTTACACTACGTTAGAAAGCAGGTAATGTGGTGGGGATCCTGATCTAGGATTACAAGAGCCGATTCGGCACTGGACACTCGTCGTTTATGCCCTGTCTGCGAGCGCTCTGGCCGTCTTCATTATGGAATACCGGTTACTATTTTCTAACACCCTGTATTGACATGCATTTCCTACTCACCTGTCCTCTTTCGGTACGAGGCTAGCA
The DNA here is from genome assembly GCF_013339695.2 of Rhipicephalus sanguineus. Classification (NCBI taxonomy): domain Eukaryota; kingdom Metazoa; phylum Arthropoda; class Arachnida; order Ixodida; family Ixodidae; genus Rhipicephalus; species Rhipicephalus sanguineus. Next base: position 85,472,477 of record NC_051178.1, read on the forward strand.
GGTCCTCAGCGTACGCTGACGGTGGCTGGTAAACCACATATGTCGGCCACTCGCCAGGAAAGGCGTACCGCGCCGGGAATTGCCGAGCCGTCGTGAAGTTCCCGAGCTCTGCTGGCCTCGGAGCGATGCGGCCCACTTGCGTAAAGCAGGCCACGGTAGCCAGCAGCTCGACGATGGAGGCACACCAGTGCCGCCGGACCATCTGAACTGCGACACGCTGCCAGAGGACGAGTCGCGCGTGTACGAGAAAGCGATCCATGGCCCCTATAACGAATGAAGACATATTAGGCGTCTCACAACAACAGAAATTCATCGTCTTTAGAACACTAGATAGCTTCTTGTTAGAAGACGCACCTGGCTTGAACACGTGCAAGTGAAGCGAATACCTTTTGAGATCCCAAGTCTAAAACAGACCTCATGATTTATTAAATGGCCATTATTGATTGACTGATTTCAATACACAATTTCCTATTCAAAGGTTATGCAGAGGGATGTTATGATGTAATGCAGCTAGGTGAAATACAATAAACATTCGGGAGCGCGCGGACCTGACCTACTATGCTTTCTTTCTTTCTTTCTTTCTTTCTTTCTTTCTTTCTTTCTTTCTTTCTTTCTTTCTTTCTTTCTTTCTTTCTTTCTTTCTTTCTTTCTTTCTTTCTTTCTTTCTTTCTTTCTTTCTTTCTTTCTTTCTACCGCATTGTGCAATGTCCGCTCCTAACTTTTCGCTTCCTCCATGCCGGGAATGGGACATCAATACCTCAGTTGCACCGCATCACTTCACCACAACACTTCAGCAGCGCAACACTTCGTTGCCACAGGCAGCGACAGCCACGTTCAGGCCAAATACCTAGGCAAGAATATCCAGGTTCATATATCCAGGCAAAATATCCACGTTCATATCCAGGCAAAAATTATTGTGGCAACGTGAGATGACAAGTGAACTCGATAAACGATCAGATTGTCATATCAGAAACGACTGATCACCGACAAACCCAGAATCAAGAGAGCATGAGTTATTCGAAAACGGGCATACAAACACGCATGTAATCAGCGCTCCTTCGAGGCCGCATTTCTCTACACTCGCAGGCATTTCGAGTACAATGCCACCACCGGCACCAAAATCTAACTCATAAAAAGCGTCGCTTGAATCATGAGGATCTACATACTGTATAATCCCAACTACATGCGCTGTAGATATATGGGACGAAACTTTACTTCCTGATGCGCTGTCGAGGAAGAAATCGAAAGACGCAGAGTCGTCATATAAAGATCGGTTATAGGTGACTAAGTGTGTAGCATTGCTTTTCTCCACATCAGGAAAGTGCAAGCCATCTGAAAGTGTGATGCGTTTACCTGTAGCACGAACGATGTTCTTGAGGCTGAGCATTCGAGATCACGAATGTTTTAAAATTCTGAAATATCCGGGCCCTGTCTGCTTGAGAGGTCCTGCTTTGCGCATTGCCGTATTGCGGCGTATGTCACGGATGGATGCCTTCTGGTGTTTACACAGTGACAGCAGCAGCGCTGCGAGCTCCCGTCGACATACGCAGACTCGTGTACATCAGCCGCATCAAAGTAACTATGCCTTGACGTTGATGTTTATTCCTTTGAACTGCCGGTGCGTTTGAGATCTCTATCAATAATGCAGCGAAAGCGACCGTTGGAAATTCAGAAGAAACTACGCCTGTACTTAGGCACGCGCGCAGCACGTGCTAGAGAACACGCTTTAAGAAAAGGCAGGACATAAGTGCTCAGCTCCCATAAAATATGGTTCGGAATATTCTTTATTGGAGGCATATTGCCTCTAGCGATAAATACATTTTATAACCTGCACAGATTTTATTGCCGTGAGGCGTGCTTTCTGCTAAACGCTCTAGGCAACGTTTACCTTTATAAATAAGTTGTATCATGTTATTCCGCCTCCATGCGAGTTATGATCATATGGTTATTGAAAAGGGCGTTTAAGAGATCGCTTGTTTGGTTTACTGTCCCAAAGAATGTACACAATATTAAGTATGCTCATGAGATCAGTTATGAATATACATATGAGTTCAACGATTGAGTAAATGGCTTGAGGCGTAAAGATATTCCAGTTCGCCACAACAGCGTCCATCAAGCACAGATAAACAACAACTACACGAAGTAATATTACGTCTGGTTGAGGAGAGAGGGGCGCTCACTGCTGTTTTGTGTCACTTGAAGACGTGAATGCCGAAAATAATGTGACACTGCATTTAGCACTCTGATTAGTTTTCCTTTTGTTTGCGAGAAATGTTTAACGTATATTTATAACAATAAAACCTACCTATATCGCATGACTAGAAAATACACGCCGTCACTGCAGACGGATTAAGCGGTATGTTGCACTCCTACTGTCCTGTTCATTCAAGCACACCTAGTTCGCTTTTTGCATGATACAAAATGTGGATAATTATAAAAAAATGTTATGCCGAAATTTTTATGGCCACGTCTCGCGTAGTTAAGAACGAAAGAGATCTTACTACGTAAACATAGCCCGACTTTAAGAGCCCGACTAGTGACAACAATCTCTTCGCCCGTTTCCACTGTGGCTGCGCAGACTTTGTGTCAAGACTGTACCGTGACATGATAAGTCATGGTGGCTCTTTATGCTTGCTTGTACACCGTAAGGGTTACTGCAGTGCCAAAATGCAGCATTTCCGTCAGAGTTGGCGTTCGAGTGTCTTCTCGTTTTCTTCCTCTGCACGTGTCTTTTCTGCACTGCGGTTTACCCATACATTACTTGTCGCTTCCGGAAAAGGGGATGACAAGTAAAATGTGCGATGTACTCACACTCGCTTCAAAGGCCGTGTCGTTGTTGGTGCTGGCACAATGGCGCGCACTGGTGGTGCTGATGGTGATAGCAATAATGTTGGCTCCATTTTTCCAGTGGCACAAACCCACCACGGGGCATAGGCCATTAACCAGATGGAGTTATTAAGGAAATAGAAATATTTAAACGAAAAATAACTAAGAAACCTACTATATCAAATGCTGCATTCAGTAACGGCATTATTTAGCCTTTCGTAAGCGTAAATAATAATGTAAAAAAAATAGCAATTGCCCTTAAGCATCAAGGGGACGGTAACATTGTGCTTAATATTACAAAGTGTAAAAACACTTTTGTCAGGGATGGCAGTTAATCGCCAATGAAGAATAGCCGACCCACTCGTGTGAGATGGTAAATCTTAACAGCATATACTTTTTATGTCAGACAAGCATCTATAAACGGCTCACAAAAGGTTACTTCTCAAAAGGTTCACAAAAGGCAGCTTCTGCGATCACCGACACTACAAGTAAGAGTGAAACAATCAGTGTGTTGGCATTGTAATTCAGTGCAGAGAAGTGCGTGTACTGATTCTGATCAAGGGTAAGCGATGGATCGGTGTCAGCCAACAGCAAAGATTGAGACTTTTCTGGTTGTTGTATGAGGGTTGCTGGGGAGGACAACCGCATGTATGTGCTTTAGGGCGAAGGCTCTCTTGCACCCCCTCACAGGAAACATCATGCATATCGGTGCAAGGACTCTTGTCATCAGTTTGACGCTCCTAGGTTTAGAAGGTGTGATGAAGTAGTATTAACGATAGTGCACAGCCGCGGCCACTAGATAAAAAGAAAGGTACAGCCTGTTGCCTGACCAGGAAACGGCAGAGGCCTGGCTGGTACGCCACCAAGGAGCAAAACTTCCTTGCAGGCTAGTGCGTTCCTATTGGCGTACCGCGCGAGCAGCAATGATAGGAAGTCAGGACAGAGCGAATCCTGTGTCCTGTGCTCTGTGCTTCGTGTTAAGAAAACAATACTCTATATTATGGGAGAGCGCTAAGCCATCCAAAAGAATATTTGAGTGTAAACTAGTGCGGATGCTTCTACGCAGGTGGCACGTCTGTGTTTCGTTTTCTTATTTTTTTTGCTTACGCAGCACGTGAATAGTTCGGAAAGGGGGATTAACCAGCACAGGTGCGGACTTCTAACCCTGTTTTTTTTTTTTTTTTTGAAGAAGCATTGTTATGCTGACAAATATTATTCCGAAATCGCGTGATCTGTACACACCTGACTGTATTATTGTCATCGAGAACAGCGATCTCATATTTATATTTGTACCATTCACACCGTTTAGCAAAAAAAGGAAATTCGCCGAAGCGACGGTAAAACCATTTCTTGTCATCGAAGGACAGCACAGAACACAGGAGCTTTTCGGCATCCTCACATACGGCAAGGATCAGCGTCAGCTTCAAAGCTTTAATAAGCTCGCGACCGCTGCAACGCTCGCTTTCTTTAAGGCCTCATATGCCTCATGTATCTCGGCGTGTGCTACAAAAGGTCACATGACCACCAGCACGCCTCGTAGGCCGAGGAGAGCGAGCTGCGCGATCGCTTCGTCTGCGCGGCGTTCCCGTTGCTGAAAGAAAACAAAGAAGTGGCGTTCGCGTTTATTAAAGCACAGGCTAAATATTTAGGGCAGTGCACAGCCACGGCCACTGGATGAAAACAAATGTCCAGCTTGTTGCTGCACCAGGCTTTGTGCAGCCTGGACAAAGCCCGGTGCAGCCTGGGCTTTGTGGCACGCTAAGTGGTACACCACCAAGGTACAAAACTTCCACGCAGGCTATTTCAATCATCCGAAACGAGGCGGCAAAGTCCGCATCATCACCGTCATCAGCGAACACCGTACGATGGTACGATGACGACAGGAAAGCCAGAATTCTTCATGTATGTTTGTGTTTACGACCACGTGCATGCAGGGGTGTAGCCAGAAATGTTTTGTTTTTTTTTTTGGGGGGGGGGGCTCCTTGGTCTGAAGTAGGGGTCGGACGGGCAAATGTGATCGAGTGTCATTTGGAGCACTGCATGCCACGGCAAAAAAAAATTCGGCGGGGGGGCACGGGCCCAGTGTGCCTCCTCCCCCCCTCCCCGGCTACTCCACTGACCACGTGCGACTTCAGCGGCTTAGGCAAGCTTCTCTCGTTTTCGTTATTACTCGGCGCACGTGATCTGCGTGGCCGGAAAAGAGAAAGAGAGACGTGGCGTCCCGGATGGACCCCCCTCCCCCTTGACATCTCACTTTTATATGATCGCCATTGTCATTGCACAATAGATTTTCATGATATATAAATCATATGAAACAAAAATCACGCCATATCCACGAAGTCAATGATCATTGAGGAGCTGGCTCGGAGATAATTGGGTGAAGCGTGAATGCTCCATACAATTCCTCTACTGTCATATAAAGACGTCACGCGCTTTTATAGTAGCGATTGGGGTCAGTTTGTTGTCAGACCACAAGCGGTCGCAGACCTTGCAGCTGTGGCCGCACGTGTGGTCGAGCTATTCGAGGAAATGTGGTTTTGCCTGCGTTCATGTCATCATCAAGGCGCTCGAAGAACAAGAGGAAGAAGACTGTTCTTTTGCGCGAGCGGTGCGCATGCTACAATTCGCTATGCTATATGTGGTTTTCCCTGCGCTAATGTCATCATCAAGGCGCCTGAAGAAGAGGAAGAGGACTTCTCTTTCGAGCGAGCTGCGCCTGTAGCGGTCGCCTATGGAACTAAGGTTGCGCTTACGACGCGAGACCTGGCGAGCAAGCTCCTAAAAAGACTAGCTCACGCGCGGAATATTACAAGCTACAACCATTGAGCAGAGCGGGTAGTCATGCATCAGCGAACCATCAGTACCACTAACAGAAGAAGAAGAAAGGACCTACGCAAAAACACTTAATAAAGAAGACTGTCCGAAGCATGACACACATAGACAGCGACTCGAACAGGAACTTCATGTGCTGGACTCGGAGCGAACGTTTTCGTTAGCGAAAATACTAGGCCCATGGCCGACTAGGATAAACTGCAAAGCGATGAAAGTGCTCCAGCGTTTTTTTTTTTTTTTTTTTTGAGGACACTAATATCTGCGATGGCTACTGAGTTCTTGAACTCGTAGGACTGTATATATAATATATATATATATATATATATATATATATATATATATATATATATATATATATATATATATATTATTTTCGTTTCCTATTTTTTATCCTGACAACTATGTGGAAAGGGGTAGCCGTCATCAAGCAATGGTGACAACAACTCTTTCATTTATTTTCTATTTCAATAAAAAAAAGAAAAAAATGAATACTGAGCGAGCACTGCATTGGCTGTCTTTTGATATAAAATAGGAAACACTTAGGGTTACCAATCGTCCAGGATTTTGCGGGACTGTCCCGACTTTTTCATAAGGCGTCCCGAGTCCCGCGCAGTCACAGCCGATAGAGCTTTACGCCCCGGATTTGTCCCGGGCCGTCCAGCTAGCAATATTTATATTATAGAGAACCTACAGACAATATTGCCAAGGAAAGTTAAGGGGGTGTTATTTCCAGTAATTACAATATAATTGTGAGGAAAGTAAAGTGGACGAAAAGATAACTTGCCGCCGGCAGGGACCGAACCTGCGACCTTCGAATAACGCGTCCGATGCTCTACCACTGAGATACGGCGGCGGTCATCCCCTCGTGCACTTTATTGGGTTTATATGTACATTTAAACCTAGGAGTGTTATACCCCTGTCACACGGCCACCACCGAACTTCGTTAAACTCCATCGATGTAAAACTCCATGAAGGAATTCGATGGAGATAGAGTTGTGCCCATGTCACACGGCAGTTTTCCGAGGGTTAGACAGAAACCGCAATGGGTCCACTAGGCACTGCTGTACCTATAGTCTGCATGCAAGATTTCGCGTCTAACCACGCTGAAAACATTATCTATGGTATGTGTCATTATATAAATTATATTTTAATCACATCGATACAAAAAAAATTTTTTTGTCTTTCACAGAAACGTGTACCTGCAAGCACGTTGGCAGTAATTCTGACAGGAGTGCTGGCAACACTGTACGTTTGTTTTGGTACGCGTCTTCTCTACGCCTGCCGATTGTCAAACCCGCTGCAAGTTGTCGTCGAACTCTTTGAAGTTGCGCTAGCACCAAGATCACGTTGTCCTTCCCAATATCGGTTGAGCACAGGTCTCACGTCCAGTCCACGAAGCCTTTGCTGCGGATGACTCCCACAACAGTCCGCATGTACTGCCAGCGTCGACGAAGAAGGCAGAAAACCCGCGTCCTCACTGCTATGACTATTGGTAGTGTTGAAGTAGAATGAAGAGCACCGCAATAGCGAACGAGATGCACAGACGTAAACAAAACGGTGCACACGAACTCGGAGACACTTATTCAAAAATGGCGGCACAACGATTTTTCGCGAGGCATGGTGCGGAGACTATGTGCACTGTACGCGTATTTTTTCCGTCACTACTGATTACTGGGGACGAGAGTACTCCATTCCGCCGCTAATGGAGATCGCCTAATTCCCTTTGCGAAACGTTCCGTTTAACTTCCTTGGCGTAAGGGAGACCGTGTGACACGGACCGCATCTCCGTTGACGTAACGACAAGGGAGTTACACGGAGTTAGCGGGTGCCCGTGTGACAGGGGTATTAGTCAGCGCCGGTCCCAGCCATGGCGGCGAGTGTGGAACACTCTTTTTCTGCCTGTTGGCGTCATGTGCTACGTGACGCCAACAGGCATATATGCATGCATATATACATATATACAGTCGAGAACAAGGTGTTGCCGGATCTGGGAGTAATAGCAAAAGCAAGGTGTTTGACGCACAAGTGAAAAGAAGCTTTATATCAAGTTTCGGCCGTGGGCCCAGCCTTCGTATCTCTCTCTCTCTCTCTCTCTCTCTCTCTCTCTACATATATATATATTATGACGTCTCAGTCGTAACGAGGTTTATTTGGTCGCGACGTCGAGAGTGAACAAGCGCCACGGCCACGATGATCAAGAGCACACACCCGAAGACGATGATGATGAAAGGCAAACGCGTGATGATGATTACAATAATACAGAGATGAGGAAGAAGTGCATAATAGATGCCTGCACTAATTCCCCCCACGTGGAAGCGGCCAGCCTGGCCGCTGCAAGTCAAGGCGACGAGGAACGTCGCGTGAAGTGCTTCATCCGAGAAACGTGAACAATCTCGGTACTGCGGTAACGGCGGTCAGTAGGGACGACAAGTGGTGTCACGCGATAGTTTACAGGAGAAGTCTGCTCCAACACTATGTATGGCCCGATAAACCGAGGCTGGAACTTGTCACACAGACCAGGTGTGCGAAGTGGTGTCAAAAGCAACACCTCGTCACCAGGTCGGAAGGCGACAACGCGATGAGATGTGTCGTAGACGAGCTTCCTGGCTTGTTGCGTGGCTTGTGTGTTCATGAGAGCGCGCTGGCGACACTGCGCAAGTCTCGAAATATGTTCTTCGGAAGAAGTCAGGGATGAATGGCCATTGCAGGTGAAGAAAGAAACGTCGAGAAAAAATGTAGGCGAACGCCCGTAAACGAGATAAAACGGTGAGTAGCCGGTTGTGCGTTGAACGGCCATGTTGTAGGCGAAAGTGAGAAATGGTAGTAGTTTATCCCAGTTTTTGTGGTCGGGTTGAATGTAGACGGCGATCATATCGGCAATGGTTCGATGAAATCTTTCGGTCAGGCCGTTGGTTTGAGGATGGTAGCTAGACGCTGTCTTGTGTGTAGTGCCAGAAGCGCGTAGGACTTCACTTAACAGTTGTGATAAGAATGCCCTTCCACGGTCGCTCAGGAGTACTCTGGGAGCACCATGACGCAGAATTATGGCGTGAAGGACGAAGTCAGCAACTTCCGAAGCTGAACCAGTAATCACTGAAGTCGTCTCAGCGTAGCGCGTGAGGTGGTCCACGGCAGTCACTATCCATCGATTTCCAGCGCCAGTGACGGGAAGAGGCCCATATAGGTCGACACCTACGACCTCAAATGGTGTTGTAGGGCACGGAATTGGCTGTAGTTGGCCGGCAGGAGCAGATGTCGGAAGTTTGCGACGCTGGCAAGAAGAGCAGGAACCGACGTACCTTGCTACGCTGGTTGAAAGGCCAGGCCAATAAAAACGGCTTCGAATGCGGTCGTGGGTTTTGTGGAAGCCAAGATGGCCAGCTGTCAAATCGTCGTGAAAGGCGTTAAGAACATGATGCCGAAGAGAGCGTGGTAAAACGGGCACCCAGAGTTGACCGTCAGGGTGGTAAATGTGACGATACAGAACACCATTCTCCAGCTTAAATTGCGAGAGTTGACGACGAAGCCGCGCGTTAGGTGGACGGGATGCTGCAGAAAGGTGATCTATAATGCGCCGGCAGTACGGGTCAGCCAGCTGGCGAGAGCTGAATGGTTGATCGTCATCGGCTGGTAGCTGGTCCATCGAGGCGAGCGAGGTAACTGAACTAGAAGGTTCGTCCGAGCAGGTGTTGTTGAAAACGGTTGCGGGAGCGTCGAGCGGAGCGGTAGGTAGTGGGCAACGAGAAAGAGCGTCGGCGTCTTGATGTTTTTTGCCAGACTTGTAAATGATGTCGAAATCATACTCTTGGAGACGTAGAATCCACCGACCCAAGCGTCCGGAGAGGTTCTTTAGTGTATAAAGCCAGCATAAGGCGTGGTGGTCCGTAACGATGGTGAAATGACGGCCGTGCAGATAAGGGCGAAATTTCTGTACTGACCAAACCACAGCCAGGCACTCCTGCTCAGTGATCGTATAGTTCTTCTCTGAAGGGGTCAGTACGCGACTAGCGTATGCAACGACTCTCTCGAGGGAAGAGTCGTCGCGTTGGAGAAGAACAGCACCTATACCGCGGCCGCTAGCGTCTGTGTGCAGGAGAGTCGGTGCGGTCTCATCAAAATGACATAGTACAGGGTCTGACGTGAGGGCTCCCTTCAGCAGGTCAAACGCCGATTGACATTCGTCGGACCAGACAAATGGTACATCGGAAGCAAGTAGCTTGTGCAGGGGCGCAGCCATCGAAGCGAAGTTCCGTATAAAACGACGAAAATAGGATGCGAGACCAAGAAAACTTCGCAAATCCTTAGGCCTTTCGGGGCGAGGGAAGTGAAGGACCGCAGCAATCTTGTCAGGGTCAGGGCGAATTCCGTCCTTGCTCACGACATGACCGAGAACCTTGATGGATTTGCTGGCGAAACGGCATTTCTTGGTGTTGAGTTGTAGACCAGCGGTGGCGAGGCATGTTAGGACTTCATCCAGGCGTTGCAGGTGCTGAGCAAATGTTGATGAAAAGATGACAATGTCATCAAGGTAGCAGAGGCAAGTCTTCCATTTCAGGCCACGCAGCACGGTGTCGATCATGCGCTCAAAAGTCGCGGGTGCATTGCAGAGCCCGAAAGGCATCACGTTGAATTCGTAGAGTCCGTCGGGAGTTGCAAACGCTGTTTTTTCTTTATCATCTTCGTGCATGGGAATTTGCCAATATCCTGAACGCAAATCGAGGCTTGAAAAGTATTCCGCGCCTTGTAGGGAATCAAGGGCGTCGTCAATGCGTGGCATGGGGTACACGTCCTTGCGAGTGATCTTGTTAAGCGCCCTGTAATGAACGCAAAAACGCACGGAACCATCCTTTTTCCGGACCAAGACAACAGGCGACGACCAGGGGCTAGCTGATGGACGGATTACCTCTCGTTGGAGCATGTCAGCGACGTTTTCTTCGATGATTTTGCGCTCAGCAAGAGACACGCGGTATGGGCGGCGGTGCACAATAGATGTTCCCTCTATCTGAATGCGATGCGCTGCAGCGGTAGTCTGGCCCAACGTCGAGGAGTAGGCGTCAAAAGAATCGGCGTGTTTTGTTAACAAAGCAAGCAGCTGCTGCGCCTGCGTAGCGGACAAATCATCGCTGAGGAGTGCAGTAAAGGGAGAGGAAGAAGCAGGCTCAGAAGTTGGAGGGTCGTTGGTAGAGGCAGGTATAAGTGGCGCCACGCTTACAGGCTCAGCATCGGCAACGCAGGCCACCGTGGTACCCTGTGGAAGGAGAATTTTCTCCGATGTGGCGTTCATGACCATGACGAGCGCGGAGCCGTTGCGAAAGCGAACCACACCTGACGTGGCCTTTGGTAAAGCAATGGGATGAAGGGGACACCAAGACATCACCGTGGTCGATGTCCTTAGACGTAAGGGTCACAATTCGCTCTTGACGTGGCGGTAGTTCGAGATCTTCCGTAGCGAACAGACGAAGTGGTTTGTAGGTGTCGTCGTCTAACATGGAGTCTGTGTCTGTAAGGTGTAGAACACGTTGCCCACAACAAATGGCGGCCGAAGCAGAAGATAGAAAGTCCCATCCTAAAATTAGCTGGTGAGAGCACTGGGTTAACACTGTAAACTGGATGTAATGAAGGATGTCATCGATAAAAACACGGGCAGTACAAAGAGCGGAAGGGCGTATGGTGTTCCCCTGGGCTGCGACTAGCGTGGGTCCATTATAAGGCGTCGTGACTTTCTTGAGGCGTTTACACAAATCAGCATGGATCACAGAAAATGTCGCACCGGTGTCCACCAAAGCATCGACGAGAACTCCTTCCACTATGACAGAAAGCATATTGAACGGGCGTGCTGGAGGAATTTCAGTTCTACTTCGAAATGCAGTTTTCCCTCCAAAAACTGCATCACTTAGTTTTCCGTACGGTCGGCAATGGTGAACGAGGCATGGCGGAGCGGAGAGGAGGAGCGGCGAAAGGGCGAAGGTGATCGGCGTCTTGCGGACCGGTACGTACTCCGTGCGTCAGTCGATGCGGGCTTAGATGGAGACCGCTGCGGAAGGGACGAATAACGCCGGCCGTAAGAATCCCCAGTGGAGAAATCACGTTCTCGCATATCGTAACCACGACGCTCTTCCTGCTGGCGCTTGCGGCAGAAACGTGAGATATGCCCGCGATATCCGCAATAATAGCACGTTGGGCGGGACGAACGCCAAGGCGGGTAGTAGAGGGCGTTCACTGCACCGGAGGATAGTGCAGTCAGGTGGGTAGATGGAGATTCAGGTGGCATCGACCGGAGGTGGACCGGTGGCGCAGCAGCAACCGACGCGTACGATGGTAGCGGCAACGTTGAATTCACGTTGCTGGGAGGCGCGGCAGCAACGTGCGCGTACGTCGGTGGGCGAGAAGCATCTGGTGGGACGTGCGTTGGACAGGTCAAGGATGTTAGTTCCTCCCTGATGATGTCTCGCAAGGCCGTTGCTGAAGGCTGTGCAGGGGACTGTGAAGGTGGGGAGAAGCCCATTGACCGCAGTTCTTCGCGTATGAGCTCCCTGATCATGTCGCGTAGGTCACGGTCCGCCGTAGGACGGTGTTCGACAGTGGCCGGTTGTAGGCGGACGGAGTCAAGTTCATCGAGGTGCTGACACGTTGTGACGACGTCAGCGACAGTAGACGGATTCTGAGCAGCAAGGGCATTGAAGGCAACAGGCCCTATACCCTTCAGAATGTGGCGTAGTCTGTCTGACTCCGTCATCGATGAGTTGACACGCCGACAGAGCGCAAGAACATCCTCGATGTACGATGTGTATGACTCGCCGGGATGTTGTGTGCGAGCATCGAGGGTCCTCTTCGCGAGAGCGGATCGGACGGCAGGTGTCCCGAAAACTTGGCGAAGCTGCTGCTTGAAGCCTGGCCAGTCGGCGAAATCAATCTCATGGTTGAAGAACCACGTCTTCGCAACACCCGTGAGATAGAGGGAGACGTGACGGAGCTTGTGAGGATCGTCCCACAGATTAGTGGCGCTTACTCTTTCGTAATTGTCAATCCAGTCCTCCACATCATCTCCGCGGAGACCGGTGAAGATCGGGGGGTCACGCTGGAGGTTGTTGATGACGTAGAGAGGTGAGGCTTGCGGCGCCGGGATGGGAGCGGCAATGGGAGCGACATGGGCGTCGGCTGGCTGGTTCTGCGCCATGCTGGGGCACGGTGGGTGCAAGCGGCGGCCCGAACGAAGCTCCAGCGAGTAGTCGGGGCGAGGAGAGGACCGGGGATCGTAAAGTCACCTCCACCACGTATGACGTCTCAGTCGTGACGAGGTTTATTTGGTCGCGACGTCGAGAGTGAACAAGCGCCACGGCCACGATGATCAAGAGCACACACCCGAAGACGATGATGATGAAAGGCAAACGCGTGATGATGATTACAATAATACAGAGATGAGGAAGAAGTGCATAATAGATGCCTACAATATATATATGAGAAGTGGCGCTTCAAGAAACCTTCATTTATTACGTCGACGTTTCGGTCAGAGCCTGACCTTTCTCAGGAAGAAATGTTTGTGCATTTTCCGTGTTTATATGGAGATCAAATGAGAGGGGAAGGAGGTGAGAGAGAGAGAAGGAGCAGGAGGGGGAAAGGTTTGCTTAGGGCCCATCAGGAGCGAGGAGTAACACGCCGCCGCCGACAGCGGAGTGCTTCGCGGAGGGTTTCGCTCGCTGGATTTCAAGCAAGACGGACGTGCCGGCCGCGATGTCCTGGATTACTCCTCGTACCTCTCGCTGATCGGCGCCCCGTGACGGACTCCTCGCCCGCTATGCCGTGCGCCGCTCATCGACAGGGCCTTCGCCGCTTCGCCGATGTTGTGCACCGTGCCTCTAGCTGTGTTTCGCGGACCCGTCCCTGAACTCCCGTGACCGTTTCCCCATCTTTCCTGTCCTCTTTTCTCTTCGTTGGATGGATCTGCTCCTCTCACTTTTCTCTCTATTTTCCTACTATTCTTTTATTCCCTCCTTACCCCCACCCCTACAAGGCACTGCGCCGTGTCGCCTATAGGCAGACAGAAATTAGGTGCCTTTTTCCTTTCCTCAATAACCACAGAAGAAGAAGCTTATACTTATGCGTCGGCTATTACTCATTGTTAAAAGTCGTCGCTCTATTCTGTCCCGGAGACGAAGAGCCGGATCAAGTTGAAAACAGCCGGTGTGCGATTCCAACCGGCTGACTGAAAAAAAAAGGGGGGGGGGGTTTTAAAGTGGGTGTCGGTGAGCACTGTTGACACGGCGTATTGTCCTTTTGGGCCACGCAGAAAGAGTCTTGTCTACCGTCTTACTTGCCAAGCCTGCTCGTTTGTCTGATAAACGACGCCCGCTTCCAATGCGAGAACGAACACGTTGAGTTACATTAGCGACTTCCGGTCAAGGAATCACTGAAGAAGGGAAAAAAAAGGGTAGGGGCAAGAAGGAAGGAAGAGGGAGGGCGGGGCTTCCGCTTAGAGTGATCGATTGCTGCTCTCTCTAAGAGCTGCAATTACAAAGCAGGGGAAGGTAAAAGACGGCACACGTGAAAGGGTGAAAAACACTGCAGGCACGATCCCCGAAGGCATTGGCTTACACATGCATCTTTGCTGCGTATTTTTGTTGGGTTGATGTTAGTTTCATTTAAAGTACTATTTGCGCTTTAAGGCACGTAAGACAGGAAGAGCACCCGGATGTTCATTTATTCCATGTTCAACGGTGTTGAATTTGTGTATTAAGTACGCTTCACGCTGTTCACGTTCTCTCTGAGAGCGGAAAGTTCCTTGGAGTAGTGTTACTTTAATGGAATCGAAACTGTGACCTTCTGACTTAATATGTTTGGAAAGGGGAAGGTTCGGTAGTGTGTTCACATGCGAGCGGTGGTTGTTGAATCTGATTCGAAAAGGTGTATCAGTTTGTCCAACGTATTGTTTAGCGCAGATTCCACATTCCAATAGGTAGACAACGTTTGGGGAGTCGCAGTTAAGGTCACCATGTATGGTGTGTGTAAAATTACCATGCGTACTTTCAGCTATCGTGGTTGTTTGCATGTGCTTGCACACCTGACATCTACTTTTCCCGCAGGGATGACAGCCAACTTGTCCTGTTCTTTTTGTTTTAGAGTTTACTACATAGTCGCTAACATTTTTGCAGCCAAAGGCAACCATTCCTTCAACTATATATATATATATATATATATATATATATATATATATATATATATATATATATATATATATATATATATATATATATATTGTTTGTCAGGAGAGAAACAAACAAGAGACAACGCCCGTATGCTGTGGCGGCTGTTCTTATTTCATGTCAGTTCAGGATGAATCAAGACCAACTAGCCCGGCTGTCAACTCACTCTGCTTAGTCCAGAAAACCATGGACCTTGCCCACCTCCCTGGTGTGGTAGAACAAGTTGCGGGGCAAGCTTGAATGCTGGCCTTCCGAATGTTCTCGAGTCCACTGCCTTATTCGTCGCCTTGTTGCAAACCGCCGCATATGCTGCAAGCATGGAGGAAGGAAAAACTAAGGAGAGGCCCTATCGTATCCCAATGCATTGCGAAAAGTGTGGCCGAAGTGACGTCAGATTTATGGGGCAAACAAAGCGGTAAGGGGAAAACAAAACAGCAGACGCCCCGCGGCGTGCTCTCCGCGGTGGTTCGCTTCTTCTCGAATCTGTAGTCCCGGCGTAAAGTTAGCGCGTATTTTGCGGTTCGCACGCAGTAAAATGTTGCAAGCAGACGTTTACCAGGCTGTTCGTGCGTGGCAGGCCCGAGCGCTGCGTGCGGAAATTTTTCGTGGAGCGTTTTCGTGCAACAGTACAGAAAGTACCGGTAGGTGCCGTATTCAAAAACATTCAGCCCCTGCCTCATCGTATTCAAACTCACCTAGTAGTGACTTACGCGTTCTGCTGGGCGTTAGGCCTTTCTTTTTCTTTCTCGTAGCCCGATTTTCAGACCTATTGCCCGATTAGCGGTTTTTTGTTCGTGTATATGGAGTAAGCCTAGTAGCTATTCGGCGCAACGCCAAACTATAGTTGACGTAACTTCACGTCGAAAAGAGGACACCGCTGTATTGTATACGCGACCGTGCATGTAAAGTTTGTAATTCCAGTGCGCACACAACACAAGCACGCAGCGAGCGCACACCGCACAATACATACGTCACGTAGTCCGATAACAACAACAAAAGTTTATTGCCCTTTCGTTTGAATGACACAGCCTCTAAAACGTACGATGCCTTCAGCGCATGGTATGTACGGCGCGTCAGACGCCAAAAACAAAATTTCACGTGTGTTCCGAGTTGACAGAATGAGTAACAAGCAACAGAGCGCATATCCGAGAGCTTCGCACGCAAATACCATGCCTTAGTGATCAGTAATGAAGCGAACGTATACGTACACATGAAAAGTGACACCCGGTACTGTCCGCAGTGCACGAGATTAGCACAGGGTATACGCAACAGCTGGGCATTGCGTAGCCAGCGTATCTTTCCTAAGGAACACACACAAAGAGCAGCATGCGTGAATCGACTACACCGCTTGCACGGCGAAAAACAAACAAACAAAAAAAAGGCTGCAAAGTTTCGCGATGCGCGCATGCGCTTGCAAACGTCGCGACGGAAATCGCGAAATGTTTCGCTACGCCTTCGCTAGGAGGCGATGCGGGTGTTTGCGATGTGGAGGCTTCACGAATGTAACGTCGGGGCCTCTCCTTAGTATTCCTTCCTCCATGCTGCAAGCTACCATATTGTCACGTGGTTATGACGGTGAAAAGGTTGCAGCAAGACTGGGAAACACGAAACTCTTTACGTGGGCGAACTTGTGCCCTGAAAGTGAACTCAAAATGCAAGCGATACACGCTGTGCACTCCTAGCTGCGAAAAGATTGGTCGGCCGTCGAGTAACCTGATCATCGCTGGAACGCGCCGTCTTTTATACCTCTTATCAAACCTTCCAGCGTTATCGCTGGTGCTCGCGCAAGCTCTCGAATAAACTTGACTCTTCGCGTTCTGCGCATATTCTTAACAGAATGATCTCAAATGACCGCGTAGCTTAGCGAACATTGCGGCGCGGTGTGCGCTGAGCGTTGCTAACAATTTTTGCGTGTGAAACCCGATTACATCAAATGAAGCAAAAAAAAAAACACGCGTGGCAATACAATAAGCAAGACGAAGCAGATACTCAAGCGGAAACCTTCTTTAGCTCTCCCAGTTCAACCCAACTAAAACACTTCTGCACTCTCATCGACCGACAGCAGTTTGAATATAGAGCAACGGTGACGCTATTCCCTTTCGATGAAAGAAAATGAATTTCCTGAATCAGGAAGAGCGTTTCAGCGGTCTATGAAGCTTTTACTGGTTCCAGCTCGTATTTTCGTCGTCGTTGATGTAAATTTCAGGCCAGGCGGAGCAGAATAAATGCACGTGCAGAGCGTTATAGCGTTATAGAGCCCCTGCTAAGCGGTAGCCTGCTTTAGAATGCTGGAGCGCAAGGCGCGAAAGCGTCGCGTAAGCGGCCTGCACCGCACTGCTGGTCTTGAGTCACGGAGGACAATTTTCACAGCAGAAGCATTCGACAAATTTTAGTATAGAATGACATGATTGCTGTGTTGAAAGAAAACTTCGCCACGGTTCGTTTCCCAGTGTGCAGCCGACAGCGACCAATGTCGAAAGTTGGGGGGCTCCGCCCCCCTAACTTTTCTCAGTGGGGGGGGGGGGGGGGGCAAGGGCCCCCCTTGCTCCCCATTAGATACGCCTATGGCTGCTACAGAGCCTTGCTGATGAACAAGGTGAAGCGGCGGCGTGAATAGCCTTTGGCTGCATGTGGTTGAGGTCTGGTCGAGGTGGAGCGATTCCGGCACTGGCAGGATGTTGCTGTCCTTAATTAAATACAAAGAAGACGCGTACCATCGAGGAAGAATTTTAAGACAGAACAGGAAAAACTCTTCCTCGATGGTATGCGTCTTATTTGTATTTCAGTAAGCATGTACCAACTAGCCCAACAACAGGTTTCACTGCGTTGCTGTCCTGCTGCAGGCTTTGGACCCGCTGGCAGGTTCCTAAGCCCGTGTGGAAAAATTCATGTCAGAGAAGCTGAGATTGAGGCCAGGAAAATACGCTATTCCTGCAGCACATTTGTGGGAGCAGGGCTCAAAGTCACAGAATTCATATGAAAGGAATGCCCACACGCGGAATATTACACTGCCTGTTCTCATGAGATTCAACAGGAAAGACAAAAATCTGTGCATTCGGTCTGGCTTCCGCATTTGCGCTGCTTGAACGTAGCTGGGGACAAACAGCGGAGGCAGCGAAACCGCAGCGCTCGATATGCACCATTAAAGAGTCAGAGTGCTAAAGGCTCGAACGATCAATAAATAAAACATTAAGGGGAGATCGCGCATCGCGCACACTTATAAAACATGTCTTTTTCGCAAGTGCGCGAGGTTGAACGAACTGATATTCTAGTAGACAAGATACTGACACTCCGCAAATGAACTCTCTATTGCAGTAAGTTCAGGCTGCTGCAATATAACGCGCGTTCATTTTATTGCATTTACATATCTTTCGTTTTCAGTCGATGTACTTGCGAGCTTCGTTTGGCTCAACGTTGGGGCGATGAACGCTTGATGCCCTTAGTGATGAAAACTGATTTGGCGGGCATCGGCACTGCGCGCTGCGCGTTGCACATTTACTTCACTCCTCTTTATATACGGACGCTGACGCACAATAGTCAAAAGGCCGCATGAGATAAGGCATTCGATGAACGATCCAATCTCGTGTGTATAGCATAGCCTTATTCGCTTTTTGAAACGAAAATTTTGTGCCTCCGCGTGACTATTTTCTAACGATAACCCTCCCGCTTCCCTGAATCGTGCACTAAACAAAATCTTACAACATCGCTAAGTGCATGGTGCGCAAATAATAACGCATAGCGTGACCTCAATCTCGAATTTAGCTAAAAGAAGCGGTAACAGTGAAATTAGGAACCAGTGCATTGTACTGTCGCACATGCGTGAATGACCGTTCTCATCGATTTCATGTTGCGAAAATTTCTCCCCGTGGATGTCTTACGTAATCGTGACATTCGCCTGCATTAGCGACAATCAGATAAGGAGCAAGGACTTCTACACAACGCAGAAATTTTGGCTAGCGCCAGCACTATCTGTGTCTCTTCTTTCTGTTACTGTTGCTTTGTGCTTGTTAAGTTGTTTCAGTTTCGGCGCTTCTAATCAGATTCCAGCCTAAAGTGATTGCGCTATATCGATCACGAGTCTCTCGTCGAGCAGAAATTGCTTTGAAATGTGCAGTTGCTCAAGTATTCCTGATGCGACCAACTTAACCAGCTGGGCCAGATTAAACTTTCGGTGAATGTGATCGCAACTATTCTTAAAAGTATGGTGCGGATTTTCAGATAGCAAGTCTTTCTTATTGATTGCTAGGATGGTATTTGTGCGCTCTGCTGGCACTGCACGTTAACCGTTTCAGCGACGTGCCAAAGAAGTGATAACGAGATATTAAAAAAAATCCCGTCGATCTGAGCACGGCAGAAAGTGCATAACAATGGGGTATGCAACCGCATCGCTTTCCTTTTTTTTTTTAATGAGATGGCTGCTATGCTTTATTATGCATGCATGTTTAACATACATTCTGAGTACCTTTCCTACTTTTGTTGTTAGTTATGTACGGATGAAGCTAACATGAAATAGATCATATCGAATCCCTTCAGTAATCATTCATTCATTCATTCACAAAACTTTATTAAGAGTCCTGAAGCCCGGTCTTTCAGACCGAGGCGGGCCGCGTCCACGTCGGCACCGTTAGGCCGAGCCTTAGGGCGCCAACGTGAACCCTCTGGACAGCCCGTAGTTGATCCTGATAATCGCCCAGACACAATAAATTAAAAGCTGCTCTGAACACTGTCAGAACGCTTTGCTAAGAGCATCTCACAAGAATCTAACGGTCGTATCTTAGGTACGAGCTAGACGAGCAGCCTCGGCAACGAGGCTTCTGATGCTCGCCAGGGAGCGCGTTCTTACATTTCATTTCTTCCAGTACAGTCCAACTTGAATATGTGAGTTATAGCAGCAAAAGGGAGAGTTGGGCTAGTTGGTTTGCGTTCATATTGAAACAGCGCAAAAGACGTAGGACACAGAAAGACCTGACAACACGAGCGCTGAACTGACAACTGAATGCTTTATTCAAGCGAAACATAGAAAGAGAGATGAAGAAAGAACAAAAAATTCTCACGCAACCTATGCACATGACAAAAGACTTCACTTGTAACATCATTAGGTATCCTGCAAGTACGTCAACTCGCAATCAAGTAACGCAATCGACGGTGCGCTGACGCACGTGTCACCGTTTTTGCAGATAGCGAAGGCTTTAGTTATCTCCCTTATGCGAGAATCCGTGTGTCTAAGAATGGTGGTCGTGCTGCAGAATTCTGGGGTGCGGCAAATTCTGGGTGCCAGATGCGGCTATTCAACATAGAGGAGGACGACTTATGTAGTACGGCCGGGAGAAGACTATTGTCTTTCGACGACATTTGCAGCGACACACGCAATACGCGGCCATTTTTTTCTTTATTACTTTACTCTTTTTCTTCCTTTCTTATCTTTCTATCCCTCTTATCCTTTCCCCAGTGCAGGGTAGGAAACCGAAAAACTTTCTTCTGGTTAACCTCCCTGCCTTTCACTTAACCTTTCTCTCCCTTTCTGTTTTTAGACGTTCGAACTTTAAATGGCGGAAAAGGCTATTGTGCAACAAAATTACGCTTTGCTTACCCACAAATGGCGTGATTATGACTCCTCCTAGAAATAAAATAGAATGAGTCGACGACATCGATTTATCCTGCCGAAAGTATACAGATCAGAAGGTAATGTTACTGAGGGAGAGAGAGAGAATTTTTTTAGAGAAAGGCAGAGAGGTCGGCCTGAGCTACAGTTTGCTCTAGCCTGCTACTCTACACTGGGGGATGCACGTCTTTAGATTTGCCCCAGCGTAACGGAACCATATTCTCATCTCCCTACCTTACCACCGTCATTCATCACTCTTTCGCTCCCCTGTCCCTAATGTTACAACAATTCCCACTTTGCTATGCTGAGCTACGGATATCTACTTTTAAACTTTTATTTGGGGCACCGAAACTAGTGTGGAGCCGCAGGGATATTTATTGTCCAGGATTATATTTGGGAATTTAAAAATTTGATGCCCAATGATTGCCGCGCTAAGCTCTACATATTATCTCTTCCGAATATACTCCACGAAAACTTAGTTTTCAAGGTTCGAGTAGTACGTTATATGATGTATATTTGTTTGCTAACGTTGTCTCACTTAATGCTTTTTTTTTTTCACTACAGTATTAGCAGCTTTTTTTCCTGTCTTTACTTCTTTATTTCTCGTATTTCTCTTGCGCTAACTGCGGCCACATGATTCTTATTGTTCGATGATTATACCAGTTGTTCTTTTTATCACACGCACCCACTATGGTATGTGGCCTACGAGCCGGGAGGTAGTATACTGAATTACTAATCCCAGTACTAAATATCTAATGCAAATATATGAGTAATACATAAAATATAATTACAAAGACGTCTAATACTATACTATCTCATAGCAACTGTTCAGCCTTCCATAGACATGAGGAACAGTCAAGAAAAACAACTAACACAAAGGGCGACGTGTTCAATACCTTAAAACGCATATTATTATTTTAATGTATACTTCTGGAGGACGGAGGGAAAGTACCCCTTTTATAGCCAATCCACGCACGTACCGACAAAAACAAGGGTTCGGAAACACAGCGCTGAACACATATTTCAGTTTTTTTTTATTGTGCTAAAGAGCAGACTATATCCCTTGCATGCGCAAAGAGGAGGGAGAACTGACGAAAACAAAACCAATAAGACCAGGATGCATGGAAGAACGAAAACGCTGCTGTTATACCACACGTACATTTTGTAACTCACAAACGAAAGGAGACACTCGGGAAAGAAGAAATCGCCGTTGTATGCTATGAGCCAAAAAAGGCATATTCACTGTGTGCGCAGGTCAACAGCAGAATTACGTGAAGTGGCTCTGTGCAACAAAAAAAAAATTACGGTTGGTGCATGAGATGACTAATCTATAATATACCACGTGGGATTAGCCGGGTGGCGCCTGCACTGGACTCTAATGAAGTTGTATGCACTCACTCACTCATCACGTGACCAAGGATACTTAAGACAAACAGGTGTGTGAATGGCTGGATAAGAGAGCACGTAGCATCTCGGAATGGAACCCCTCTGGACATTTGGCTTTTCATCATCGCCATTGTCATTGAACCATAGATCGTTATGATAGAAATGTTGAGAAAAAACAAAGACAATATAACGCGCGAAATTTTAGAAGCCATGGCGATTGACCGGATAGCGGGCAATCATCCATCTTTCAACCGTCAGTATCAGTAACAGAAACAGAAGAATGAACATGCGCAGTAACAATCGACGAAGAAAAAAAAATGTTAATGAGCGAGCATTGAATTGGCTGTCCACTGCTATAAAACCTCAGAAACTATCAATAGACTTCCTAGTCCAGCGGTGTGTCGTCTTTCTTCCTGTGTCCTCATCAGTGCTCATGGCTGGAAACCCTCAATGCATCTAAGTGTTTTGCTAAACGTGGTTAAGCTCTTCTGTGAAATCATATTTCCTGTTCTCTTGAGATGACAGCAGGGGCGCCCCCATTTGGTTTCACTAATATAGCGACTGTCTCAAGTTCGCACTCACGTCCTCCCGTCTCGTGTCTCAAGTTAACGGAATTTAACGTTTCAACCCCCCCCACCCTCCGTCAATTACCGGATGCACCCGCGCACATGTCGCCGATGACCCAATTATAGCAGTTATGCCAGTTTCGACTTAAGCTGTTCTTGCTGGGTTCACAAATTTTTATTTACCTCAAGATTTCACAAACACAAGAATACGAGCTTTCATGTGCATTTCGCATGAATTAATTAATGGTTGCCCGCATGTAAATTGGAAATATGCTTTAGGAATTTACTGCCACATACCAGAGTGAAATTTTTTATAAAGAGGTCTGGCTTTGGGCCATAACTGAAGGAAACCTGAAAACATTCGTCGTTTTAAACAACCCATGTCCACAAATTTGGAAATTACGGTAAATGTTCATAACATGTACTTCGAGCCTCCTTTATTTCACTTTAGTAGCAGGAACGTCCGCGTGGCAATTTGCGATTATCGGTGTGATACAACGATTGTATCTTGTTCATTATTCAAACTCAACAATTCCATAAACCACCAAATTACTTAATCAAGGTCATTTTCCTAATGGCAGACATTCCTAACGTGAGCATAATTAGTCAGGTATTATTCAGCCTTCAAAATTGCTGTATATCTAAATAATGCAAACAATTGGTTTTCGTTTCAACCTGCCGTATTTTTTGTTTGGTAGTTTTAATGTAACTGCGAGCTTCCTAGCCAGTCCCTCGTAGTGGGTAGGCGCCATTTACCGAGGAGGAAGCAAGCAATCGAGTGAGGATTCGCGGTGGTCACTACAGTAAAACCTCGTTGATACGAATCTCGCGGGGTTACCAAAAATATTCGTATCATCCGAAATTCGTATCACCAGAAAACATGGAAAATTAGCATGCGACAATAGAAAGTTGGCATACGTTTTGATTTAGTCCAAGATCAAGAAGGGAGCCGACGGATGGATACACGTTATAGATTTCAAAACAGGAGAAAGTGCCTCAGATCAGGCTGGCCGACGTTTCGATAGGGGACCTATCTTTGTCAAAGGCGCCTTGTCATCCCTGGCGTGTTAGTTTTAAGGGGTTAGTGATGACGTCATGTCCAGCGGCGGCGCGTCTGTTGCTGTTGGTAATTTCTGCCTGGAAAGAGAGAAACTCGAAAGCAGAGGAGTAAAGCCCTTGCCACATTTCAAGAGAGTTTGCAAACACGTTCGGGTCTGCCATGTCAGAGTTAAAGGTAGTTGCAAAGAAAGAAAAAAAAAGAAAAAAAAAAGGGGGGGCGGGTACAACCAAGCGAGAGGGCGAGTGCAGCCATCACAAAGAGCTGCAGAAGGTGGTGAGGAAGGAAACTACAGGCGGGGAGAAAAACCGGGCGGCTTACGTTTAAATGTCCGCCAAGGAGCTGCAGAAGGTGGTGGGGAAGGCAGCTACAGACGCCAAAAAAGAAAAAGAAAAAGGTACTCGGGCGGCGTACGTTTAAAATGCCGCCTGCCTACTTTAAGTGATATTGAAAGGGTTGCCTGAAAAGCAAGCTCCTGCTTAATGGGTGAAGTAATTGGCTGGCATATGCATCCAGTGTCGTCGGTGGCTTCCAAAAATTGGGCGCCCGTCAACTAAAAGGGGAAAAAAGAAGAAAAAAAAAGTTGAAAGGAACGAGGGGCGGCCGGGGGGGAACAATCGGAATAAGACTCGTAGAACTTCCTGAGAAAGCGAGGGCTGTGACAATGCTGGCCAGAAGCGGCCTTTGGAGCGCGGAAAGGGGGAAGGAAACCGTGGTTCGGATTCACTAGAAAATGAAAACATCTTAAGAGAATAATATCTACACGTATGTGCACATTTATACATGCAAGGTTAAGAGATATTAAAAAAGAATATTGATAGTGTATTATGGGAGCTGGTCGGGATTTTATTTTGCGAATAGGTTAAGGTTTTTGAAAGCTGAGCGTACTTCATGTCTCTTAATATTATAGGAATCATGCTATGGCTTTTAACGATTCCAAATTACCACGAGCTAGATTTTTTCCTGATGTGTGTAGGGATTGAAATTTGTGTATCAAATACGATTCCATGTATTTCCTCTCACGTGGTGACCGGAAGTTTGTTTGTAGAATGTAAAGTTTGGCTTGATCGAAATTGTGGTCTTGTTAATTGAAGTGGCTGGCTACTGCTTTTGGTAAGTTGTGCTTTGTGTCTGCGCGGTGGCCGTTCAGTCTTACATGAATTGGTTGTCCAGTTTCGCCTATGTACTGTTTTTACAGGTGGCACACTCAATGCAGTAGATCAGGTTGTTTGAGGTGCACGTGGAGTTCGATGTTACCTCGTGAAGGTAATCGGATGCTGTGCTTTTTACGTTGGTGGCTGGCTGTATATGTTTGCACATGGAACATCTGGGACGCCCACAGGGTCCAAATGTTGGTGTAGTTTTTGTTCCGAGTTTTGCATGTACGAGCATATCTTTAAAATTGGCGTTGCGTCTGTAGGCAACCTTAGGCGGTTCGGGGAAGATTTTTTTAAGTTTCTGGTTGGTTGTTAGAATCGGATAGTATTTTGCGAGGATGTTGTTTATGTTCGGAAGTGCGTTGGAAAATTTTGTAGTGAGAAGAGGTGTTGTTGTTGTTGTGGTTTTAGGGCGTGGTTTGAGTGTCTCAGTGCGATCTAGTTTTAGTGCGTCCGTGTAAGCCTTAAGAAGGAACGCGTTTGGATGGCTTCTGTTTGCTAGTGTTTCTTTTAGGGTAGTAAGTCTGTTTACGTAATCCTGATCCTCTACACATATGCGACGTAACCTTGTTGCTTGGCTCCTGAAAATGCCCTGTTTACAATGTTTTGGGTGATGGCTAGTATAATCTAGGTATTGTTGTTTGTCAAATGGTTTCTTATACAGCGTAGTCTTTAATATACCATTCTCAAGATATATGGTTGTGTCAAGAAAGTTGATGCTCTCAGCTGAGGTCTCGGACGTGAACTTTATCGTTGGATGAAAGGAGTTTAGGAATGATGTAAATTTAGCTAGATTGTCCCTGCCGTGACCCCATATTATAAGTATGTCATCAATGTACCGAAGGTATGTGTGGGGTTTCTCTGCGCAGCGAGCCAGGAAGTCTGTTTCCAGAATTCCCATGAATATGTTTGCATAAGTGGGTGCGAATGGGGTGCCCATGCTTGTTCCTTGTATTTGAAGGTAGTAATTTTCTTCAAATTCAAAATAATTGTGTGATAGTACTAGTTCGAGTAATGAGAAATATACTTCAGTAGAATGCTGTACATTATGTTGATTTAAAGTTTGCTTTATTGAGGTTAGGCCCTCTGGGATCGGGATATTCGTGTATAAAGCGGTAACGTCTAGTGTGACGAGGATGGCGTTTTGTGGTAGTGTGCCTTTGCTATTAATCTCTTCTATTATTCGCAGTAGGTGTGGGGTGTCCTGTACAAATGACGGGAATGTCTTCGGAATGTCCCCGAGAAAGTGGTTAAGGAATTCGGAGAGGCTCTCGGTTGGGGTGTTGTTATTTGATACTATTGGGCGCCCTGGAATATTGGCAGTGTATAATTCAGTGGATGGTACTTTGTGAATTTTGGGGAGGAGGTAAAACCGCCCTGCTGCTTTGTTGTTTGGTTTCAGAAACTTGAATTCTGATGGAGTTATTAATTCATCAGCAAGGAGGGATCTAAGTGTGTTAGTGACTGTGAGTGTGTATTGTTCTGTTGGATCGCTGTCTAGTTTGCGGTAGTGTTCTGTGTTATTGAGTTGTCTGTAAGCCTCGTGCTTGTACTTCTGTGTTGGCCAAATGACTATGCTTCCTCCCTTATCGGCTTCCTTGATGATAATGTCTTCGCGCGACTTGAGGTTAGAGATGATGCGACTCTCCGAATAAGTCATGTTCCTAGGCTTTTTAGATGATTTCGACTGATTAATGATTTCTGTAGTGATAGCTTTAAGATATAAGTCGAGTTCAATTGCCTGTTCTGGTTCGGGAGTCCAAGTAGACTGAGCCCTGAGCGTTGTAGTATCTGTTTCTGCTCCATCGTTATCTGCAAAAAAGTGTCTAATGCGCATTCTTCGTGAAAATTCTGTGAGGTCTCTGTGGAGCTCGAATTCATCTGTTGTGTTGTTGGTTGGACAAAAGTTTAGGCCCTTGCTAAGGACCCTTGTTTCCTCTAGGCTTAATGTACTTGAAATGTCTACAACCTT
The DNA here is from genome assembly GCF_013339695.2 of Rhipicephalus sanguineus. NCBI lineage: Eukaryota > Metazoa > Arthropoda > Arachnida > Ixodida > Ixodidae > Rhipicephalus > Rhipicephalus sanguineus. The sequence continues at coordinate 85,499,075 of NC_051178.1, forward strand.
GGACTGCTCTATTTGTGTGATGTTAGCTGTACTTTGTATTTCTCTGTTTGTACTGTCAGTTGTTAGCGGGACTAGGGTGGTTGTTCGGGAGGGTGTTCCTTGATTGGAAATCATTTTCTTATTCTGCTTTTGCCTCAATTTTTTATTCTCTTTTTTTTATATTGTTCTAGGTCCCTTTTTTCTTCGGTTGTTAGAATTATGTTCTCGAGGTTTTGGGAAAATTCTTCAATTTGCTCTATGCAGTGGCTCTTGAGTATATTTAAGAGAGAAAATGAAGCGTTGTCTAGTGCTGTTTGCCAGTTATCTTGATATTGGGTGGAGAGAGTACCTAACGCGGGTGTCGCTTTCAGTTTTAGTCCTTTGGGAATTGTGTTATTCTTTATGCAGTGCTTGTACGTGTTGAGGTGGCAGGTGTAGTTGGTGAGTTTTTGGGTTAGTTTTCTAGCTTGTAAAAATTCAATGCGGCGTGTCTGGGGAGTAGTGATTTCAAGGGTTTGTCACTTGTTTGTCTTAGTGCGGGTGGATCGGCGTGTGTCCGCGCGTTCCGGTTTCGGAGCTGTTTGAACTTCTGGTTCGTTAGATTCGACGACTGTTGCGGCCTGGGTGTCCGTGTGTGGAGGTATGAGAGTGGGCGTCTGCGTGACAACTTCGGTTGCGGATTTTGTTTCGTCGGTCTCGGTTGTGTCGGGTTCCTGGTGGTAGTGTGGAGGTGGGCATGTAGTTTGTGTGGAAGGTTCGGCTGTGGGCCTCATGTTGGATGTTGTTTGTGTGTAGGCTTCGGCTGTGGACCTTGCGTTGGGTGTAGTTTGTGTGTAGGCTTCGGCTGTGGTGTATGTTGCCTCCGTTTGGCTCACAGACGAGTGTGTTTTCGGTGGTGAGTTCGTCTTTTGTTCTGTTGTTTGCGTGTGGGATGTTTCTGAGTGGGCTAGTGTGGCTCTAGTGCGTGGCGCTGTAACGGAGACAGGGATGGTGGAAGGGCCTTGTGTGGGCTGGTAAGTGACGTTATGTTGTCCTTTAATTAGATGTTTAATGCGCTGAGCGACTGCTGCAACGCCTCGGTGGTTTAGATGGAGGCCATCCCAGGCCAAGTGTTCGTGTGGTGAATTGTGTATTTCTGTGTGGTGGATGGCGTCTACGTTCTTGTGAAAATGTGGCAAGTTAAGTATCAGTGTGTTTAGTTTGTTTCTTTCCTCAGTGTGCCTCATCAGTGCGGTTGTTTGGTGAATCAGTGGGCGGTGTTTGTTTTGTAGTCGAGGAGCCACAGTTGTCACAGTTATGTGTGTGTTCGGGCGAGCTGTCTGGATTGAAAGTATTACGTCGTTTAGTGATTCGATTGTTTCTGCTGCATTTTGACTGTGGAGGTTGTTAGTTCCAACATTGATAATGAAGTGTGTGGTATCTGTTGGGGCGTCACATACCAGTGTTAAGATGTCGTTTGTCTGTGCGCCGCTCAAATGTCTAATGTATGGTGCTTGTGGGCCTGACGGGAAGTGTTCGTGTAGGTATTTGAATTGGCTGTCGCCTAGAATAGCTACATGCGCCAAGGACAACAAGGGGCACTTACCCTGTTCCGTCATCGTTAGCAGGCATGGAGTCCAAGATCAAGAAGGGAGCCGACGGATGGATACACGTTATAGATTTCAAAGTTTCCTTCCTCACCACCTTCTGCAGCTCTTTGTGATGGCTGCACTCGCCCTCTCGCTTGGTTGTACCCACCCCCTTTTTTTTCTTTTTTTTTCTTTCTTTGCAACTACCTTTAACTCTGACAGGGCAGACCCGAACGTGTTTGCAAACTCTCTTGAAATGTGGCAAGGGATTTACTCCTCTGCTTTCGAGTTTCTCTCTTTCCAGGCAGAAATTACCAACAGCAACAGACGCGCCGCCGCTGGACATGACGTCATCACTAACCCCATAAAACTAACACGCCAGGGATGACAAGGCGCCTTTGACAAAGATAGGTCCCCTATTGAAACGTCGGCCAGCCTGATCTGAGGCACTTTCTCCTGTTTTGAAATCTATAACGTTTTGATTTAGTGTTTCTCAGGGCCGCAGCGACGTCATCAACAGCTCTGAATGATTGCCAGTAAAGTTTGTAGACGTCAGCGATCATACTTGTACCCGTAAATATACGGTGCGTGCGCGCGTGTGTAATGAATGAACCGGATGTGTTGTGACGCTTGACCGCTAGTCACCCCTTCCTAATCGTACTACGCTTTTCTGCATGACACCAGAGTACTGCGGCGAAAGTGACTTAAGAAGCGCTTTGCACACGATAGATAGAGGCCCAGCTCCTTCGCCAAGACCGTCCGCTTCGCCTCTGGGGGTCTCCGTCCACCTTTAATGGGACTTCATGACGGACCCGCAGCTCAAAGTTCAGTCTTGCTTCCTAGAACGTCTGATTGCGCGAACATGGCTTGCATCGACGTAACAGGCACGTGTTAACACAGTACAAAGACGCTGCTGCCTCGAGCACAGGAGCACGCGTCAACGCGTCGGGGGGAAAAAAAAGCGCGACGTCAACGTCATCTGTAATATAAACGCGAAGGCGCCTAAAGGCCTCCAAGATTCGCGCGCACTATCTCGGAGGCAACGATGCACCGTTGATGGTCGCACAGCGGGCATGCCCGCGCGTGACTGCCTTGTCTTCCGGGACAGCGCGTGCACCACATGTTCGTACTTGTGCGCTAGCGTACGTTCGTATCAAACGTCGCGGGGTGCACATCGGTTCGGAACAACCGTACTCCAATACATTGCAGGTTAATGGGCCTTGGCCGGGACTACAGAAAATTTCGTATCACCCCGAAATTCGTACGAGCCGTGATCGTATCACCGAGGTTTTAGTGTAGATAGTCCTGTAATGACCATTGTGCCTTATACAGCTTTTACTACTAAATCCAGACTCCGCAAATATTCCTTAGTTCAAGGTTCCATGAAAACTAAATTACCAGTTCAAGAATATGTTCATCTTTCTTTTGCTTCGGATAAATAATGGTGTCGCACGCGCAATTTGAAGTATATTTTTCAAAATTTCGATACCGTATTCATCCTCCTAATTTTTAAATGCGAGGCATTTCTTAGCGGACCATTGGCACTTTGACCGTTTCTATCTATCTATCTATCTATCTATCTATCTATCTATCTATCTATCTATCTATCTATCTATCTATCTATCTATCTATCTATCTATCTATCTATCTATCTATCTATCTATCTATCTATCTATCTATCTATCTATCTATCTATCTATCTATCTAGCCGCCTACGTCTGGCTGCTCTCGTGATCGCCTCCTTAACTTGGTGTAGACCAAAATTAGCGTGGAAGGGTAAGAGGACATGACGAATATGTCTGTCTGGTCATGACGTGAATAACGTGAAAATCCTGTCGCGTACGTTGTCAATCCCTTTCCTCCAGACACGTGTGGTCTGGTCTGGTCCCATCTCCTCTATGCTTTTACTGTCAAGAACCTGAAAACATCGATAACTACTTTCTTACTTGCCGTCGTTTGACCAGACTTGGGAAAAAACATATCGAAATGCTATTCAGAAACTTAAGACTTACTCTTAACTCTGAAAATATTCTTTCCCTTCGGGCATCTTCTCTGTGCCACAGCAAACAGGAACGTTTGCTTAGCCGCACGCGAATTTCTTAGGAGCACAAAAAGATTTCCTTGTTAATTATTCCCAATCAAAATTTGGTACATCCGACTTCCTCGCGCTAATTCATTGTACTTCATAGGATTGGTCTATTCCTATTTTTATTGGTATATAAACTTATAATTCTTCAATTTTTCTATATACGCTAGACGGCCGATTAGTTTCTTTTTCTTCGTATAAATTCTAAATTTTCCCACTTATATTAACCGCCGGTTTCATAGCCAATCCCCCGTAGTGGGTAAGAGCCAAGAATTAAGGCTCGAGCAAGAAAGTAAGCAATGCCCCGACTGCCGCCCCCAGCGGGTTCAACGTCTGCAGCGCAACTGCAACGCCCTGCCGGTGCCGGAAATGCTCCACCTCGACAGGACCTCAAACAGGCGCAGTCAAAGGCAGCTCTTGCCGTCTCTTCATCCGTTCCTCAGCAAAGCGCGGTCATGGTGTACCCCTCCGCAGCCGGTCGCATCCCTTCGGATGCAACGGCAGCTGAGGCCGCGGTGGCCACTGTTCACGGTGGCACGGCAATCCCAGGTGGCGCACTCTCGCCCCATAAAGGACATAAGCATCCACACGGTGTTATGAGGCCTTCGGAGTTGCCCATGCTCCGTCTTCGCAAGGTAAGAGGTTTGGAAAACAAGTGCATGTGATAACAAAGTAGTGTGACAGGAGGACCCTTCCATTTGTCCCGTAGTGGCGTGCAGCAACAGGACGCGCAATTTCTACGTTGCCTGTATGAATACAACAGTAGGCAGCGGGGCTCTAGTTATACTTTCATATGCCGTCATTGCTAGTAGAGATGCGTTTTAGGGTGCCGAAGGAAAAGGTAGCGCCCTTCAGGTTCGCAGGAATGAACAAGTTTTCGTGGCCTCCAGTGTCGTCTTAGTGTTCGCAGCATATAAAACGCCACAAGGTCCTTTTGTGCATTCTCCTAAGACGACTTGAATTCGACAGTCTTCATTTCTTTTTCTTCGTAGTCGAAAGCCATAGGTTACGGCGAGCCTTTTTAGGCATTTTTGGGACTTGTAGAAGAATTACCATATATGCGAACTTCTAAGTGGAACACACTTTAAGTTAAAGAAACATGTTCAAGGTGGTCGATTTAAAGGGGCCCTGCAACAATTTTCCAAGTAATCACCGAATGACTTCATGAAAAGAGCTTGTTGCCTCACGAATCGACTGCCGCAAAACTTTTGAGAATCCATCAAGTATGGGAGTTGCAAGGATTTGTCTTACGCTTCAAGCGCTTTCTCTCTCCTTTCGTGCTAGCAAGCGCGCTGAAAGCTACGCAGGGTTTGGCGGATGACAAGGGGGCAAAAAGATGCGTCCGTTCGTCAGCGTGCGTCATGAGCTCGAGCACTTGCCCTTCTTTTTCTTTTTCTTTGCACGCGCGGCTTACTTTCAGTGTGATCGCGAGCGCGCGAGCGGGTACGTGGCGGCATCCTGCGGCGGCCGCGGTAGCTATGGCGCTCACGACGCTCGAATAAGCCAATTGCCGTGTACTTTCGTTTTATGGCATATTTGTTGAGAGAAGAGGGAACGATTTTTAGCTGACTTTGAGAAATAATTATAAATTCCGGGTGGTGTGCTGCTCTGTGTTTGGCTCGCCTGTTCTCAGGAACCTCGACTACCGATCGGCTGCGTTTTGTGACCATGCTGAAAAAGTGTTGCAGGGCCCCTTTAAGTTGGACCTATTTGGTTAGACCACCACGAGAGCGCAATTCTGCTCTTATTCACAGTGTACGTTCACGTGTGGTTGAATAAAATTAGCCTGTCGTTCGTTTAGTTCATTGCCATTTATTGATCTGCAGTTTGTGCTCCGATGGGCTCCTATGAGGATCATCGGACTTCTGCGACCACAGCCCACACGACCGCGCCACGCTCCGACACTGCGTGAGCTGCTGCTTGAAGTGCAGAAACATGAACAAGAAGATTTGGTAAGTTACAGTGCTTTAGGCGCTGCAGTAATTTACTATTGCGATAGCAATTATGTGGACACTCCATGCGCGCTTTTACCGTCGAGGTCAAAAAGAATAAACATTTACGCGGTTGGTTGTGTTCGGCTGATTTCTCAATTACCTGGTCGATGACATGAGTGTGATACGACGTGGAATATCCTGTCCTGAAACCGGTTCGCTCGCTAGTTTGGTAAAAGTCAAATGTTTTTCTTATCCTCTTCGCAATCACCTTCCTAAAGTTTTCTGAAAATAAGCTGATGTGTTTTTAATTCTCCAAGACCTCAACCTCTCCCTACTTCTCTACGAATGTAATATTGGCATTTTTATAGCTGACACATTTGAAGTTTTGAGACAGTGAATGTATATTGTCTGAAGTTTCTTAAATAAGGAATCGTCCAATTTTTCATAAAAGAGCTCCTATGCCATCCTGCCTAGCTGATTTTTTGTCAGGCATATCTCGTATGGACTATTTAAACCCATCGGTAGTTAAATGTCAAACTTCAATATTTTGACCAGCATTGCTCTCAATTTGAGGATGGATGACTTATCTATGAACTGTGTAGGTAAAAGTAGAATTCTTTTACCACTTTCGCTGTCTCCTTGGTAACATTCTGCTGTTCAAGCTTTAAAGCACGGATTTTTGCTCTTCCTAAACAAAGTTTCCTTAGTGCTGTTCTGATGCTGCCGCGTTGCTGCCTCTTTCTCTCTGATTTTGTTCGTAGTTATGCCATTGACTTTCTTGTTTATCAGCTTTGTCAACCTAGGGTACTCTAAATATTGAGTTATTCGCATTCATGTGCTCCTGTCAAGTTTTCGTGGTTTGGTAGAGTTTGCCTCGGTGTTTTACCTCCAACTTTTTTTTCTGCTTCAGAGATCAGTCTAGTCACTGCTTCGTTCCTTATCAAACTGTCAGCGTTTCCTGTTTGTTCGAAACCATCGTATTTTTCTCAAACGCAATCCGAAATTCCGCTATCTTTTGTCAGGACATCTAGGTGTGCCTGTTGTTAGTGGCTAACTTCAGTATAGTTCTCAAACCTTCACCCCAATCATGCTATATGTACTGCACTTTACCTCGCTTATTACATCTACGTCCTCCACTACGCCTCCGTTACCCCACTGTGTAAAATCTATCTAGTTCTTTGTCCATTAGAGCTTTTCCATGTCTACTTTCTAATTCTATGCTTTCAGATGAAGGCGTTCGTTATAAGGAGTCTATTTCGTGCTGCGAAATCCACTAACATCTCTCCTCTACTTCTAGGCTCAATGCCATACTTGCGACTTTTTCCCCCACAGTCTTTTCTTCTGACTTTCGCATTGATGTCTCCCATGTTTGTTGTGTACTGACTACGATATTTCTCCATTGCTAATTCAATACCCTCGTAGAGCTGTTCCTCTTCGTCATGACTGGATGCTGAAGCGTAAGCCTTTACCACCTTGAGTATATATCTCTCGTTTAGCTTTATCAGGACGCTCGCTACTCATTCACTGATATTGTGCAATTCTGCAGTGTTGTCTGCAATATGCGAATCAGAAGCTTTACTCCATACGCCGGAGTGTACTACGCTAGAACGAATTGGCACTCGCGAAAGTATACAAAAATGTTTACCAGGTAGGAAGAGGATCGAGTTATGATTCTAAATTTTCGCAACATGGAACTAGCTTGCCAGTCCTTTGTAGACTTTTGGTTATCTGTGTTACGGTGAATGTGAAACGCCTTTTTCCTCTGCATCAAACCTATGCCTGTCTGCGTGCAGAACCGTTACACCAAGGAGCGTCAGCGGCAGCTCGTCGTGCTGCTGGTGATCGCCGTGCTCTTGCTCTACTTCGCGGGAGTCGTCGGCGCTTACGTCTACTACGACAACGCGGAGCAGACGCCAGCTGTGCCAGGACGTCGACGAGTGCCCCTTAAAATGTTGCGAAGCACGATCAATGGATCTGCAACAACGGTGGCCCAACATTCTCTGCTGCGCTCATGGAAGCGCGCCGCCCTGGAGGCCTTCCGAAATCGGCGCCTTTAGGAAGCGGTCGTGAAAACGTGCGAGCTTGCAGGCGATTTGCCCGACGTTTCTCTGTGCCTACTGCAGGCGTTTGTCAATGATACACGTTTTGCATTCTCTCGATGCCCCTTGTCTGTGCTACCACGTACACCAGCATTATTCTCACGAATGCCTTCTTGCTCCCAATATTATAAAGTGTGCACTTCTCGCATCGTTTTAGGCGAGAAATTATCAGCTTTGTAATTGAAACATTCTTTCAGACAATTGCGATGATTCAGTCAATAGCCTAATCAAGGTCGTATATTATCGCTTTGCATGGAAGCCTCGCAGCAGTGAAGCGATTTTTCCATAGTCTTAATCGTGAGGCCGGTCCAACCTTTGACAGATAATATAAAGTCTTTTAGGAAAAGCAAATGGTTAACAGCACTCAGTTTTCCAGGAGTGCCAATCTAACCAGGCTGGCCTCACACCCCGAAAGACAACCGAAAAAATCCATGTAGAAATGATTTCAATCGTAAATATCTGTTATCTATTCGTTCACAGTCGCTCCATTTAAAATTTTCATGATTAGCGCCATATTTTAAGCACTCAAATTTCTGAGCTCTATGGAACGCATGCTCGTAAATTTATTAACACTTGAGATTGAGATAAAATAAACGATTATGTTACTGTTCAGCCACACCTCTTCCAGATCCTCTGCGTGAAGGCGTAATGATCTTTCACGTATAGCTCTGCTCAGTGGCGTTGGTCAACAGGACAATGTAAGCGATGCAGGTAGCTACCTTACAATGCAAGCAGAGTTGTCGTTGACGAAAATAGCGCAGTATGAACAGGGACACGAGAAGAGGACATACAACACAGGCGGTGGTGCCTGTGATCTCTTCTCATGTCCCTGTTGATCCTGCGCTATTTTCGTCGATGATATTGTACCAACAAGCCCAAATGGAAACTCTGCTCAAAAGCAGAGCTGGACGTAGTATTTGCGATGTTCTCTGAAGAACTGTCCATTAAATCTGTTCCATTTATGCAAATCTCACAGAAAGTGAATGTGATACTGCAGCCATTTCTATCCGTTATTTTTCATGAACCAGGAGGTGAATAAAGGTCCCGACAGGCACGCCATCGCTCCTGATAGTCTATGTCGGGGATCTCGATCTCGCCTCACCCCTGACTGCCCCGGCCCTTTAGTCCTGCAAGTGCCGGGACAGTAAAAGTGTTGGAGCAGACAGGCAGTGGTCGCGGAGGGGGGGGGGGGGATAGGAGCAAAATATCTGCTAACGTTGCTATTTGAAAGAAGGCGTTTTCCACATCTAAAATATTGCTCATTTCTGAACAGGATTTGGCCAAGCAGAGTTTTCGTCTAACGCTCGCACCTGCTGTGCTAGGTAGTGGGGCTGCCCAGTTACTGTGGCGCATACCCACGGGTGGTTTTCAGCGGACACCAAATTTTTTACGGCCGGCTTAAACAGCGCTGCTCGTAAACCTTCTAATCGGCGCCGGTAATTTCTCAAGACTGACAAAAAGCCTCGATCGCACGGAACGCACGTGTATTTTTCTGAAAGCGTGAAAATTACGGAAGATTGTACGGCGTAAAAAAACCAATTAAAAAAAATCGGCAGATCTCACGTACCGTGGGAATCGATGTTATGCGAAGCATGCGCAGGAAGATGACTGCGTCGCAATTTTTCACATTGAGCGAAACGGTACGGAATGACGCTAGAGAAATGTGCAAATGATATATGCACACACATATTTTGAAGAGTAGCACACGTATTATATAACCCAATTTGCAGTTGTTTAACAATGCAAACAGCAACATAGGCGTTTCCAACACCAAATGCAGTAAGCTGATATGTAGTGCTTCTATTTTCAATACTGGATAGCGCGAGTTCGAATAGGACATTGACGGAACACAGAAGCACAGGACAGGCGCTACTTGAAACTAAGCTTAATTCAGTAGTTTCCCTAGATATATACACAGCCGAGCGGCACCCGCAGGCGCACCGCACGTACGTTACAGTCACAGTTGCAGTTGTTAGAGTTGCGTTACAGTTGTTATGCTTATACTTATCCGTTATGACGCAGAACGCACGCACGTTTCAAGAACCCGTGCGCATATGTGGGAGGGGTTCTTGGCAGTTCTTGAACAAGGTCATCACCACCGTGATCAGTCAACACCAGCAGCTGGACATAACTTGTTATCGGATCCGTTCGTGTTCGCGGTTACGAACGATGTAAGTGTAGTGCTGGTGCAGAGCTGCTGGAAACCGCGGATGGCTTTTACGAAGAAATGATCTATTATGCCTTCTGTCCTGGACGTGGCACCGACATCTTGTGATGCCCTGTCCCCATCCAAGCCGTCTTTCATGCCATCTAAGAACCAGGCGTTGTTGGGTTTTGACAAATCAATGCTGAAGTCACCGGTAATCATGAGGGACATGGCCCTCTCGGCAGAGTTATTATAGGAAGCATTGACCCCGGATTTTGCGTATTTCGCGTGGTCGACGTTGTGCACCGCGTGGACAAGTGGATGGTAGCTCAGCGATTTCCAGGGGTGCTCTGTCTTCAGCTCCCTAACTTTCTTTGCGTCGGCCGCTGTGGGATAGTGGTTACGGTGCTCGGCTGCTGACCCGAACGTCGCTGGTTCGATCCCGGTCGTGGTGGTCGCATTTAGATGGAGGCGAAATGCTAGCGGCCAGTGTACTGTGCGATGTCAAGGCAGGTTAAGGAATACCAGATGGTTAAAACTTCCGGAGGCCTTCACTATGGCGTCTCTGATAATCATATCGTGGTTTTATGACGTAAAACCCCAACAGTTACTGTTATTAATCACTTTCCTTCCGTGTCAATGTCTATGTTCGTGGTTACTGCGTTGATTGAGACTCTGTTATCACCTGTGGCACATACCCGCATAACATGAACTCTGGTATGCGGGTATATGCCCCACGTGACCAAGAGAAAGGGTTTCATGACGTACGCGACAGGTATTTTGCGTTATTCATGTCATCACCAGTGAATCGTGTTCGTCATATACACTCATCCTATGTTACGCAAATTTTGGTATATTACAACCTATGGAGACGACCGGGAAAGCGCCCAGACGAAGGCGGCTAGACAAACAGATAGATAGATAGATACGTAGATAGAAACGCCCAAAGTGCCTGAGGTTCGCTAAGAAATGTTTCGCGTTTAATAATTGAGTGTTTTGGTATTGTGGGTAGCATTGGACTTGTGGGACTAGTTATTTCATGATCGCCATGCCTGCAACTCAATTTCAGTGTTGCGCAGTCATCAATTGTTAAGTTGATGCGCAGCGTAAGAATAACCGGAATGTCTGCTAAATAAAGGGAACAAAACATTTTTTGGCAATTAACTTGTGAATACAATTACGCTACGATAGAAACTGAATACCTTTCCAAGCTTGCAGTGTACATTAAGTAAGCGCAGCGCGACGGTGCGCTTGAAAGCAGCAGAGAAAAATGAAGAAGAAATCTCGAGCGCCTTTTCTGCGATGCTTAACCGCTGATTATGAGCAAGAGCGAACAGAAACGGTGTCAGACACGCAGTAATTGAAGCCGCTGTGCCTGCTGTTCACGCGACGCAGTGGACTCAGTTTTCTTAGGGAAGCACAGTGCAGACACACCGTGGCCCTCTGAATATTTCTACACGGAATATTACGGTCCTTTAAAAAGCGTCGATGGACTTTGCTTCTGCAATGGTGCTTCTGCAATGGGCCTGCCTTACTATTGATTTATTCTATCACTGACGTGCATGCAGCGTGGAAACGACTCTCGCTCTCTCTCTCTTTCTCTCTCTCTCTCTCTCTCTCTCTCTCTCTATATATATATATATATATATATATATATATATATATATATATATAATATATATATATGTATATATATATATATATATATATATATCAAAATAAAGTTCTGAAGGTCCGGTGCGCATGTAGTTGAAAGAAATGAAGGTGCACACTTACGAAAATCGCATATTTTTACTATATATATATATATATATATATATATATATATATATATACATATATATATATATATATATATATATATATATATATATATATATATATATATATATATATATATATACGTAGTCTTGTGAACTCTGCAGATAAAACCCTAGCTACCGATCTACCGAAGAAATTTCCATTCCCTCCCGCAGCTTCCCATACTATTCAATATTGTCCTCAACCTGCATTGGCGACACTAAGTTGGCTTTGAAACATGAGTAAAAAAAGAAGACTGATCTGTTTCTGATTTAGACACATATGGGTATTTCTTGAGAAATGAACACCAACGCTATCGCGTTAAAACAGCGCTCTTACGAACCCGATGGCGCTATTGGCAGTGGTAGTTGCTTTCGTCACTTCATGGTTTAATATGCGACAGATGTCACGGATGATCTCTCAATCTTCTTGCCGCCATTCCCCCTCCCGTTAGCGTTTAAATAAGCTTTATTCTCCCCTCCCCTCTTCTTGGCCTACTCGTACAATCAGTGCATCTCATGTCCGCTGGTTTGCATATTGGCAGTGGGCCTAAGCTCCGCGTGACCATGGCTCGCATCGCCCGGGCACGATGCGCAACGGCGCAATGGTGGGCTTCATGTCAGGGCTCACCTCGGGCCGTTCTCGTGAACTTTTTCCCACGACAGGCATGTTTTAGCAGTAAATTCAATACCTGGTAACTTTTGGGTATCGCTACGTTGCGATTGGGCCATTCGAAGGAACTAAAAAAGATCTCTCTTTTTTGTGAACTTCCGATTCCGCGGAGTAATTCGAACGTGTTCGTCACTTCGTTCACTCGAGTTTCAACTGTAAACACAGTTGTGCAATGTCGTGCTTCCTAATAAAGAAAAATTTATTATTATTGCAATAATAAGAAACAGGGGCAGAATTCACAAAACTTCTCTTCCGTAAGTGCGTCTTCTCAGTGTCGAGCCGCATTCTCTAATTATATGTCCCGTGTCCTGATTGGCTGAAATATTCTCCTAATATTTTTAGCGTAAAGCGTTTTCGTCAGTACAGACCCAGATGAACATGTCCGTGCCATATCGAAAAGTTATTCGTTTCATACGGGAGTAATGTGGCAATGGCGCATTAGTTACTGTATAGTTCTTAGACCCAATCTGCACCCAGCGAAATAGAGCAATAAAACAGTTTAAAAAAACACAAGGAATAAACGACACGTCCGAAGTCAAGTTGCAATCGCAAATCCGCGCGAGAAGTCCGATTTTAGCGGCAGTTAATATTCAGTGTTATGGAAAGTCTCTCTGGTGAACGGTACTCGACGCGAAGCGGTTTCACAAAACTCGGAGATGTAAAAATACAGTTTGATTGCTCGCGACGTACGTTCCATTACGGCGACGAGGACAAATAAGCGCCGAGACCGTTTCGCCACCTCACGCGAAGCGCCAGCAACTCGAGCGCCGTTGAACGAGAGAGATGCCAACGCCTCCGAGATAGGATCGACGAGTCTCTGTTCTCAGACCCTTTGAGGATGCAGTCGTCAAACTATTGCTCGGGAGGTGGCGCAACCTAACTGATGTTGCACACCAAAGCGATCAACGCTGAAAACAGCTAATTGCATAAATCACAATCATCCCTGCCGTCCCGTAAGCAACGCTTATGCTTGCGTCTGCACCAGTCACTCACTTGAAAAAAAATATTTAATGATATAGTTTTGAACTATGCAGAATATCGAGGGGAGAAGTGGAAAACTCAAGCAATTTTTTCAGGAGTGGGGCTTAAGGCAACTCAGAGTAAGTTAAATAAATCTATTAATATAAGAGCCCAGTTTTCTGAAACAGTCAGAGAGCGCCACAGTCCAAAAGGAACGAAAGATGGTTGCCCGACACTCACGCCGTTGCAAGCTCCTCGTACCACCAGACAACAATAACATTATAAGCGGAAAACTATTTTTTTTCTGTGACGGTGGCATACCGTTTGCACACTTGTAACGTTCCACCAACCCTTTTTCGCTTAGGGTCTGTTTTATCTTAAGAGCCGTTCTGCAACAAGGCGTGAGAAATAGTTTGCCACCTCGAGAATATAGGCGTGCGCAGGGTTTTCCTTCAGGGGGGCGAAGGTTGATTGCGGCGCCCCCCCCCCCCCCCGCTCTCTATTAAATCAATGTATGGGGCAGACTTTGCGGGGCCGCCTCTTCTTAGGTGCCTAGAGGGGGCGGCCGCCCCCCTGACCCCCCTCGGAGCACGCCTATGCTCAAGATGAGCAAGAAGTATAGTGGTGTGAGCATGTGAAAGCGGTAGGCGTGTGTGAATATTCGAAAATCTCGAATAAATGAATCGAATAGTGTCCTATTCGTTTTTGGCAGTCGAATCGAATAGTACATATTCGAAATACTGAGTATTTTTCGAATACCTTCCGAATAATCAGCACTGACAGAAAAGCCCCAAAAGAACAACACATCAGGGGCGTAGCCAAGGGGGGGGGGTGGTTGGGAGGGGTTCAAACGCCCCCCCGAAATTTTCCAATTTTGCTTGCCTATATATACACGCACACGTACAAACGCACGCACGAACATACATAAAGTATGGTTGAACCCCCCCACCCCGAAAAAAATTTCTGGCTACGCCCCTGCAACACATTGAATAATCGAGTGACCACTTTTCTTGTTTTAAATATTGGTTTACCAAGATACATACAGCCCAACCATTCACGGGACTATCGATGCTAACTACAATCACGTATGAAAATAATCAACGCTGACAATAATCACAGATGATGGTGCTTTCATTCAAAACTCTAGTGTCGCCGAAGCGAAAATGTCCTCAATCTGCTGTGCTTGTCCTCAGAATTATGACATGGGTTCATCAAAAACTGCTTATTTTTATGCTTCAGTCTTAATTAAAAGATGGTGACAAACTGCAGCTTTGAATTCTGAAGTAATCGCTGTATTTCAACGTACCTTTGCAAAATATCTCGTAGGCTGTCGCTGGTTATACGAGCTTGTCTCACTTTATGTAACTGCGTCATTTTTCGTCGGTTAAGGTTAATCGTAATGTTCCTTTGGCAATGCTTGTGGCTCTTTGCTCCAAAAAAAATATTGTAGAATTCTAGAACTGTTTTGAAAATAGCTGCCTTAGTATCCGAAAACTATTCGAATAGTATCCTATTTGTATTCGTATTCGATTAGTTTTCACGACTATTCGATTCCTATGCGATCCGGTTCTGAAATTTACTATTCGCACACCCCTAGAAAGCGGCTAATGTTGGCATCCCGTATAAGGAAGCACTCAAAGTTATTTCTTTTGCGTGTGCGTGCAGGCAGGGGGGGGGGTGTCGTCGGATGAGGGGACACAGGGCAGGGGAGTGAAAGATAGCAAAGACTTAGTCCGCGGGCCATCCAGCGCGTGAATGTAGCCTAACAGTAGAGCTGTCTGTGCGCGATGATCCCCTTGCCGCATTCCTTGAAGTGGCCCTTGCTGGCCCCTGTAGTGGCGGGCAACCTTTCGTTGCCGCGTTGATCGGCTTCGCGAGTCCTCAGTTCGGAGTGGTCCGCTCTCGGCTTTCGAAATGCCGCGGCTTCGCATACTCGCAATGCTCCGTGATCGGCACGGCGACGTCTATGCGCGAGTGTAAATACTAATGGTAGGCCGTTCTTGCGGGCTCGTTAGTTCATACATTTCAGTTAGGTTAAGAAGGCGCAAAAAAAAAAGAAAACGAGGACGGCCGGAAGGAATGAGCAACTATTCTTTCAGCAAGTTAATTTTTTGTTTAATTAAGACACCGGCCGATTCAGAGCTGATCCCCCGGGATGGGTAGCACCAAGTGTTTGAGGAACAACTGCGCCCGTGGTGTCTTGCTCGTTCCTTTCGCTTGTCCTCGTTTCTTTTCTTGTTTTGTTTTTTTTTCGCGTAGCGTTAGCCTTACTCAGAAATATACGATTGTCTTCGAGCTGACGTGCGGTTAGGAAGGCGCGCGACTCTATATGATTGGCTAGCGAGATCACGTGATGTCGTGAATGTGACGCTAGATTCCAAATGCGGGCGCGCTTACTCCTTATTGGTCAAAGCTAGACCACGCGACCTAGCGGCCCAGCCAACGAGTTTTCTGCGGACGGCTACTACTGCTTCTACTACCAGTGCCACTAGTAGTACTACTAAGACTAGAAGTGCTATTACTGCGTCACATTGTAGCCAAAGACCGCATCGCTGTAGAAGGTAGGGTTACCGTTAAGGATTCGTACCATACTCCAGCGAGCGTCGGGTCAGGGTACCTGCTATTAGAAAAGCCAGTGGATGCCAGGTGTAACTGGGAGTCGAACCCACTACCTTGAACTTTGGAGATGAACATTATACAGTGAAACCTCGGTGATACGATCACAGCTCATACGAATTTCGGGTTGATACGAATTTTTCGTTGGTCCCGGCCACGGCCCATTGGCCTGCAGTGTGATGGATTACGGTTGTTGCGAACCGATTTTCCCCCATCGACGTTTGATACGAACGTATGCTACCGCCCAAGTACGAAGAGATGCTGTCCGCGCTGTCGCGGAAGACACGCCAAGCACGTGCGAGCGCGGGAACGCAAGCGTGGGCATGCGCGCCGCACCGTGAAATCTTCAGAATCACAGTGTAAGAAAAACACTCTTTTTGCGGTCAGAATAAACCGTCAGGGACACGTCATGGCCTCCGAGATTGTGTGCGCGAATCTTTGAGGCTCTTATGTGCCGCCGTGTGCCTTCGCGTTTAGACTACAGAGGACGTTAGCGCCATGCTTTTTTTTTTCTAACGTGTCGACGCGGGCTGCTGTCGTTGTACCGTGTTTACACGTGCCTTCCTCGTGCATCAGACATCCTATGAAAGGTGGACGAGTACCGAAGGAAGGCGAGGACGATCTTGGCGAAGGAATCAGGCCTCACAATGTCAACATGCGTGACCGTTGAGGTCGCACTTGTGCGGGCACGGCCGTAAATCTCCCAAAAAACATCCCCAACACCTCCGCGATAACAAAATCATAACACAGAACCGTGGTTGTGTAATTTTGTGGCGTTGATCCATCGCGTCAAAGCGCTTCTTTCGTGACTTTCGCTGCAGTACTCCAGTGTCATGCAAAAAAGCATACTAAAATGTGGAAGGGGCTACTGCTGTCATTCCTTCACTCTCGTCAACAGGTGAGATATGGAAAGCATGTTAGAGTAGCGAATGCCATTCGCTTTGCAAAGAATGGAAAGGGACCCTCCTGTAGGCAAACGCTCTGTTTCGTTGAGCGTTTTATTAACGTTACGGATTCATACATGCTTACAGCGGCGGTAACGATGATTTGGCATAAGACTGGAAGAAAATACTAATCGAACAACTTAGAGCACCTCTGACACCGCTTCCGCCGGTAACAGAATCCTCCTACTACTGTTACAACTACCTAATTGTGGAATAATATTGTTACGCGAAGAGCCGCAGAAGAGAGGCTGCAGACAAGTGTATTTACAGGAAAGTACTCGGGCACTTCGCCCCAAGTTGGTTGGTTGGTTGTTCCTAGAGGAATGGCACAACCCACCACTGGTGGATAGCCACGACTCGTGCGGCAGTAGGATTTCTGAATGACAAAAAAAAGGATCATTCTAAATAGATAATTTGTTAATTTGTAGGTAAGCGAAAATATTATTTGTGTTTACGGTTTCCGATTTGAATGCTAAAGAGATAGAAGAAAAAAATATAATCAAAGGGAGAGAAAGAGTGAGTTAAGTAAATGAATTAAATAAATAATTACCGATAAATGAAATAAGTATGAACTAGAAAAATTTGCATGGCAGTCTTTTTGACTCTTTTATATAGTTAAGTACCGCCTCACATATGTCCCTGTTGCAGTGACCCAGTGCCGACGCCCCCAGGGAGAGTAATGCTGTTACGGAAAGCTCAATCCCAAGTTTTCGTAAAGGAGGTTCGAGAAATCTCTGCCTTAGATGTTGATATCTGCGACATTCTGTGAAAAAATGCTCTATGGTTTCTGCCTGCGAACAATAACAATATTGAGGGGAAGGAACAAAACCAGGCCCGTGTAAATAAAAATTTACAGAGGGAATTCTGCATCGCAATTTAGTTAATGTAACTTCTAGTTGTCTTGTGCCGCACCATGAGCTATTCCATGGAAACCTAAGGTGCTGAAAATGTACCCCGTTTAGAACAGGAGATTTCGTGTGTTCTTCTCGAGTACAAAAATATAGAAATCGTGCGATAGTAGTTTGGGAGGAGGGCCTTAGAATCTTCAGGACCGGGCCCTGAATTGATGCTGTCGCCAATGTGTCCGCTGCTTGATTTAGAGTTATTCCAGTATGACCTGGCACCCAAACCAAACGGACAATACGAACATGATTGGACGTGTATGTATATAATTCTGATAGGCAGCTGTAACGGAGGCATATGTGGCTATGAATGAACTTATCCGTAGACTCTCAAGGTGGTCGTTCAACAACCCGTTTAAATATCTAATGGGCTATAGTTTAGCATTTTTTTAAATATATCATCAAATTCTCTAATTGTTTTATAATTTAGTACACTTGGGAAACTTATTTCACGAATTGTTACTTGTAACGGCTCCAATAGCTTTTGTATGAAAATTATTTGAGGGCGATGTAACCGAGACCACTCACAATCAAAACATCTGGACGGCTCGCTGAGAAATATATATTGCGGGTGTCTCTGTGGGGAGGCAAAGATGTTTAGAAATATCTGGACTGTTAGAATACGAAACCTAGTTTGCAGAGATGGCAGGTATGTTTCATGGTAAAAATATTATTCGCTACAAACTTAGGAAGACCTCAACATATCCGTAATGCCTCACGTTCTAGAGTTAGAAGAGGGCGTAATTTGTAAGTGGGTCCCCCGCAGAATAACACACATCCAAACTCTAATACTGGTCGGACATACATGCTACATATCATTAAGAATGTTTTTCTACGCATTCCAAAACAAACGCCGCTGATTCGCCTTAACAAACCAAGTGCACGTAATACTTTGGATGCAATATACTAATATGTGGGCTTCAATTAAGATTTGTAGTGTATATTATGTCCAAATAGGCAACGGCAGAAAACATTCTCCAAATCATCGTCGTCTTCTTCAGCATATTCGCCTTTTGATGACTGTTCGTAGCATTACCCCCGGCAGTAAAGGGGCCGTCCCGGAGCTTTTCAAAGCAGGGGTCATATACACTGGAGTAGGTTCTGAGTGTACTGATGACATTATAAATTCGACAAATCGCAGCATGACTAAATCCAGGGGGGGGGGGGGCAGCCTGCGGGAACTTTATAACCATGAGCTGTGTTATCACAGAGACCACGTACATCAACATCAGCAGCATAGGGCCGACGCAGAAGCGCTACCCGGCTGCTGGTCTATGATGGAGGTTAGCTGAGGTTAGCTGACTAAACAAACATTTATCTAATGACCGGGTATCCACTCAATTACCTTGCTTGCACGACTGCAGCTACAGGAGCCGCGTATCTCATCGTTCCGAGTATGTCCTGTAAGGCAAAGTGGAGAAGAAGAAGAGGAAGAACGGAGTTCCCGGCGCATTGAGAGGCTTGCTGCTTCTGGGTTGCTATGTGTATCCACGCCACGACAATTTGAACTGGTGAGTTATCGCTACACCCGGAATGTCAACGCTGATATATTCAGCAATCATTTGACAATGGTTACGTAGCGTCTACACGTCAATGACAGTGCGGTTACCGCTGTATAGAATGCTGCAGCATAATATTGTTGACAATGCATGTTTATTGCTTCCAAGTTGCTAGTATTGCATGTTTGGATCCACCGCTTTTGGGGTTTGTGTGTCCTTGCAACCGCTTCGCCGATTCACGATGAATGGAAATTAAGTTCATATTAGGTGTGACATACTCGTGTACATGCAATGTCTGAACGATGTACAGCACCTCAAGTGTTCGGCTCAGCGTGATGCCGTAAGGAAAGGATGTTTTGCGAAAATAACCCGGTAGAGTGTGCGTAAGAGAACCTCCCAAATCTGAGTAGTAAAGTTGATTGTGTGGCATTCCTCTCTCGGTTCTTGGGTGTGGGCGCGAAAAGACAAGAACGAAGGGAAGAAAGACACACACACTGGCACTTGTGCGTGTGTCTTTCTTCCCTTCGTCCTTGCCTTTTCGCGTTCACATCCAAGAACCATGACAGACCAACAAGCCCGCATCGCTAACCCCATCCTCTCTCGGCTTAATACGGCTTTAGTGCTTTACGGAGGGTTACCGTAGTTTGGGTAGAAATACCACAATTGAGAGAGCGAAGTGTACATCCTGTCATTGCACACACACACACACATACGCACGTACGCACACACCCGTACATGCTAGCAAAACATAATAGCTCTCCAAACGTGCATATGGAGCAATGTCATAACGGCACGGGAATTCCCTATGCTGTATTTTATACAGTGTATCTGAAACATGTCGAAAATACGTTCCACATGATCAGTATCAGTGTATGCCTTCTCTGCGTGCTAAGAAGTCGTACGCATGAAAAGTGCAATGCACTAAGGTAACAACAAAACCTAGTTTCTGTTCGAGTTGATCGCGTACAAAAACAATATTTACGTCAACGTTTGCCTATGGCACCTAGCGTACGCATTCACGTTCTTTCTCCGTATTCTGTCAGCACCGCAGGAACACCGGCCCGGTGAAGGCGTGGCCATGTCTGGCAAACCCAGCGCACTGGCGCCGATCCGGGACAAAGCCTTCCTGACGTCGGTGTTCGAGTCGATGGACCGCGACCGCACGGGCTTCATCAATGTGTCCGAGTTGCAACGGGCGCTCGCCAGCGGCACGTGGAAGCCGTTTGGCGAAGAGCTCGTGCTCCTCATGGTCAAGATTTTCGACCGGGACTTCAGCAACAAGATTAACTTCGACCAGTTCTGCACCCTGTGGTCGTACATCACTGAGTGGTTCAATGGCTTCAAGAAGTGAGTGAAGTACGCAGACTCTGCTCGTATGTACGTGTAGTGATTTTTCCAAAGCGGCAAACGGCAGTGGGAAATGTGCGTTGTTCAGTGACGGCTGATGCAAAGGATGACAGTAGATAAGGTTTGATGCTTGTTGTATAAAGAACGCCTACAGGAGAAACATGTTATCTCAAAGCTTTTATATCAAGAGCCACGTAATGGTCATATAGAGGCAATATGCAGTAAAATGAGCAGCCTTGGTATACCTAGTTTGTAGACCTATCGGAAAGGCTTATTTATAAAAGAATAGCGGCCGCATTTTTGATGCAGACGAAAAAGCTTGAAGCCCATGTAATTAAATTTAGTTGCAAGTTATAGAACCACAGGTGGTCGAAATTTCCGGAGCCCTCCACTGTGGCGACCATCATAATCATATCGCGGTTTTGAAACGTTAAACCGCAACAATTATTATTATTATTTACTGAAAAAAATAAGATTTGTCGCATGTTTTTTAGTGCGAAGGAGTATATGGCTAGGTCTTGGCGAATCGCGTCCGTATACGAAAGACGTCATCTGAAACTGCGAAACAGGACGAGTCATTGCGCGCTGGGCAAGTGCTACCGAAGCGAAGCCACGTCATTAACATCCAGCTTAGACTTATAGGCGATAGCAGTGCTACAGCCGGTCCCGTGCAGCTATTGCTCTCGCGCCCAGTATAAGCAGCGAGCTTCGCAACATGCGCCGGTTAGCAGCGCGGAAGGGTCTGACCAATAACGGCCGTATACGAAACGCAGGGTCGATCGCACCAACTGCGGCCGCCTGGACAAGACGGAACTGCAGACGGTCTTTAGCAACCTGGGCCATCAGGTGTCGCTCGGCCTGTGCCACATGATGATTCGTCGCTTCGATCAGCAGGGCGATAACAAGATTATGATTGAAGACTTTGTGCGCCTGTGCGTCATCATGCAGGACGCCACGCAGGAGTTTAAGACGCTCGACCCGAACAAGACGGGATCGGCCAAGGTCACCTACGACGACTTTGTTTGTAGCACATTCAAGATGTGCAAGTGACCTCGCCGCTGCTTCTCACCAGCTGGCTGCAATAAAGGAAAATTGCGCGCGGGGCACTTCGTTGTCGAAGAGGAACGCACTATAGTTGAAGGCAGACCGTTTTGCAAAGTACGTTTTTTATTAGAATCGAACAATCTAGTATGATGTGTATATTCACAGTACATAAGAAATTATGCAAATATTAGATTCGCCCGAGTCTCCGTGTCAAGATTCTATTGAAGCGGGTAAATAAATACGGTATTACCGAATTCGATACAAAAAATTGTTGTGAAAGGTTGTTTTCAGTAGAATGAGAGGTTTATTGTGTGCTGCGCAGGTGCTAAGTATATATTGGAACCTGTAAGATTGTTCAACACTATAAGCTATGCCAAAATCGTGACACCAATTCTGGCGTAAGCAGCGTGACACAGCTACAAAGTGATGTCACAAGTACGAAGGTGATTGGTGATTGCCGAAGGAAGTGAGTACAGAAGTGAGCACATATGAGACGATTTAATAATGACCGCCCCCCCCTCCGTGTGTGGTACAAATACATAAGGACTGCTAAATTTAAGAAAAACAATGAGATTGAATACGATATGAGGTACGTACGGGCCAATGTCCTGTGTTCACGTCTAGCGTGGGATTTTCACGGCGAAGCTATATGTAATAATGCCATGCGTAACTCCGTTAGCAGTTACCTACTCAACAGAAAATTATCATGACGAACGGCGCTTACCGTGAAATTTTAAATAAGCGTAAGATGGATAATTGGGCAAGTTGGTATATCTTCATCTTAACACAGCGCACACACACGGACACAGAAGAATAAGGAAACGCAGAATAAGGAAACGCAGAATAAGGAAACGCCTTATTCTTCTGTGTCCGTGTGTGTGCGCTGTGTTAAGATTAAATAAGCGGCCATGGCTACCCAGCATTCGCGTAGGCAGGGAAGGGTAGGGGAGGGGAAGGGAAGGGAGGGGAAGCAGGGTTGCGGAATTCAAACGCCCCCTGTAATTGCTCAATTTTGCATGGGTATATACACACGCACACATTCAAACGCACGCGCTAACGAACCTAACGTATGGCTCAACAGCCCCCCAACCCCCCATCCTCAGGATTTCGAAACATGTACATGTCGCGCCATCTCTCGGCGGCCGCCGGGCGCCCCGCCGTAACTGAATGGGAAGCACACGAAAACAAATCATCTCACGAACGAGACACGATATCGAAAACGACTCACGGTTTTAGATACTAGGGAACCACTACAACAGTTTAGGCGTAATTTTAATAACCTACCCCAAAGCGTCTTCCTTCCCAGGCCATTTGAAGATATTACCACACAGCCTACGAGAGCTGCCTCAATTTAGACCCACATTGGCCTCTTTAAACTTCGATTGCAAAGCTTAGAAAAGAGCTTTCAAAAAAGACGCCAGGCCTGCGCTGACACCGCAGCACAGTCACAGCGAAAGCTGGAAGAGCGGCGTTCCTAGAGCCCGTTGTAAGCTCTCTTGGGGCTACTAATACAAGTACACTAGCAAGGTACCCACTACGCCATAAATCACAATTTTTGTGAAGTTGGGAAGCACCCACTAAGCCAATATTCGTCATTCTGCGGAGAAGCGAGGCACCAGCTACACGTCTGTAAGGCGTTATGTGCACTTTGTCGACGCGACGACTGATGACGTTGAAGAATTATGGCTCAGCCCTTTGTAATGGATTGCGAGCTGTAAGCGGTCCACGAGTTATGCAATTTGCATTGGGTGACTCCCGGTCGCTAATTCCCTCTCCCGCCATGCTGTTTAACATACGTTGACGTGGGAGAGAAGGGGGGGGGGGCCAAGAACTTTACTGAGACCCCGAGGAAATGGACCATGCGCTTATGGGCTTCCTTGGCAACCAATACAAGGGCACTTGCGAGGAACCCACAACGCTATAAATTATTGTAATTTTTTAGCAGTAGGGTAGCAGGCACTATCCCATTTTTCGTCATTCTACGGAGAGCCGTGGTGCCTGCTAAACGCATGTAAGGCATTATGCGCACTTTGTTGATGCTGTGCCTGATGACGATGAATTATGGCGGAGCCCTTTGTAATGGGTTGGAAGCATTCAACAACCTACTCATTGCGCAATTCGCATTGTTTGACGCCTGGTTACAGAATTCGCGTTCTGCGACGCTTGGTGCTTATTTTACACTTCTACCACGCTATATTGCATATGTTAGAGTGGTTCCTTCCTGACATGAAGCCTGTATAGGACCTTTTGGCAAAGCAGTTTCAAGCACCGGCGGGCTCCCACGCAGAGGGCCCAGGTTCGAACCTTGTTCCATCCTGGAATTTTTTTCTTATTTCGTTTTTTTTTTCTTATTTCGAGCGATAGTGGTTACGGACACCGGCGGCGGCGGCGGCGGCGGCGGCGGACAAGTGCGGCGCCAAAAACGGCCGCTGAAATGATCTCAGAACAGCTTTCGCTGTAAAACGACTCCCGGTTTTAGACTGGCCGACAAATGAGGCGTTTTTTTTTTTTCGAAAAGGGTGAAATCCATCCAAAGAGAATTTGAGAAAATGGCAAAAATTTGCTCTGCAAACTAAATACAACGCTGTCAAGGCTATTCTATGATATGTTTTACATGTCGGCTAGGGGAAGTTTCTGGCCACAATCAATTAAAAAATATGCAGCGGATTTCATCATTATTAGCATGATAACTTTGGATTTGACTCATTTCGAATTGAGACATTGAATTCAATGCGGTATTCTTGAAAAAACTTTATTGAAATTCGGGCAGCGGCACATTCTTGCTTCGTCCGCGTCAACATTGCTTCTGTTCACGATGTCGTCGACGTCTCGGGACCGATCCCTCGCCGATCTTTTCACTTCCACCAGAATCCATGATAATCCAGCTCCGAAAGGGCAAAAAAAAAAAAAAACGCCAGGCCTGCGCGGAAAGCGCAGCACAGTCACAGCGAAAGCTAGAAGAGCGGCATTTCTAGAGCCCGTATAAACTATCTTGTGGCTACTAATACAAGTACATTAGCAACGTACCCACTACGCCACAAATAATAATTTTTGGGAAGTTGGGAAGCACCCACCACGACATTATTCGTTATTCTGCGGAGAAGCGAGGTACCATCTGTGAGGCATTATGTGCACTTTGTTATTGCGGTGGTTGATGACGATGAAGAATTATGGCCGATCCCTTTGTAATGGGTTGGAAGCTTTAAACGCCCCACTAGTTACGTAATTCATATTGTGTGACGCCCGGTCGTTATTTAACTGTGCCACCACGCTCTATAGCATACGTTAACCGGAGAAACGGAGAGCGAGAGAGAGAAGGAATTAACTTTATTGAGAGCCCGAGGAAATGGATCATGGGAGCCTTATGGGCTTCCTTGGCAACCAATAGAAGTGAACTTGCCAGGAACCCACTACGCTATAAATCATCATACTTTTTGTGAAGTAGGGAAGCAGCCCATATGCAATTTTTCGTCAATCTGCGGAGAACCGTGGTACTCACTAAACACCTGTAAGGCATTATGTGCACTTTGTTGATGCTGTGGCTGATGACCTTTGTAATGGGTTGGAAGCACTCAACAACCCACTCGTTGCGCAATTTGCATTGTGTGACGCCCGGTTACAGAATTCGCGTTTGTGTGACGCCTGGTTGTTATTTTACTCTTCTACCACGCTACAATACATATGGTAATGTGGTTCCTTCCCGACAAGAAGCCTGTATAGGGTCTTTTTTTTTTGCAACGCAGTTTCAAGCACCGGCATGGCCCCGAGGTAGGACACTGGGCTCCCACGCACAGGGCCCAGGTTCGAACCTCGTTCCATCCTGGAAATTTTTTCTTATTTCCTTTTTTTTTCTTATTTCGTGCGATAGTGGTTTCTTATATCGTGCGATAGTGGCGGCGGACAACTACGGCACCAAAGACGGCCGTTGAAACGAGCTCATAACAGCTTTCGCTGTAAAAAAACTTGCACAAACACCCAGAAAACAGGCAGAGTAGTCAGGCTAGGCGGGAAATCACACGGAGGCTTCCACGTTCGCCGAATCACGTGATCGCCGAAGCGCTCTACCCTCGGCATACTGGATTTGACTCATTTCGATCCACACAGCGCATGGATCTGGCTCAATTTCGTTTTGAAACGGGATCTGTGAGCACACGTAGCTGTTGGTATTTGACTCATTTCGTTCCGACCTCTCTTTTAGAGGAAAGTTGAGAGAATGTACTTGCCAATGGAGCAATAGTTTAGCTAGTTTCGGTTTGTGGATTTAGCCCATTTCGAAAAAAACGCCACAAATGCCCTTTCGAGTGATATGCTAATTTATTGTGTAGCTAAAGCCATGTAGCTTCCTCGGTCGCTTTTGTCGGCCGTATAGACACTTTTCATACTTTTAAAGCTGGCTTTTCTTTCATGCAGTAAGTATAGCAGGAAAGCCAGCTATCCTACTGTAAACAGTGTGTTGCGCTGTTTACCGTGTTCAGAGTGTTTACAGCCGAATTCACTAAGACTTCGCGTCCACTTGAAGGACGACAGGTGCCACCATTATATGGGTGAATAGGCAGTGCAGGGAAGCGCACTTGCGGATTACGGAAGGGGTCAATTAGTTTCGAAAGCCCACATTGTTTCGGGGTGTGTCGGAACTGCTCGTGGCGCTGACAAAGCTTTTGAATGCATGTCCTTTTTTTCGGGTTTACTTTTGAAATATTTTGTTACGTAACACCCAGATTAACAAATCACGAGGTTCAAACTTCGGTTCGTACACCACATAGGGAATTAAAGATTGCTGCAGTGAAAATAGAATGGCTCGTAAGTAAAAACATTCGGCGACGCCGTATTGAGCAAGAATATTTTTTATACATGCCCCAAATTGCTTTCTCTTGGTTGATTTCTCTTTCCTTATCTGTGCTGAACATATATACGACGATAAAAAGATACAGTGCCAAGCCCTCAGTAATTATGGCAATTTGTGCATGTGCGCGCGCGCGTCCGCATGAGTCTTCTCGTGCTTGCCATTGGCATAGCCATGAAGGGGGGGAGGGGAGGACGTAGAGGTTGGCGGTGTTCAAAGCCCCTTTTCCCGGTATTTTAATTATTTTGCGTGTGGATATATCTACGCACGCACGAACATACAAAAATAAAGTATCGTTGGACCCTTCCCCGCCTCCCCTCACCCCCTTTGCAGAAAAAGATTTCTGGCTACGCCACATGAGCACGCGCACAAGCACGTACACTTAATTGTGAGGGCACTCATGCTTAATCATATATTTGACAGGTATACATGATTTCAATTCTATGGAGCGATAGCGAAGGCACGCTGACGCAATTATGTCCACCTTTTCTGCATGCAAAGGCTTCAAAGGTTTCGCACTGGCGTTGTTCTGCGCATGTGCCTATCAGATATCAATTTTTAAAGGAGCAGTGACAAAAAATTTGAAGGCGAGATAGCTTCTGCGCTAGATTTTTACTGATACGCACGCGTCATATACAAAACATCAGCGGCTAATATAGTCTAGATCATATTTAAAATTAATTTTAAGGCGCATGAAACGCATGTGCACGTTAACGCCCCACCTCACGACATCGACACTGACTTCACGTTTGTCATAGCTTCCATGATCCTTGCGTAAGTGGTTGTTTATAGGAAGGAATATTTACAGAACAAAACTGACGCAGCTTCATTGATTAACGTCGCGAAGACTGGTCAAACAATAGAGCTGAGGCATCAGATGTATCGCTACACAAGTCATTAAATTTCCTTCTTTCTTTCGCATTGCGCTACATTCCCACCTAAAGCAAACGTTGAGATTTCTTTATAATATCTCGACCAATCAAAAGAGCCAATGGCGATTACGGAATACAAAAGCGTAGAAAACTAGGTTAGTTGGTGATCTTCATAAAAGCAGCGCAAGGAGACGGCAACACGAGACGAAGAACGACACACGTCGTTCTTCGTCTCGACACAACTGTCGTGTATATTAAAAACAAGTAAATAAGTACTAGTCCCATGCGCGCACATCCTCAACGTTACAGATTTTCGTCATTTTTTTTCGAAGAGGCTGATTTCCCGATCATGGAGATAGATGGATGGGGCGGAAATGCAAAGGTCATTTTTTTTTGCTACTGTGAAAAGCTTCTATGATTTCACGTGCTCTCTGATCCACGTGCCTGATGACGACATGATGACTGTATCGTTCTTCTCGTGTTTCCGTGTATTTGCGCTCCTTTCATCATGAACTGACCTTGCAATAGCGTGCAGGACCGGGCTAGTTGGTGCTTTTCATGATAAAAGCAGCGCAAAAAGACGGCAACACGAGACGAAGAACGACCATAGGTCGGGACGCTTAATCATGAGTCGACTCACTCAGACTAAGATTGAGCCGTGAGTCTGAGTCCGAGTGAGTCCGCTTGAGGAAAACTTTGGTGATCATTCAGAGCCCGAGTGAGTCCGGTTGACGAAAACATTTGTGAGTCTTAGTTCACTGAGTCTGGCCGCTGAAAAATTTCGTGAGTCTTAGTCGGGGTGAGTCCGGTTGAGGAAAAGTTTCGTGAGTCTGAATCCGAGTGAGTCCGCTTGAGCAAAATATTGGTTAGTCTGAGTCCGAGTGAGTCCTTAGCACAAAACATATTTATTGAGTGAGTCTAAGTGAGCTCCATTTATTTTGTGTACCTAAATAATTTATAGCCTCCCACTAGGGCATGCCTTGTAATCATATGGATCTTTCGGCTTGTACAGACCAGAATTTATTGTTGAAGTTATAAAATTGTCGAGTTGCTCCCAGGTGGCGTAATATAGCTTGCCCACCTAAAGTCCCTGAAATATATAAAGTAGCGCCAACTGCGTCCCTTCACCTCGGCCTCCTCTCCTAGCACTGCAGCAACGCCCCTAGGGTGTCCTCCGGGAAGCTACAGATTTTGCCCGCTGTAGTGAAAACCTCTTCTTTCTGATGTTGTACCGGTGGTTGGTGCCACTGGCACAGCAGGTCGGCATCCAGAAGCACCGTACGAACTGACTGAAGCGCGGTCGACCACGCACCGTGCACTTATCAAGTAAACAACCCAGACGAGGACGAACAAGATGGTGCTCGGACAACCTTGTAAAAAGATAGTGCGCCACTCTAGCGATTTCTTAGCGCCGCCGAGTTTGCAGTGGCGCTGCCATCAGGAGCGAGCACTTTTGCGTAATAAAAGATTATGTTCCGTACAATTTTATGCTGTTGGACACCATGAAAAGACGCCACTTGCTTCAGTATACATTACATTGCCGTATTTATCGCTATTAGGAGCTGGCTCGCCAGGTTCTTAAAGCTGGGGCGAACTTCCGCGCCGTAACCTGCACCCATCCATTCAAAGCGTCGTGGAACGCGAAGAGGAACGCTACACGCGTCCTGTCTTCCCTCAAGCCTGGCCGTTAATTCTCACACGGCGAGCGGGGAACGCGGTCGACATCCAGGCGAGCGTCGGACAGCTATTTTTAGGGCCACTTTGTCGTGCGCGTCTCGAGGGCAGTTTTCAAATTGAAAGAACATTAGGAGCGTTGCGTCTGCAAGTGTCGACAATGGAGAATCAGACGCTCTTAGGTATTTTTTGCATATATACTTCATCAATATGTATATAATTGTAAATTGTGTATATAGTTCATCAAAATTGTAAATTAATCAAACCTTGTGTATATACATATTTATATATAACAACGTGTGTCGCGCCTTCATATGATGGTAGAGGACTTGTATGGAAGATTCACGGGTTTTCCTGATCTTCTCCGAGCCAGCTCCTCAATCATCATTCACTTCGTGGATATGGTGTGATCTTTTTTTTTTTCATTCCCTTTACTTGGCGGACTCTTCTAACTGCGTCACTTAGAACTGCAGCGCCCTCGCACGCTCTAGCGGAAGAATTGCACAAGCCTCTCTTTCCAGCCAAAAAGCCATGCATTGCGACCTTCGCAGCTCAATTAACTTCAATTGCAATCTACCAAGCGCACGAGTGAGCAGGTGCCTGCACACTGACACGAATGGCGCTACTTTAGTTATTTTTCAGGGACTTTATGCCCACCTCGTACCTTGAAAGGTGTCGCGGGCGGAATTCCAGGAGGGAGGGGGTAGAGACGCACCATTCCTGCCTTACGCGACGCTTTACGACTCGGAAAAACAAATTCTGCAAGCTGTAATGCGGTCAAAGATTTGTTGCCTCCGGCAATTCGAGGAGCTTTTAAACTTTAACGACCTCATCGAATTCTTGAAACTTTTTAGCAGATATTTCTGCCAATTTCCCAGCACGTCTGCTGTTGAGTCCGTACCGGCCGATACAACATAGCGACACCCGTTCTTGTATTTTTCTTTCTTCTTCTTCAAACACCTTTCCTTGCAATGTCAACTTTGACGCGCCGAAGCACTTTTGGTGTTCCCTCACTCGTCAGTGTGCTCGTCCAGCCCACACCGCTGAAAAGCTGATGGCAACTGCTTTCTCAGGCTCAAGTTTTGCGTACCTAAGCTCTCGCGCCCTTTGCACATCCCGAATAATGCAGGCAGAGTACAAAAAGAAGCAACGAGCTTGACACCCTTGGCTTGGGGCCCGCAAGAAAAATATCTGTATACTTGTCCGAGAAATGCGAGTTCGAACATCTTTACAATGGCAATGGATATGCACGCACGTGGTTGCTTTTCAAGCGAAGCTTGCACTAACTGATTTGTGAAGGTGGTTAGGTTCGCTAATGCCCTCCTCACCATAGGCGTGCGCACAGGGGGGGGGGGGGGGGGGCAGGGGGGGCGGCCGCTCCCCCTAATCACCGAAGAGGTGGGCGCAAAATCTGCCCCGTACATTGACCTTTCTATTCACCTAAGAAATGGGGGGTGGGCGCGAAATCTACCCCATAGATTGACCTAGTAGGGTGGGGGGCGCTGCGATGAACCTTCGCCCCCCCTGATGGGGTACCCTGCGCACGCCTATGCTCCTCACCCACAGCTGGCGAGCACAAACAAAAAAAAAGCTTAGCCAAGGGTCACGAGAAGACACGGAGATAGTACAGCAAGTTAAAAAAAGTGTCCTTTGCCCAACGAAGCGTATCTGATGCCATTGCGGCAACCCTCTCCTTACCACTAACCCACTTCCAGCGTTACATTCCAACCTCCCTCCCACCCGCAGTAGATTTCGAGAGGGAATGCCAGGTGCTTAGCTATAGACAGCCTGTGTTAGCGGACCTCACAGCTCTTAGAGGGGGGGGGGGGAGGTGGCGAGCACGGGCAGGGATTGAACATAGCTGGAAAGGGGGGTGAGGGTATGCGCTGGTGTAAGGATAAAGAGCGGTCTCAAAAAGCAGAGTAGACTCCAACACTACTCTCACCGCTCGCATTTTTCACGAATGCAGTCTTTGAAGCAAGCAAGAAAGAAAAGTGCATATCCTGTATTCAGCTCGTTGCTTTCGTATTCGTTCTAGCACTGCATTTCCGTCGTCATAATAAGGCGCTTAGCGATGTCTCCTCATGTGAAACAAATTAGCGCCTTTCTCTTGTGCTTCATGAATCACTAGCTATCATTATGAACCCCGAACCACTTGCCCACGTGTCGTTATTCTGCAAAGAAAAGCAGTGCGTTACACATGACCGCGCCAAGCTCCGCTTGCCCCCATTTACCCGATCGGGTAAAGGCTGCTGAATTTTTTAGATGTGAAGCATCTTATAGCGGAGTTCAATCCGGTGGTAGTGTGCGGCGTGACCACCCTTACTGCGCATGCGGAAGCCCTCTCCACACACACCTCCTCTCCCTATCGACTCCCCTCTCGCCTCCCCCTCTCCACTTCTCATTCCCCCTCTCATTTCCCCTCTCCCCTCCCCTCACCCTCTCAGCTTTCCCTATCCCTCCCCCTCTCCCTCTGTTCCCTCCCTCTCCCCTTTTCCTCTCTTCCCTACCCTCTCCACTCCCCCTCTGAAACCAACTCCACCTAGATAAACTTCGTCAAGGCCTGGAAGCTGTTCGAGTGACGTGTCGCTAATGGGCTGACGCTCGACCTGCGTGAGCTACGGTATTCGTGCTCTAGCGGCCGTTTAGTTCATTTAATATACGCCGAAATCGGTATGGCGGGACAGGAGTGTATTACAAACAGGACTCATAGGCTGTAACATGTAAATTATGACATGCATGTCATGTAAGGCTTGATTTACATGGCACACTCTTTGAGCGTTCGCTGCCGTTTCAATAAATGTATGTATACCAAAATTGGTATAGCGTGACATGGCTGTATGACGAACATAAATGACTGGTAGTAACGTAAAAATCGGGACAGTCATGCCACGTGCGGCATGACTTGCACGCCACGCTCGTGGTGGGCTCGAAACCGTTTGGCTAGCAAGATGTGTTCCAAAACTGGTATGCCGTGACGTGACTGTATGAGGAGCAGAAGTGACAGGTCCTGGCATGCAAATCATAACATATTTGTCAAGTAAGGCTTGAATAATATGATATTGTCTAAGTACACTTCCGGCTGTTTCGCTAACTGTATATATACCAAAAGCAGCAGGACGTGAAATAAGTGTGTGACGAATATAAATGAGCAACCATGTATTGTATATACCAGAATGTAAGTTCTATAGCAAGGTATTCAACGAAATGTACATGCATGAATGCACGACAGAAATTGAATAGTGAACCCATTGTTATGACATGAAGGCCTTCATTTCCCTCACAGAAAAATAATGCGATATTGCAGCTCCTTGCTGACTGCTACGCATTACATCAACTTCCACAGTGCGTGACATGTGGCGACTTTTATATTGGATTGAAACCCCCGTTATTTACGTGACAAATGTTCTAATAATGAAAAAATTCGGCAGATCCCACGTAAAGTGAGAGTCGATGTTATGCGAAGCATGCGGCGGGAATGTGACTGTGGCGTAAATTTTTTACTGAGAGAAACGTTAAAAAGTGAGGCTAAAGATTCGTATAAATTTTATACGCATACATATACGTTGAAGAGCTACATACGTACTATATAACTAGTTCTTTACAGTTGGGTAAGGCTACCAACGGCAACGTGGGCATTACCAACACCAGAAACGTTAAGCTGACATGTAGTGCTCCTCCTTATGACGTAAAACGTACGCACACTTCACGAACCCATGTGCATGTGTGGAAAGGTTCCTGACAGTTCATGAACAATGTCATCATCACCATGGTCAGTGAGCACCAACAGCTGGTCATGACTTGTTATTGGATCCGGTCGTGATCGCAGTGACGAGGGGTATAGTGCAGCCATTGGAAATCGTGGATGCATTGGTCATTTCGTCGACAAATTGTGTCGATAGAGCCGGCGAGATGTCGGAACCTGAATTCACCGTTCGCGTTGGTGAGGTATAGGCCGTCGAGGCTGGTGGGCCTGGATAGTGCTACGTAGAGCAAGATCAGTGGATGGCGCTTGTATTCCTAGACTACCTGGGCGTATGTGGCCTACGTAGCCTAGTGTACAAAGCGGATGTCAGTCAATCTGGCATCATCCTCGGTCAGCATGAGGCCATCGCCCAGCCTCGTAAGCAATGAAGAGGACACTGCGCCGCTCTGGCGGACTAAGTGCTCTTTACGGTGCGATGGTGTGAATATCATACGTAACTTTCGTTAATGTAATCCTCCGGGGTCGAGCAATGCTTCAATATAGCTTGCTGAATCAAAGTAATAGAAATGTAATGTTTATTTGACTGCTATAGAAGCGGAGCCAACACTGGAACCACATACGTTAATCTGATATGACGCCTGTATCGTAGGAGTATCATGTAGTGTTTACTGCTTTCTTGCAAAATTAGATAGCCAGCACCATAACCACAATTGACGTTGCACCGCCATTACGCCTGCAGAGGCTGTTTTTCCCAACCAGTTTATACACCTGGCGTGGCTCTGTGGTAGAATACCTGATTGCCACGCAGAATACTTGGGTTCGATTCTTGCTGGGATCCTAATTTTCATTCTTTCCATTCGTCGGGTCAACGCTACCGGTGTCGGTTTTTCTTAACGCTCTCCCATCTAAGTTACGAATGTCTGTTCTCGCCGTTCCTGGGTACATATAAACTGTCAATCACCTGTGGCGCATACCCGTACACCGCGGCCAGTGGCAAACGGGTATGTGCCACTTGTGTCTGGAGCAAACGGTTTGACGACGTACACCACAAGATTTTCGCGTTATTCCTGTCTTGACCCGACCGTCATATTCGTTAAATCTTCTTACCCTCCCGTGCCAATTTTGGTCTACACCAAGTTAAGGAGGTGAACATGAGAGCACCCAGACCTAGGCGGTTAGATAGATAGATAGATAGATAGATAGATAGATAGATAGATACGTAAAAAGAAACGCTCAAAGTGCCAAAGGTTCGCTAAGAAATGCTTCGCATTTAAAACAACGCAGGCTTCAACGTATATAAATAAGCATACACATCTTGTTCCTCATTTGTGCCTTGTTTATTTCAAACTTCTCGTAGAATATCTTCCGGACTGAAGTGTTTTTCGCACAACTGCAAGTGACAAGAAAGTGACAACTTTACGACTCGCGTTTCTGCAGTTCACCCTAACATACTGTGAAACCCACGCACGTGACAAAAATGCAACGTAATGCCATCATACTACATGAAACGGAATACACGAAAAACAAAACAGAAGGTGTGTATTTACCTTTGAATTCTCTGTCAGGCTGAAATTATCCCTTGGGATAACACGTACCCATGCCTACCGCGTTTCTTCATCGGTTGGAAATCCAAATACTTGTACCTTGGGCCTCGAGTCATAGTTGCCACAACAATGTGGAACACAACACTTCACTGGCATCACAGCCTAGTCACTGAGCTACCAACACGCGCACAAACACAAGCAGC
Source organism: Rhipicephalus sanguineus (assembly GCF_013339695.2). Taxonomy (NCBI): domain Eukaryota; kingdom Metazoa; phylum Arthropoda; class Arachnida; order Ixodida; family Ixodidae; genus Rhipicephalus; species Rhipicephalus sanguineus. The sequence continues at coordinate 85,533,513 of NC_051178.1, forward strand.
ACACATCACAGCTTCGAAGGAACTGACGGCACTCAGAGAAACGCAGCATTAGTGTTTCTCGCACTGCTTTCAACTTAACTCGGCATCGGATTGCAGCCAGCGCGTGAGAGGTTCGATACACGTCCAGCTTCGAACACTAGTAATGCTGAATTGACCAAAACGCCGATACGAACGCACCGCCCAACGCGGGCGTAGGTGATGATCCGCCACCAAGCACAGCGCACAACGCAACCAGCGTCGCAGCCCTGTAGGGATGCATGGGTGCTAGCGTCCGCCGAGCAAGAGCGGCCCACTGAAAAAAGTCAGCCCACTACCTCTGACGTCGCGTGACAAATGAGAGCTTCCCGGCCTTGACGAAGTTTGTCTAGGTGGCGTTGCTGAAACGCGGGCTCTACATGCCGAAACGCTACTTCGCATCGCCTCATGGTCCTCTTTAGCGGGAGATGGTGTGAGTTTTTTACTTATTTATTAGTACCCTGAAACCCCGAAGGCATTGCAGAGGGCAGTGGTACATTTGAGCATACATAAGCAATTAACAGTTACATCGATGTAAAAAGACAACACAAATAAAAGTGAGGCTCGCCAATGGATACTCTCAGTTTGAACAGCGCTCCTGTTGCAAAGGCGGCCGAAGCAGCGAACGAAACTAGCGTGCTTCAAGTGTCGAGCTGTAACAATTGATAGTTGGCGCTCATTGTCTGTTTGTTCGTTTAGCGGCGTCCCTTGCTCGACTGACTTTCGTACGCTCCGTAACATGAGCGCGGACACCACGGTGAAACCTTGAAACAACCCTCTTCCCCTCATCACCAGAAAACCGCGCGAGCAGACAGCGGAAGGGCAAGGTTCTCCTTGCGCAAATATAAGAAGAAGCGAGCGAGCGAGCCGACGACTTTTAAATGCGCCCGTCGTGCTCCTAGCGCCATCTCGCTGGCAATGAAGAAACGCTTATAAGCGCCGCCGTCTCTGAGTCCGTACAGCGGTAAAGGGTGTGTATATAACGCTCGCCGTTAGCTACGCGGAGGATCTGCGTTTCGTGGCGTAGCGGTTAGCGCCTCTCGCTGCGGAGCAAGAGGTCCCTGGTTCGATTCCGCGCTTCGGAAGCATTTTTCTGAATTATTTTTCTTTGGGGCTTTTATATATATATATATATATATATATATATATATATATATATATATATATATATAAATACTTATACATATACGGTGCATGACGGCGACGGCAAAATTCAGCCAAGACTGTCCATATAATTGCTATCGCAATAATAAATTGTGTAACAATAAGTAATATAATACAACAGCAACGCAGCATTACATGTAAGAGTAGCAAGAAAGTGTTAGCTATGTGTATTTCATTGCCCCTGGTTTGCAGTAAACCTTTCAGTTGCCAACTCAGTGCCTTGTGCTGTGATTTTTGTCTTAAATATAAATATTCCTGTTCTTTCTGGGAACTAGTACGATCAGTCTGAAGACGCACCCCCCTTCTTTCAACACGGCATTCTTGCATTTGGCTTGAATTTGAGCACTTGGGGCTCTTTGAAAGTAGCAAATTGCCGCCTCATTTTAGGCGTTCTGTACCAAGCTTCGACCATACCTTTGGACATACTGGTAGGCTCTTATCAGCGCGGTCTTATGCGGGTTCTTTTTAGGAGCGAAGCTCCTTAAGGCGGCACGCGTTCGTCCCTCGTAGTCGTAGTAGTGCGTAACCAGTCGTAACGCTAGTACCAGATCTTGACCTCCAAGGTGGTGCCGGTGGGAGATTTTTCCTGTGCGTTGTTGAACAACAAAATATTCGCAGCGTGCGCGTTAACTAAAAGCCGAATTCTTCTGTCTCTCATTCCCCATTAGGAGCCATTGGCATGTTCCAGTAGGAAACGTCAGTAGAAGTGGAAGTGTAAGTGTTAGCTAAAAGCCGACTTCTGCTGTCTCTCATGCCCATTAGCAGCCATTGCTTACCTCCAAGGCAGTGCCTGGTGAGATTTCTCCTGTGCGTGATTAAACAATAAAAATTTTGTTCAAAACGCCGTTGATTGATGAAATAAACCAACGAAAGACGCCAGATGTTTTCTAAAAGCAAAACGAAAGAACGCCAGATGTTTCTAAAGCAAAGCGAAAAGACGCCAGCTGCTTAACGAAAGACGCCCGATGTTTTCTAAAGCAATGGTTTTCTAAACAATGAAAATTCACAGCGTACATGTAAAATTAAAGTGAGCTGCTAGTCGTCATAACTCATCGAACCTTTAGTATAAACGCGCCCGATCTCACGTCGGTGATGATGTACTGGGCAGAATTCGCGGAAGATTCACGGTTTACCGATGAACCTCCGCAGCTTCGCCCACTCATCATCATTCACTCCGTGGATATGCTCTGTTTTTTTCGCCTTGTGTTCGTGTTCGACGGCGTACTCATACGACTATCCGTAATTTTCCATGAGATAAAGGGTATACTGACCGCTACGACTGGTTCTTACCCGATTTCGAAGAATATCTTGCTAGAAACAACAGCAATCACAACCTGTGTAGAATTCTGAGTGGTCGAAATTTGCCGGAGCCCTCCACTGCGGCGTCTAAACACCAACTATTAAACACAAACTATTATTATCTGCAATCTCTTCGCAAAAGCGCGACATCGACTAAAAGCAAAGGTAGCATTTATATTATTCGAGTCAATATTATATTAAATCTCAGGGTTTAACGTTCCAAAACCACGATCTGATTATGAGAGACGGCGTAGTGGAGGGCTCCGGAAATCTTTACAGCCTAGAGTTCTTCAACGCGCGCATAAGTCTAAGAACACGGGCCTCAAGCATTTTCGCCTCCATCGAAAATGCGGCCGGGATTCGATTCCGCGGCCCTCGGGTTAGCAGTGGAGTACCATAACCACTAGACCACCGTGGCGGGTATTATACGAAACCTTAGAGAGGAACATGTTTCCACAGTTTTAAAGGGTGGTGACTTCGATTATGCAAAAGGTAGTCACCTCACATTATTTTCGTTTTTGCGTAGTCAATGGGCAGTCAAGCACTGCAGGACTACTTGGGGTCTCATGCGCGTTTTCAGAAAAGCGTCATAACGTAATGTGAACCTTTCTTCACGCGTGATCAGGCCTTCGAACGCCAAAGCGTAGCAAAAGAGTTCATTTAATTTGTTCTGGCAAAAACGCATGCATGCACTCGCCCACTGAAAACAAATGGCGTAAGCACCATTGCGCCTGCACAAGGTAACACGATTGAAAACCTAATTTTCTTGGGAGGTCTGCTGGCCCAATCTGATCATTAAAGGAAAAATTCTCAATACTGCAAAAATCGCGTGTAATGTTACATTTCTCTTTACTATAGACATTGAGATGCGCGGGCAATAACTTTTTGTGTGTTGAAAGCTATCTCATAATTTTCAAACTTGCCTGGAGCTTGTAAACTCTTCACGTGTGTTATTCTAGATAAGCCTTTTACGCCGCTCCTTTGATATTTATAGTATGAGCCCGGCCAAATCAAATATTGCCGATTTTTCGTCTGGTTGACAAAAAGCTAAGTCAGTCTGATTAGTTCACATGAGTCCGCTTCGGGAAGTGTTGGTGAGTCTGAGTCCGAGTGAGTCAGTACATGCAATATACCTGTATGACTGTATATGACTGATAAATGTGTGATTACTACAAAAAAAAACGTCGCAAAACGGCTTTTTAATTATCACTCGTAGATTTGTTGCATTGTTCTATGAAGGTCTGTTATTTAATAAAACGCTTTACACCAAACAGACTGCTAACATCATTCGCAGTAGCTCTTGGGTCTTTTACAAATGTATGGCAGTTTGCACTCATATTATCACTCAGTCTGTCTTATTTTAAAAGAAAAGCGCCTTATTTCATGCTGAAAAGCATGTTCAACATAACTAGAGCTGGCACAGAATTTTATTTATTTATTTATTTCAAAATACTGCACGCCAATTGGCCCAAGCAGGAGGGGCAATACACATAAAAGAAATATACAAGGATGGCATAATACATGTAATGGTACAAACTAAAACTAATACAGAACAATGAAAGCTCGAGAACAAAAGACAAGGGGCATAAACTTAATAACGCTCATATATAGTAATGAAACAAAATCAGCACTTAGAAAACATTTAGTCTAACAAAAGATATGCTCTTCCAGAGCGTGAACGAAGTGTGGTGACATAATGACTGAATCTGGAAGCCTATTCCAGCCCTTTATAGTTTTAGGAAAGAAGCTATTTTTAAATGCCTTAGTTTTAGCGAAAATTGGTTTCTATGTATGAGCTCTGGTGTGTCTTGTTTGTCGAGTTGTAATAGGATGAAGGTAGGGCAAATCATTTACATTGATGTTGCCAGCCAATATGTTATGTAGAAATTTAATGCGATAAAACTTTCTTCTGGAAAGTAAAGAAAATATTTTGTTTTCGGTCATGAGTGCACTAGGGAAATCTGTTCGTTTATATTTATTAACAATAAATCTAATGGCCTGGCGCTGAATCATTTCAAGCTGATTAATGTCTTTTAGCGTATGAGGATCCCAAATTTGTGACGCATATTCTAATTTCGATCGCACGTGAGTGTTCACAGCAAGCAAGCGCACTTGAGGAGAAGCATAACGTAGCCTTCTACGCAAGAAGCACAACTTCTTAAATGCCTTCGTGCATATTTCTGTAATATGTTTATTCCATGTTAATTTGTCGGTAAAAGTTACTCCAAGGTACTTGTAACTGTCAGCTGCTTGAATGGGGACGCTGCTGGAGAGGTACTGAACTATTATTGGGGTCTTTTTTCTTGTGATTCTTAATAAAACGGTGTTCTCGACATTTAACTGCATATCCCAAGAGTGGCACCAAAAACCTATGTTATTATTTGCTTGTAGGAGCAAATCTTGGTCGCTCGTAGAAGTTATTGCTTGAAAGATAATGCAGTCATCTGCGAAATGTCTGACACTGATGAGGGAATACTCTCTGTTAAATCATTAATATAAATAAAGAACGACAAGGGCCCCAATACACTACCCTGCGGTGCACCAGAGCTAACAGGAAGCAGCCGAGAATGGCAACCATTGATATCTACAATTTGTTGCCTGTTGCTCAAGTATGATGCAGTCCACTTATTGAGATAACCTGGAAGACCAATTAGTCCAAGTTTATACAAACGTTTTGAATGCGACACTTTATCGAAGGCCTGACAAAAGTCAAGAAATAGCATATCAACTTGGCCACCTTTATCAAGAACCATAGAGATTTCATGTACCGTTGTTACTAGCTGCGTTACTGTTGACATACCTGACCGGAACCCATGCTGATGAGGTGTCAAAATGTTTTTCTCGCTAAGATATGTTCTAATTTCTCTTGCAACAATATGCTGCAACATTTTACAACAGGATGGAATAATGCTAGCCGATAGATAGAAGAATTCATATGCTAGCCGTAATGCTCTGTGGCGATGAACTTGATTGGGGTCTCTAAGGATTGCTTAATTATAATTTTCAAGTCGGCTGCAATACCACTCGAATATGAGGCGCCAAGGCTTCTAGAGGCGGTCGTATGAAAACAGGCGTCAAGCGTGTAAAGTGGTGGTTTGACATTCAGTGCGGCAGAACCAAATAACTTTTCAGCAGTTTTGCACTTGAACTGTGCCTTAATATTTTGATAAATAGCAGCAGTACATCATAAGAAATGACGACAAATTGTTTTCTTTTTTTCAAAACGACCCGCATCTGCCCTTGTACAAAAATCTTCCCGTTCGGAGGTTACTAAGTTTCATAAGTGTCCCTGAATTACCTTCAATCGCAGTACGAGTGCGCTACGGCATGGTCTGTAAAAATAGGCTCGTGGGGAGCGTGGCTCCCCCCTAACGAATGACGGGAAAAGACGACGCCTTGTTGTTGGTAGTGGTTGCGAAGGAAGAAGAAAACAAATCACAGCATATCCACGGGGTGAATGATGACGAATGGGGCGAAGCTACGGAGGGAATCATCTGTAAACCGTGAAACTCTTCCGTGAAATGCGCCCAGTACATAATATAAAGAGTGTGAAACATCGTGTATATATTAAACATCAAACTTTTATTGTACTGTTGGTTTACGTGGTCCCTTCATTATCACTTGTGATCGGTGAAATGCAAGGAAGAAGTCCGCTCCCGAGCGAAAGAGCGCCAAGAGCGACCGCATTCCCCGCTCGCCCTGTGCGAATTAAAGGCAAGGCTAGAGGGAAGACAGGACGCGCGTTCCACGACGCGAGGTCGGTAGCATGCCCAACGAAAGCCAACGGAACGCGATCGTGTAAGTGCTCCGGCTTCGCATCGCCTCATGGTTCCATTTAGCGTCCCAAAACCAAATATATTGCTCAAGGTGTGCCTTGCGTTTTTCGTAGAAATAATTTCTTTATCATGTACATTAAGACGAAAAGTTGAAAGCTCACTAGAGTGTATCGCCCGCAAAGTATGTCTTTTAGTGTGATTTAACTCTCGTACGGCAGGGTCCTCGCGCCGTTGCCGGTCCACCTCGCCCGTTAACGATCGGGCGAGGTGGCTACATACAACAACTACTACTACACTTTAAGAAAAACATCTGGCGTTCTTTCGTTCTGCTTTTACAAAATATCTGGCGTCTTTCGTTGGTTTATTTCATCAATCAACGGCGTTTTGAACAAAATTTTTATTGTTTAATCACGCACAGGAGAAATCTCACCAGGCACTACCTTGGAGGTAAACAATGGCTGCTAATGGGAATGAGAGACAGAAGAAGTCGGCTTTTAGCTAACACTTACACTTCTACTTCTACTAACGTTTCCTACTGGAAAATGCCAATGGCTGCTAATGGGGAATGAGAGACAGAAGAATTCGGCTTTTAGTTAACGCGCACGCTGCGAATATTTTATTGTTCAACAACGCACAGGAGAAATCTCCCACCGGCACCACCTTGGAGGTCAAAGCGTAAGACTTGTTACGGACTGCTACGATGACGACGACTACGAGGGACGAACGGGTGCCGCCTTAAGGAGCTTCGCCACTAAAAAGGCACTGCAACCCACGACGCCTTCCGTGTCGTGTGTCGAGCAAAGGGGGATACAATGCTGGGGACCATGTGCGAGAGCGGAGGGGGATACAATGATCGGGAGCTTGTGCGGGAGAGCGAGATCGAAGGGGAATACAATGCCTCAGTGAGTCCCCCTTGCCACTGGCGCGGGCAACACATCGCCTGCGCACGTTTACTATTTTAGCTTCTGGGGTGGCATCTGGTGGCAACTTCCTCAACTACGTCAATGTCCCCTATTCCTGGCCATGTTTAAAAAGAAGAGAAAGTCTGGCTACGCCCCTGCCACCCAGACTGAGCTCAAACGGCAGCTGGCGAACTGGGCGATTCGGGTGGCGTGACGGCGACCCCTAGAGTAATAAGAAATATCAGTATATTTCGTAACTACGCGAAGAGTTACCTAGTCAACAATTACCTGCTAAACAGAAAACCCCTAGAATATACCTACTACAGGAATTGCGCAAACCCCATTACTAATCACTGGTACATTGAAAATAAACACAAAAATGATAATAAATAAATGCAGAAACATATATATAACAAAATAATTAATAGTTATTAGTAAGCGAATATGTAAAACAAAGATATATATAAGTAAATAACTACACCAATAAGCTGCGCCCTGCACTTCTGGCCCTTGCAAATCGTGGTGCAAGTGCTTTAACGGAGCATATGATACATTAAAAAATTATACAATAATGAACAATGAAATAAATCCCTCCGCTAGACAGCTTCGCTGGACATACACCTGCACAGAGTAAAGGTATGAATCTGTCATGGGGAACAAATGATCATTGAGGTGGCAAACTGGGCAAATTGGTGAGGCGCTCAGCCTGTTTAGTGCCGTATTGGACTTATTTTACGTTTTAATTGGTACTTTACGTGCAAATCAATAACGGAAATGTGCGTTTCAAAAAGCTTTAAATGAACTCCATGATAACAAATTTAAGTCAATGTATTTCACTGTAACACAGGATGGCGCTGAAGTGAAGCATGAAAGTAGCGAAAATAGCTTTCGTGCCGTGAAGCGTCCTACCCTTGCCTTGTACCAGTGATGTTGAATAAGCAGCATACCAAATTATTTTGTGATCTACTCGAAGTGCGAGACATTACATTTCGATCGCCTTATTGTTTCTGAAATCGTTAGCTTGCTGGGTCCCCGATTATTCGCAACAAACAGCGGGTCAGATAACGGTAAAACCCTTTTCACAAAGTATTACTCACGCAACGTACGTTCTCAAGGGGAAATTATTATTCAAGAACTTTCAAGGGCAATGAAAATATACTTATCAACTTCAAGGTTCCTCGAGAATTTCAGTCGCCTGCACTAGCCCTGAACTGTTTCAAAGAGATAGAAAAACGAGTTTCAAGAACAAGAGCAAACAGCCGCAATGTCAGCAGCTTGAGAAGGCTCCTACCCCATTTTCCTTGGCACGAAAATCCATACAGAGAGAATATGAACTGTTCGTACGCTGTTTGTAGATACGTTTGAACTACATTATTGGAAGCAAAAGGTCCTCCACTTCCAAATCACACGAATTCGAAGTTTAGCACTACGACCGGTTGATGATGGAACTTTCATAAAATAAATTTTTATCGGTTGAGAAAAACGAGCTGTGCTTCATTCGGCTTTACTTGACGTTAATTGCACGTCAAACAACGGCGCGTTCTGAGCGCCGCTGTTTGAAGCAGTTTACGTTGATTTTCCTTTCTTCATTTGCGCATCGCATGGTTATCATTATTCATAATTTAATTAGCGATGTTAGTCATTTCAGCTCCTACTGGCACTCTTTGTTTTTCTCTATCGCTCATCGAAGTTGGCGTACAGGAAACACAGTTCCTTGATTGCGCTGTAACGCTCCAATAAGAGTTTACCTTAATATTGAACGACTTATGAAGTCCACATAGGCAACTCATTAAAAGGAAGTCCCGTGTGCACGCTATGAAGCACTTCAACTCAAATTACAGTCGAATCTTCGTGAAGTATGTAAAAGCAGTCAAGCAGATTTGATTTCGATTTCTTCTTTCAATGAGATGAACTTCTTCGCTGCCATAGATGTGCCGACAGGGTGAACTGTCGTTATATGGGTGATTAACGAGGCCTGAGCGCAAGCGTGATCACCGTCTAGGCGATGGAGCTTCGTCATGGCAACGCAATCAATGCTTTCTACTACACGTTATAAGAGAAGTAAAGCGAGCGGACGGGACAGCTTCGCTCAGCCGGTGAAGGTAAGTGGACGATGCTCTTCGTACCTCACTATGTTGACTTCACGTGCAGGCATCGTTCAAATAGAGCGTATCGAACAAGGATTGACAGCTGTTCACTCTATTTCTTGCGTAGATAAGCTGTTGACTTCGCAGCGTCACGTGGTATAGAGAGAGGAAAATTGTGGTCCTCGCCATATGAAAGCCTTTAGATGACTCATAATCTATGCAGCTGGCACCTGGAAAGATTTATCCGCAGACTCGTCAAACAAAACAATAATGGTACACGAAACACGATCGATCACAAACGCACTGGACAAGCCAGAACAAATGAACGTGGACAAACCAGCAAAAAGCAGAGATAGAAAGCACGTGACATGCGCTGCTCTTATATCGTTTTCTGTTTACCGAAACACCTAAATACGCGACAAAATTATCAAGAAATATATAGTAAGAGCAATCCCCAAATTCGAAGCTTAGTTAAAATGAAGATGACAGAGCTGAAGTGAAGGTTGCCAAACAATGCATTATGGTCTTAGGTGGTACATTTATTGCACTAACTTAATAATTCAGTAAAATGGGCCACTAGAGATTAAACTGTTCGGGCGATGAAAACAAGCTGTTATGCGTGGAGACAAAGCGAACAAACGTGTGATCGCATGTCGTAATGTAATAAATGAAAATTATGATGACAGAGACATAAGGAGTATTTGCTCTGATTCAAGTATTGGCATGAACCGTCAAGCAAAAAAGAATCGCCTTATGGAGGTTTACTTGCTTACGGCAAGCTTTTAAAATATAAAATTTGCAACCGACGTAGTAATTCGAGAATAATTAAGGAAAAAAATTTGTGTCCCTGTCAGCACAATGAGGCTGCTTTCAATGTAAACACCACATTCTATTTAATATAGCAATAAAAGCTTTACGAACGCTATACGCAGGTACAAATTCTATTTTCCTGCAGTGATTTGATGTTGATTTAAATCGCAGAAGCACCGTTGTCGGGTGGCTAAATTATTAGCCGATATAATCTCTATATTGCGCACGCTCTATTATTTGAAATGTTTGCACAAAGTTCGTGTAACTTCGCTAGATGTTGTCGAGTATATAGTCCGATTAAGTTTCAGCCTCGTATGTGACAGAAATTCATGCTCATATTTAATCTTGCCTTTCTTGACAGCAAAGCGGCACCAGAGAGTGTTATACAAATTACTTGGCGGTGCCTCCAGACACGTTCTTAAGGCCATTCAGAGAATACTTGACCTATAAGGAGCAAGTGTCTGTCCCGGTAAGTAGTATATTTGCACTTTCTGTGTTTTGCAGTCTTCCTTCTGCCGGTGTTGTTAACCGTCATGCGCAACTCCCTTTCCTTTACCTCACTTTAGTGCAGCTGGTTGGATGAATGTAATACTTATATTCGCTCGTTCTTCTCATATCAATGTTTTTTTTTTTTTTTCAGAAGTACTGTGAAAGAGGAATAATGCCAATGCGTTCTCAGAGAAGGCGCCACCGTCATCACCTCCCTCCTGTGTCCGGTGGCGGTCACGCTGTGTGGACCACCACTTCGCTCTCGGAAGGGCCTGCCGAAGAGCCCGGCGCATCTGCGGAAGAGGAGGGCAGCGTCGTCGAAGTGGAAGTCGAGGCTGCCAACCTCGTCGACAGAGTCTCGAGGATAGCGTTCCCAACAGCGTTTGTCATCCTTAATATCGTATACTGGTCGTTGCTTTTATTCAACCCGCAAAGCCGCGTAAGCTCAGTAGGCACCGTATAAATAAGCTCGAGCATGCTTATCCCAGCTAAGCTCAGCTAAGGCAAACAGCAACTGAAAACTATCTCCTTCCTACGTTGCGTAATAAGTTACGTATCTCTACATGAAAATATTAAAAAGTTCCAGATCAAATAGTACGTATCCCGATTTCATTTATTTAAACCTTCAGTAGCTAAGAAGGAAGCGACAGTGGAGTGTGGCGCGTTCCCAGCAACGTCGCCTGTAGCAGCTAACAGCAAAATCGCGAGTTTGGCTAGTTGGTTGGTGGATCATCATCGTAAGATATCTTGCGGCGCAACAGGGTTAGACTACCGACAAAATTAAGGAATGCACACAGCGCTGAACTCACAACTAAATTTAATAACAAAAAAAGAAGGAACACATATATGTAACAATGAGTCTTCCAAATCCTGCACATTTCGTAAAACAACATAAATCATGTCTTCTCTAACAGATAACTGTACTATTCATATAGAAGAGTGATTGACGGTTGACTGATACAACTTACGCTGTATGTTATAAAACAGGCTTCCGCTATTTCACGCGTGCGCTCATCAGCATGTCTGTATTTTACAGCGCACGCGTGAAATAGCGGAAGCCTTTTGTATAAGACACAGCGTAAGTTGTATCAGTCATTCAGTCAACCGTCAATCACTCTTCTAGATGAAGAGTACAGTTATCTGTTAGAGAAGACACGATTTATGTTGGTTTACAAAACATGTGCAGGGTTTGAAGAGTCATTGTTACTTTTATATCTTCCTTCTTTTTTCAACAATAAATTTAGTTGCGAGTTCAGTGCTGTGTCCATTCCTTCTTTCTGTCCGTTTTCTGACCCTGTTGCGCCGCTATATATATTACGATGAGCTGGTAATAGCCGGCGTCACAGTGACGAAGGTAACGCGTGGTGGAGGGAACCATCTTGTTTAAAGATGCGAGACTGGTGAAGTTACTGGAGTAGGACATACGTCTCAATGTGTTTTGATTTGTTTATTAACACAAATACCTTGGTGTTCCTATGAATAAAAGAATCCGGAGTATGGTGGCGTCGTGAACACAAAGAGAAGCGAAACTCACATGATCCACTGATAATCTCATGATCACGTCACATAATGGCTTCAGTATTGAGGACATCTGATGGCGTCATCAGATGGCATCGCCGCTTCGTCGCAGGTGAGCCAAACGTGGAGATATTGCAATACTGGGTGCGGTGAACAAATCTGCTGGGGTGGTGGGGGAAAGGGGGGGGGGGGGGGGTCGCTGCCTATCAAACATTTATGTTAATAAATAAATTGCATAGGAGGTCCCATTTCAATTTACACTACGGGACCTCCTTCTGTATATCCTTACCTTGTACATTGTGTTATGAATGAATAAAATTTGATTTGATTTGATTGATTGATTGATTGATTGATTGATTGATTGATTGATTGATTGATTGATTGATTGATTGATTGATTGATTGGAGGGGCGTCGGAAGGAGGGGCAGCTCAACCAAGAATACCAGAGTAACTTTATGAATGTCTCGTGAGAGCGTACGCCTTCGTTGGTGCTCTCGTTCGCATTACCAAAAAGCGCTGCAATTTTTCAACGTCTTTCAGTAGTTTACACTTAATCGTAAGGATGAGCCAAATATGGGCGCTTGGTGAGTGTCACATACACAGTGATCAGAGTGGTCTATTCAATGGAGCAGTGCCATCTCACATAACAAAATTCCTGAAAAGAAGAAAAAACGCTTCATCTCTTCTTTTTTTTTTTGTCGACGGCATAATTTTACGACGCAAATTGGCAAAAAGCATTTTGTTAAATAAACGACGTTTTATTCGGAGCACCACGAAGAAAAATAGCCGGTCAATAATTACTAAACTGGTTTCTCGCTGCTACAAGGCATTGCGTGGAAGTTGAAATCACCCGTTTAAAAGTAACAATATTATATAACAATATAATAGCAGTAAGCTCGATTAAGCTATAATACTAAACAGCATGGTTCGCTCATGATCCATGACATCTATCTACTTAAACTCCTCTTGGTTTTGAACTTTCGCTCACAATTATGTGTTAGTAAAGCCTACGGCCACGTTAATTCGAGAAACGCGTGCACCAGCCAATTACCTTATTGCCTTACTCGGCAAAGTAAACGAACGCGCCCGTTGGTTAATTGTGTAAGTTGTAAATTTCACATTTTTGCTTTTTTTACCCTTATTAGAAAGTTCACCCTTGTTGAAAGACTGCTTACGTGATTTGATATATCACTAATACGTTGGTGTTAATACATGAGTGTAGAACGTTTCATATTAATGTATGTTTAGGTATCGAACATTACTTAATATGTAGTATGTCTCCTTGTACTTTGCCAAGCGCCGCATTAGAAGCTTGCGAAGATGGACTTCACTGCTGGTCGAGCTGTAACAAACGCAAAAAAAATTAAAAGCTTCAGTATATGTATGTTAAAGCACCATCGCTAACGAAGAGGGCAGAGTCGCGGCTGAAGACCTGGTGATCGGAATTTCATTAATCATCTAAATGGTCGTATTAATATCGTAGTAGGTAGCTTCATTCAGGTTTTCATGGTAGTTAGTGATCCTCAGAATTACTTGGCCGCTTTCACTATTAACGTGTCAAGTATACGGGCTGGATGTCAGCTACTAAAATAAATAAAAAAATAAATGAGGAGATTCTACTAGGAATAGATGCCGCCGAAACACCTGTCACAATATCAATAACGAAACTCGTACCACGATCCACGTATGACTTCAACTCCAGCCACACTAAAGTGCACACCAGTTACAGTGCACCAGTATCGGTGAGCGTCAAATATTACTTTCTAGGAAATTATTTCGTGATCGAATCTGTGTTGCATAAGGCCGACGTCGATAAATAATTATTTAAAACCATTACGTGCAGTTGATAAAAATAATATCAGCACGATAGCTTCAAGCGATACCCTTCTCATGAAGTTACGACATCGAGTTGGTAATAGTTGTCTTGCTGCTCCTACGACAGACACCAGCAGAATGCGTAGCTCTAATTTCCAAGGGGGAAAAACATGTTATGCCATTCATTCCTGTTCTTTAGGTTCAGACATTAAAAGCCCTTCTTCTAACACGCAGGGACGGCATAAAAGCATGGAATATTGGCCCCGGCTTTAGAACTTTCCACCGTAAGAATCACTGCAGTTCAGATAACAGAAATATTGTTTGAAGCACCTCGTATTCACCATAGCTTAGCAAAACCAACTATTTTCCTAGGCTTCCTTATGTACTGCAGTTGTTAGGCGTGTTGACATTCTGTATGTGATGACATATTATCGTCAGAGGACTAGGACAGAAGGAACCCACAGTGCGCGTTGTCAGAGTCTTCATAGCGTCTTACTCCACTCGAGATAAACGTGTTATTCATGACAATAATTCTAGCTGAGCGCGTTTTTACGTACTCAGGAGGAAGCAGGAGAGCAAGCCAAAGCACGAACACAGAAAGAGGACGGGATGAGCGCTGCCTGACAACAAGTTTTTGTTTGAGCCTAATCATATTCATATATATCCTTCCTTGTTCATGCGCATCGAAGAACGTCACAGGCTGTAAGCGAACATCCCGTCCTCTCGCCCCTCTCCCCTCCTGAGGATGTTATTCATGTGTTCTTTAAAGCATCTGTTGTCTATGTTTAGCAGCAATTCTATATTTGGAGTATGTTTATTTAGTGCTGTTTTCATAGCCAGGATTAGATGTACGGGAACTAATGCTAATTACATCTGTATCGTTCATTATCTGCATGTTATTTGATTATTTAGGCGGCGCGCAAACTATCGCATTACATGTAACATAACAGGCCAGCAGGCACAAAAATAGTGCTCCACGCTCGCCGTCATAGCTACTAGCGGCGCTGACTAACACTTCTATGTTTAAATGGACATATATACCCCATAAAGTGGACCGGAGGATGACCGCCGCCGTAGGTCAGTGGCAGAGCATAGGACGCGTTATTCGAAGGTCGCAGGTTCGATCACTGCCGGTGGCAAGTCTGTTCGTACATATCATATATGAATATGATTAGCCTCAAACAAAAACTTGTTGTCAGGCAGCGCTCATCCCGTCCTTCACTTTATTCATATTTACGACATCATTACTACGAATAACATCTCCTATACTTTCCTTGACTTTCTTTTCTGTTAGTTCTAACAAATGTTATGTCTAGCAAAGAAAAAAACGCGCCCTTAAAATTCCCCTTCTTTCGTTCATAACATATTTAGAGGTAGCGTTCGCTGGTTGTCAGTCCTATTTTATGAAACTTTGAGATCTCCTTGAGAGATTTCGCCAGAGCGATTTCTTGTCTAGTTCTTCGCAAGATGGAGCAGCAATTTTTTTTCTGTAAATTAGGCAAACAATTTCTTGCATTTCCCTGAAATACATATCAGAGGTTCAACTATAAGCAGCACGCACTCTCCGTGAGCAGAGAACTCCAGCCCATCGTTACGTTCAATTCGATAACAACAATAATGTTATGAACTGTTCTGCGTCGGTGGGCATACTATTAAATATCATCACTTTCCCGATGCGCATTTTGCACCTTAAAATCGGGATGCTAGAAACCTGCGCTTCTCCCAACAGGTTTCTAGGTGTGTTTCCCAGTATCGCGTTTATAACCATTTATATCAGATCACGCAGAGCGTTTCTGCGTATCGTGAAATATTTGCACTACAGGATTTTCAGGAACATGAAATTAAGCTAACTTCTAAAAGAAGGCGCTTATTCGAAAGCAGATATTTCATTTCAAAACACGTTAAATGTTTTTTTTTCGACAATAAAAGCAATGAAAGCTCGAGGTCAGGCCAAAATGAGCTTTTTAGCCGCGTGATTTGCTCTTGCTTGCGCTGTATCGTTATTGTAACAATTATTTTATTCGTTTCTTATATAGCCTCGCTACATAAGGAACACTAGGTCAGGCCAAAAGGAGCTGGTTAGTCTCCTGATTTGGCCTTTTTGGCGCTGAGTTATTATTGTATCGATGAGTTCATCCCTGCCTATCTAGCCCCGGAGCACTTACAATGGCACAAAAATTTTTCAGCATCTCTAAAGTTTAGTTTCGCTTCTTCACGTAGGAGACACAATATTAAGGTCAGACCTCATGCGGCATATAATGCGCACAATTTCCTTGTGGTTGGCACAAAAACTGGCCGATAATTAAGGACCCATATACATACGCAGATTACAAAGCTGTGCATCTAGCTTATTAGCGACCGACAGAATCTGAAACGTTAAGGAATAAATGTTCAAGAACAACATGAATATCATAAAAACGAGGAACAAGACGTAGCCCAGTTCACATGTTTCGCTCGCTTTTACACCGAATCGGTCTATGGCTAGGATCTGTCCGAGAGGTTGACATCTAGGACGGAGATGTTAAATTGTGTCCGACATGCTGACAAAAACACACAATCCGCGCGACGTGGTCACGCCATCTCTCCGAGGCGGCGCGAAATCTGCGCTGCGCAAACCGCGCGCGGATTTCGCGCCGCCTTCGATGGATGGCATGATCACGCCATGCGCCCCTGTTAGATTGTTAAATTTTGAAATATGCTGATTTAGAGGCTATCGATGTATCATGACATTTCGGTTTCTTTTTCTTTTTCAATCACTCTGTTACAATGGCGCTTCGGCCAAAAGTTAAAAACTTGTTACATTTATTTTTACTTTGACGTGCACCGCAAGAATCAATTTTAGCACTATTTGTACAACAGCTCTATAACTTCTTTGCCAGTTTTATGCCGATTCGATGCGGATGATGCTTATAGAAACACCATCAGAGCCCTGAGTGGAGAAGATAAGCCGCTGGAATTTTTAAAATAAAAAAATTTAAAATTATAGGTTTGCTTGGGTTGCTAATTCAAGCAGTTAAGCATAGCTGTGGGACACTTTGGTTAAGTCAGTAATAAATTCTGCCAGTGTCCGATAGCTCAGCTAATATGATGCAGGAGTGATTTACAGGCATATATTTCCAAATTGTCTTTCTTTGTTAGTAATGTTCGCTTTTATGATAAACAAAAATATGTTCGCCTGTAAGAGTTGCAAAACACACCTTCATGCGAGTGAATGCACTTGCGGTATTCTTTTTAAAAACACATCGATTGCGAGGTAAAAGGCGCTTTAACAAGTTTCTTTTGCCGTGGTGTTGAAAGGTCTGCGACAACACCCAACAAAAGGTTTCGTATTGGGAACTCGAGAGCTTTTGTTAAAACAATAGCATCATCCGCGTGATAAAGCGCTTAAAGCTCGTGTTATTTACACAGCACGGCGCTCTGTACTCTGGAATTCTTTCGCTACGCACGTGCATCGGTATCAATAGACAAGCAACTGTGGCAGCTGCACGTAACGAAGTTCGGTATTAAAGAAATAAAGTTTAACTTAGCCTGCGCAGCCTGATCGTAAAGTTGTCTTTTGAATGGCCATTATTAGTTTTCTCAAATAATAGCAGTGCTACAGAAAATGCACGCCATCCTTGCGGAAAAAAAAGTAATCGAGGATAAACAAAAAGTGAAAGATGTATCATACATATGCAAAACGTTTAAGTGCACCACATCTTTACATTTTTTACATATAGCATAGTACAATAAGGATTCAATGGGGGCTAGTCGGCACTGCATCGTTCTTGTTCTGCGCTAAAAAATGTAACAGGGGGACGACACGCGAACACAGACGTGCGAAACTTTCAACTGTTTATTTGCGATCAAAGCTCGTCAATATATACACAGACATGAAAGGGCAAGAAGCAGATACAAACGTGACGTAGAACATGAAAATGCGTGAAAAATGGAAGAGGGTGCAAATCTACAGATTTCATGAAGACGCGTGTGCATTTACGTGATGGTTGTCTATGAAATTAAAAGCGGGGTTTCCCAGAGCCACGGAAGGAGAGCTTACGTATGTTGATTGATCATTTTTTTGCATGAAGTAGGCCTCCATGATATCTCGCCCTTTTTTCGATTTGCTGTGTTCCAAAACCTTGGTGTCGCTGAACATAGGCTTGCACCCGCAACGTGCGTAGTGCGCTGCTAAGTGCCCTGGAGACTGTAGCATTTCAGTCGCGTATCTATGTTCTCTTAATCTGATATTTAAGCATCGTCCCGTCTGTCCAATATATGATCTTTGGCACGTGAGGGGGATCTTATAAACTACGTTGTCCACACAATCCACATACCGGTTAGCATGCCTTATCCTGCAGCTGTTGCTAGATGGTTCTTCTTTTTCGGAATTAACTTTTTTGCAGAGCCCTTTCAATTTCAAAGGCGCTGAAAACACAACTTTTGTGCCGCGCTTTTCAGCTATCTTTTTTAGGCCATGCGAAATTTTATGTATGTAGGGTAACACGGTCGCCTTCTTCCTACCTTCATCTGTGTTTTTGGCTGCAACCTTTCCGCCGCTCAGGCCCTTCAAAATCTTTTCAGCGACGGACGCTATCATATAAGGGGGCTAACCACTGTCTCTGAGTATAGAGACTTGACGCATCATACTGTTCTTGATGGTATGGGGGCATGACTTTCGGATAGACTGGTTGACGTTGGAGCTAGCTATGGCCCGCTTAACTATTTTTAATTTTCATTTCCTCTTCCCTTTTTCACGCCTTTTCATGTCTGTGTAATATTGACGTGCTTTGATCGCAAATAAACAGTTGAAAGTTTGCGCACGTCTGTGTTCCCGTGTCGCCCCCCTGTTACATTTTTTTTAGCGCAGAACAAGAACGACACGCTGTTCACAATACCAGCAATATTCAAGCGAAATATTCAAGTACGTGTATTGCATTACACAGAGCAGTGGGTCGGAGTCCATTTGCTGCGTCTGATGTTTCTAATCCAAAGGCGTCGTTGCTTCTTTTCCTTGGGAAGATTAAAAAGGCGCAAACGCTTCGCGCTGCTGTTTGAGCAGCCAACCGCGCAACAACAGCCCATCGCACGCAACAAATTCACGCATGAATGCGAGGAGCAGTCGCCATGAATACGCGCGCGAGACCATACGCGGCTTCGCACAAGCGCTTCGCAACCAACGCGCGCTCCTTAGCGATCGTGTAAATGCGGCGCGCCGTCGCGGCTCCACCAGACTCCGCGCCGCGCTGCCGCCTGCCGCCTCGACGAGGAGAAAGGGTTTACGTCACGAGAAGAGGGCGGCTCTGGGACGAGGCGCGTACAGCGGCGAGATGAAAGAATCGCCAAACTGTCCCGAAGGGTATATATCGCTCTGTGGTAGAGGAAATTGAGGCACCATCTATGAACGGATATCAGAGTTAAATCTGCGTTTCGTCTATTTCCTCCAACTCTCTTCAACCCCCTTTAGGGCGGGATCAACTCGCTCTCCTCTGGGACGTACGCTTTCCGCCGGCTTGCTGGCGTCGCCGACAGTGAAGTCCGTTGGAAAGTTTCGTGTATGGCGTTGGTAAGGCGTGCGTGAGCCGTCGTCCTTCGTCCATTTCATGGTGCTCGCTCGCTGTGTGCTTGTGCGTCGCGACGTTTTACGACTCGCGCTGTTCGTGCATCTTGCTTTGTTGCCAAAATGCTTCCAGAACAAGTCCCTGAAGATGGTGGCAGCCCTCAGAAGAACGACAGGTGAGCGTGCCCTTTGAGTGGGGATTTTCATTTTTTCAATTTGTATTCACATCGATGCCGAGTAGCTGTTTTCTGCAGTGGAGCTACAGTTATTGTTTCGAAAATTGTCTGATTTGAAAAAGGCATAATGCTGCGCTCAGATCGTTATACAAACAAGCAGCGAACATGAATCGCATGCGACGTAACTATAGTCGCAGGTGTACAACTCTCATCGAACCACGTGCTTGAATGTCTGCTTTGCATTTGTCACCGGCTAATCGCTCGCCATCGATTATAAATGCGTTTTGAGGCTCTAGGTAGGTCTAGGAAACTTGTATTGCTCTGAGACGAAGGAACCTGTTAACTTTTCCCCGAGTCGAGGGCGCTGTTTATCTCATTAGAAGTTGTCACTTTTCAGGATGGAAGCGTTTTCATTGTATTCCAGAAGGCCACACAGATCGGTGCGCCCAAAGCAAAGCTGAAGAATTGCAGAAAAGGAATTATTTCAAGATCAGCTGGCATGAATCCTCCAATATTATCTGTCAATTTTCCTCATGCTATGGCTAGTTCAAAACCGACCTTTTTGGAAATGTGATGAAAAAGGTACGGTCAATATTAGTTGTGTTATATGTAGAGTTCATGTTGAAATCATTAAAATGATTTTTACATTACTTTTTTATTTTTAGGTATTTAAGCTGCTTCCATTGTTTGTGCGATGCAGCGCAATATATTCACTTTTGTTAGTTATCATAACGATGTAATACGAGTCCAAGTTTGTCCAATGTCGTGTGCATATATCAAAAGTTTTTCTGTACTTGTGTCAGTATAATAAGTGCGTTTTTTATTGTGTGCTTGTGCCCTAGTGTTATGTTGTGTTTTTTTATTCCACTGTTCTTTAAGTTCTTAACTTTGACGGCAACTTTCGTGTTGTTTAGTGATCACGAAAACGTCTTCATTATACTGCTCTTAATCTGTTAATCATTTCTGCTAATCTCCTGAGCTTGTATCGTTTCACATTTCATGAAAACGTTCATTTTCGGAAACAAAGACAGTAAAGCGAGACCAAAGGTGTTTTGTGTTGCGAGTGCAATTCATTCTTTTGTTTTCTGGCACAGGCTGCAGGAATGCGGTGTTTGCAGAATGCATGACTGGAAATTGCGTACATTCAAACGCGCAAAGAACTCGCAGAGCAGCACGCACGAACGGGTTCATGAAAAAGAGCGCACCGCGCACGCAACAACAACAAAAAAAGAAGAAAACGGCGCGCGCGAGAGCTAGGGGAGGAGGTGCGGCATATGTTAGTGTTGCCATGACGGCGCATACCGTGTGCACCGCCACTTCTACAGTTTGAATCTCTGAATCCGAATCGCCAGAGTCGTAATTGAAGGGACGCTTGGCGCTGCGAGCGCTGACGTCATGAATTAAGGCATCGTATCGGAGGTACACGGAGTAACAGCGCCGTGATAAGGTCAAAAGTGCATCTGTCTTTTAGGGAATGCAAGAGGTTTTAAGGCGCGCATGCCCGGATTTAGGCAATATTGTTACGAAGGAATGGGTTTATTTCGGGTGAGATCAAAAGGCATGGACGCAGGAGCACTGAAGTTGCGGCTCAAGACCCGCTCGATTTCCCCTACCACGCAACCACACAGTTCAAGCGCCCGCTCCACTACTCTTCCTATTCTTAGGCGCCTCGCACAGCTAATCATTCCCGTAAATTTTTCCCGGGGGCATATGAAGCTCGCCGAGAGAGCTAAAGCTGCCTATGATGGTAGTTCTTGAGGTGAAACCACATGAAAAACTTTGTAACGCGCTGTGCCACTGTTGGCTGTCACATGGACGACAACGTAGATTGCGCGACTTAGAGGAAAAACCATCACGAATCGCCCAGAATAGCGGGCACAAAACTTCCGCTAAAGTCTTTTTTAACGAACAGGAGTCCATAGCCAAAAGTAGTGACCAGTAGAAAGACTAACGGAAAAAAAATTCGGCCGATCCCACGCCCTGTGCGAATCGATTTCGTGCGAAAGTCGCCGAGCAGTTCTATGTTGCACTATGTTGGCGCTGACCAAAGCGTTACGAGGTGGATCGACGTGTTCTAGTAAGTGCAGTAGTTGTGTACGCTTCGTGGGCTTAACAGGCACGTCGACAACGCTGTAGTTCAAAGAGTAACTTATGGTCTGAAGTTACGTCAACACCCACGTTATAGCACATACGTGAGCATTATCGCAGCGAAGCGCACATTACGGTGCGATGATGTGAATATCAACGTAACTTTCGTTGGGGTATTCCTGCGGGGTCGAGCAAAGCTTGACAATGGCTTGCTGTATCATATACGAATACAAAATGTTATGTTGTTTACTGCTATAAAATCACAGCCAACACTGGAACCACGGACGTTAATCTGACATGAGGCTCGTATCATAGGGGTACATATGTAGTGTTTATTGCTTTTTTATAAAATTAGATAGGCAGCACCGCAAGCCCAATTGGAGTTGCACTGGAAGATCTTAGGACCCTGGTCGCGCAGCACATCAGCACAGAAGGCCACACGAGCCCTCCTGCAGACTTGAAAGCTACTCCAGTGAGCGTCCGCCTGTGGAACTCGGCACTGTGTGTGTAATGTGAAATGTGTATATCCTTCTTCCTTTCCCCAATGTTACCCCTTTCCCAAATAAGCAGGCAGGCGTTGTGCCCCTTTAGGAGGCAGTTGTCAGCCTGTTCCCTCCCTATTTCCTCTATGTCTTCGTGTTTTCTATGTATTCAAACCAAATAATAATAATAATAATAATAATAATAATAATAATAATAATAATAATAATAATAATAATAATAATAATAATAATAATAATAATCCTTCTATATCTCTCTTTTTCTCCCTTATTCCCCCTCCCCATGTGTAGGGTAGCAAACTGGACGCTTAGCCTAGTTAACCTCCCTACCTTTCCTACATTCCTTCGCTTTCTCTCTTCGCACCGACTTTGCGCCTGCATATGGTGTTTTCCCAAAACAGTTTCTCGACCTGTTATGGCTCTGCTGTAGGATACGTGCCTGGCATGCTCAATGCTTGGGTTTAATTCCTGCTGAGACTGTTATTTTTGTTCTCTGCATTCGGGGGTCCGGTCAACTCTGTCAGTGTCGGTTTTTCCTAACGCTCTCGCATCTATATTACCAATGTCTGTTCTGGCCATTCGTGGGTAGATATAAACTGTCAATAACCTGTGGCGTATACCCGTACAGCGCGGCCCGTGGTAAACGGGTATGTGCCACACGGGTCTGGAGGAAAGGGTTTGACGACGTACGTGACAAGATTTTCACGTGAATGATGCCATGACCAGACAGTCATCTTTGTGAAATCCTCTTACCCTCCCATTGCAATTTTGGTCTACACTAAACTAACCCATATGTGCCCAGTGTCCATCATATAGGACGCTTCTTTGATGCACTCTAACATCGCTATTTATTTGGCTGCTGATTAGCGCCAGGTACAGCACGTCAAGCAGGCCTCATTTTCAACGTGTGCAAGCCTACACATTGCTTTCTTTCCATGCTGCCACTTGCCGACCGCTTTCTCCGGGCAAATGCGTGCTCTGTATGAAAGATGTCATGGAGAGGAAGAAGTGCAATGTCGGTGTGCTGTTGAACTGTCTCAAGGCTTACCACACCCGCACAAAGCACCCCCAATACCCAGTGTCCTATATGTACAGGACGGCTTGAAGAACAGTGTTGCGTTTTCCTGGCAGTTAATAAAGAACTTGTGGTTTCTTTTCAGGCTACAAGTACACTTTTTGTGAAACAAAATATTTGTTGTGTCATGTTTTTTGAGTTTGGACATATATGGATTCAGCAGGCGATCATTACAGACCAAGACGTAGGCGGCTAGATAGATAGATAGATAGATAGATAGATAGATAGATAGATAGATAGATAGATAGATAGATAGATAGATAGATAGATAGATAGATAGATAGATAGATAGATAGATAGATAGATAGATAGATAGATAGATAGATAGAAACGCTCAAAGCGCCTTGTGGTCGCTCAGAAACGCTTCGCATTTTATATGCCTGTCATCATAGCGAATCTTGCTTTGTTCTTGCGACGACAATCTCCTAAGGCGTGAGAGTCGATGTGGTTCTTCGGCACGACATGAAGTCTGAGTGATTGAAAGGTCTTCCTGACGTGAGAAAAATAGTGCAGTTCCAGAAAGCAGTCAAGGTTTCAAGGTTTCTGCGTAAGACAAAAATAAAGGCGCGTACCCAATAAGTTCATGCTTAGAAGTATTGTATGCGTAAGTTACGAAAGGTAAGACGGTGTCCAATTTCCTGTAATCAGGATCAACATACACCGATATCATATTCGTCAGTGTGCGATTCGTACTCTCGGTGGGACTTAGTTTGCGGATCGTAAGGAGTGGATTCTGTTATCGCAATAAGAAGAACCACTTAAGCGCAATACTTCTTCAGACGCGTCGGAAATAAATCACAAAATATCGCTGATGTCGACGCATGCAGTGCTGTGACGCAATATGAGTCGTTATAGCGGAAAGGAAGGGACAGCGGCTGTTGATGCAGATGTAAGTGCCTTGTTTTCGTGTACTGATTTAAATTATCCATGCAAACCATAACATGTCAATGGCCGGATATGGTTTTAGGAAGTGGTTCGAGTAAGTCGATGCCGACTTTTTTAAAAGGAGATGTCGGTGGTGAAGTGGGCTGCAAATAACCTGCTGAAGCATTCGTGGTTTGCTTGTAGCGCTGACTCGCGACGTAGAATTGCGTCCACTTCCATATTTTCGGGCAGTAAAATCTCTGATGAAGTTGATATATTGTACGTGTGAAGCCAAGGTGACAAGACGTTATGTCATCGCGCAAAGAACGAATAAACACTGGGCGCAAGCTTTTCGGCACTACTAAAATGAACGGAAGACCGTCGGCCGAGTTGTTCTCGTTCAGCAAGCCATTAGAAGTAATAGTATTATGTATTCCTCTAAAATCGCGTGCAGGGTCGCGTTGTTGCTCGCTCTTGAAGTCACTCATATCCGGAAAGTCGGAGGAGTCAGAAACTAAATGGACACCAAAGTCATCATGTGCGCTGAAGGAAGGTTAGTTATGGAATGAGCATCCGTTTGGCGTCGTCCGCTCTTGGAGATCCCAGAAAAAATGCACTCTTGTAGGCGGAACGCGTAATGAGCCGAGCCGCCTGGCGGGTCACAAAGTTTGACGAACCAGCAGAGTGAGAGATGATTAGTTACTACTGGAAACTCGAGGCCCTGGGGATACTGCCTGAATTTTCGAATTGCAGGGACGATTGCTAAGCATTCAAGCTTGGTGACGGTGCAGATATTTCCTTTAGTAAGTGTCCGACCGGCGTAAGTCACGACATGCTGGCGGCTGCTGCAAATTTGTACGATCACAGCACATATGCCAAGTCCACATGCGTTACCATACAGTTAAGTGAAAGCTTTGGGAAAAAAACGCTTGAGGGTAGGTCCTGAAGTCACCAAAAAATTCAGCTGTTGATATGCAGCCTCACATTTATCGCTCCACAAATACGATGTGTCTTTATGGAGAAGGGACATCAAACGAGACGTCATTTGACTTCTACGTATGCAGTGGTGTATGGAAGAGGGGTAGCAGGCTCACTGCGAGGCAGCGGCGCGCGGAAGGTGAAGCCGCTGATGTTACCCGTGGTCAAAGGTGCTACATTGATCTCGACGGTCGCGACCCCTGGCACGCAGCAGTGCGCACAGACGCGACGTGACGTGTGCTTTGCCCAGTGCTTTTCCTCCTTTTTAATAACGATATTCTGCTGTTGATCGATGTCGTCTTGAAATTAAATTATTGGCTAACGAATGTGTTTTGTTTAAACAAATTACTTGCTCTAACGAACACAATAACCTCCACAACAGAAGAATGATACAAACTATGGCGAAAGGTACTAAGCACGAGCAAATGCGTCTGTCTTGCATTTACTCTCAAGAAATGGCTGTTTTCATACAGCTACCTTCTGGGGTCCTTACCATTATAACAGGGGAATTATTACAAATATATCGGCCTCAAACTGGCAACTAATACGTCCTAAAACTTTCATATTTTAACCTTTTCTGATCTGCCTTCCGCAAGTTCTGTTTACTGAAGCAGAAGCTAAAAGCTGCTTTGGCAATTAATACACTCCTAGGCTAGACGGCACTTGTTAGGACAAAACAAAAAAATATGCCTGTATTGTTTGGGAAACCTTATGCTAAATGTAGCATTCCTGGTGTTGAACGTATTTAAGGGCTGTTAGACTTAAATTTCCGCCTTAAACTCACGTTCCAATGTACTGGAACCTAACCAAATACAGCCGTTACAGACCGAAACGCAAAATGTAGCCTTGATTTTTTCCCTTCTGTTCGAAATAAGGAATTCGCTCCAGCTTTATCTCCATTTTGTACCGCATTAACTAGCAGCCCTGTGCGAGATCCACAACACAAACACGTCCGCCACATTTCGCACGTATGTATTGACCTCGACAAGCATTCTTTTAGGAGC
Organism: Rhipicephalus sanguineus; assembly: GCF_013339695.2. NCBI lineage: Eukaryota > Metazoa > Arthropoda > Arachnida > Ixodida > Ixodidae > Rhipicephalus > Rhipicephalus sanguineus. The sequence continues at coordinate 85,559,612 of NC_051178.1, forward strand.
TTGCCCCTTTTTCTGGGGTGTTGTCAGTTGTCCCGCCTGCCGTGTACACTAGTCCTTATTGCCGAGAGTGGATCACGCGCTCAATTGCACGAATCAAGGGCGCGTGCTCAGCTGTGGGCGCAGCACGCCGAGGAGAAGGAGAAGAAGAGAAGCCGAAGAAGCCAAGGAAGCAGCGCGGGCCAGGTAAACTCAGCTGTGTGGTCGGCTCAAACTATCAGACTTCCGTTATTGTACACTCTAAAAAAAAAGGGAGCGAGAATGGAGCAACGGGCTCCGTTCCTCCTTCGGAGCCGCGACTTTCTCCTTTGCGGACGATTTACTCGTCGCGCCCTCTTGCGGCAAGCGCCAAGGCAGAAACTTTTCTCCTCAACCACGTGACTTGCGCGCGCGCGCATGCGCACGCCGAGTTCAATCGTGATTCTGTTGATTCTGTCGATTCCGTGCTGCGGAAAGCGGCTGCCCTTTCGCGGTCACTCGGCAGCCTTAGACCGGACTATCCAGTGCTACCGATCTCGGCCAGTCGCGTGCAATTACTTGTACCTAGGATTGATGCGAGCAACACACGAGTGACGTTCATTGTTTTTGTTCTATGTGGTGAGTAACGTGTGTGGAGTTCTTTTTTCTTTTTTTATAGGCTCGGCGTGTGCGCGATGCGCCGCATACTTCCGTGTGTCTCGTGTTGTTTGTACACGCTTGCGCACGATCTGCTTGTCATAAATACAGTAAGTCCCGCTTCATAAAACAGTCTTGTTTTAATGAACACCTTCGACGGTACGCCAATAATTCAACTTTTTTCGGCGTTAACATACTTGGCTAGAGCACGCGTTTTTAGTTTTACACAGCACTTGTAGCACTTATCAATGCAACAAGCAATATAAAGAAGCATGAAGGTTAATTTTTACAACATTTTAGCAAACGTGATACCACTGGACAGTGCATGCGTGAAAGTACGATAACATATAATTGCTGGAGTTTGACGTGTCGAAACCACCGTATGATTATGAGGCACGCCGTAGTGTGGGACTACGGATTAATTTCGATCATCTGGGGTTCTATAACGTGCACCCGAACATAAGCACATGGGTGTTCTTTGCCTTTCGCCCCCATTGAAATGTGGCCGCCGTGGCTGCATTTTAACGTTAACATGCATCATAATTGCACATATCTGAAAAATAAGTCAATGACTTCTGCCAATTAAGCCAAAATTCTCAATCACATGCGTTTTGGAATACGCATGCCATCACTGAGAATTAGGACCGACTTATGCACGCGTGCAGTATGTATCTTTCGTTCTCAGGATTTTGCTTTGGCGTGCGAAACTCAACACAGAATGCGCTTCTAATGACAGCTGTACACAGTGGGTAATCACTAACACTCTCACTCACCTTTGTGAAAAGAGTATTCCAAATCTAACGCAAGACAAACTACCGCCCCAACGACAACTACAGAGTTGTCGCATAATGGCCACAATTTCACACGCCAGGCGAATACCGTGACGTAACAGTAGCAGAGCAGCATGTAGGTACAGCGTACTGAAATATTACAGAACACGTAGTGTGGGTAGCGTTCTTTTCCATAATTCGCGCGGTGTAGCGCCAGTTTCTCTACTCAAGTAATCGAGCTGCCGCGACGCCAAGAGCCACTGACATCGCTCTCGAAAGACCACCGTCCGGTGCGAGGCCATCTTGTCTTGTTTCTTCGCACGACCCGCGTTGTAACGTACGCATACACAAATGAGACGGCCGTACCGCATCAGAAGCATTGTCACTGAAGGGCTAGCAGTTGAAAGAATCCATGGCCCATCGTCATACTTGTGGTCAACGCATGAACAGAATGTGAACAGATGTTAACGCCAAACCACTCAACGAAGTCGACGCGACGAAGGCGACGGAATCTGAACTATGTTGCCGATGTTGCGCCCTCACACAGTAACTATTGAAAATAAAGAAATAAGAAGAGAAATTTCATCTGTGGCCGCTGTCGGAAGATGGCGCTACTTCAAAATGTCGCCGGAATGGTATGAACGGTTCCCAATATGGTCGTTTTCGCACTATCTTATGGCGTATTCGGTTGGTCGCTCCGATCCTCTGGCTCGGAGTCGGCAGATGCGGAGGCAGCCCGCAATCGGAGCGCGAGAGGTAGCGTACCAACCGAATGGATCGACGATCTCGGAGCGGCGCGCCTGTAGCGCCACCGTGCAACCAGCGCGGGAAGCCGCCGGGTAAACATCGACAAATGCGGTCAACCATCCGAGCTGGCGTCATCGTCCGAGCTGCTGGCTTAAGGACGAGACAGATGGTATGTTTTTGTCTCCGATCCGGCGTGCGGCGTCGGATGTCCGGCGTGCGGCGTACGGCGATTCAGCACACACGGGGCGAACGAGCAATCAGCGGCTCCGCCCACATAGGGCGCCTCGGCATGCACACTTGGAGGACTTCGTATCTTCGTAATAAAGCACAAAACAAAAACTTTGCACAGCCACGCTTCGTTATATAAGAAAATAATCACTACAACTACGCCTTCGCAAGCGACAAGCACATCGCAAGAGCTCGCCGTCACTCCCGATTCCGAGAGGTAGGCCTAGCATGGCGGACGCCGGCCGTCTCCTACGCCGTTCACGATCACACGCGAGCTCGGCATAGAGCGCTTGTTTTTGCCAACACGATTAAGCTTTGTAGTCGCATGTAATGCGTTACCATATGCTATTAAGTTGCTCGGCGTCATCGATGTGAAGGCATTCGTCTGCGAGCTGCTGTAACACCATTTACGTTTCGTCCGCCTTCAGTAGCCGCCTCCGTTTCGACATGGTGCAGTTATGGCTTGGTACATGTGAACTCACCATACAAACGCTCAAAAACGCCACGAACACAATACAACACATGTGTACGAAGTATTACGCGTCCGATGCTCTCCCCTTCTGAAATGCGCGCTCATGCTGTCACCCTGTCACCTGCCGGTAAACGCGGCGTCTAGTGCCCCTCCCGGCCAGATCGCACCACGCTCTCACTTCGAAGTCAGAGCGGTCGGGAGCGCTCCGAGTCGGAGGCTGACGCTCCGAAAGAACCACCCGAAGGTAGTTCGAGCGCTCGGATTTTGCCAACCGAACGCGCGACCACTTTTCAGAGCGCTCTAGAGCGCTCAAAATCGCCCACCCGAATACGCCATTAATCAACTCTCTGTAATTATATTGTTCATTATCATGCGGCTTTAGATTAACTGGTGCGCTTGGCTAAGCCATAGCTAACATTTAATAATGTCGGCGTATATTGTGACGCAGCCATGAAATCGTAAAGAGTTGAAGAAAAATGACGCATCTTTGTGCCACCATGGTCCACTGTAATTCAGTGACTATATAAGGGCCAGCGCTTCTTAGAGGGGTGTGTGTAAACGTCTATACGTATGCGTCTGTAGTGAATTGTTCGTGTTGTAGGTTTTATACATGCGAATGAATTGTGTATGTACTGAATTGAATGTGCGTACTATGTGTCTGCCTAGTGAACATGTGCGTATCAACTTTCCGGTGTCCTTGAATAATCCATGAATGGGCCCACCTCCCCGAAATGCCGTGTGCAGTATCGACGTACGCCGCCTCAGTCAGAAACAACTTTTTTTTTAGTATTGTTTAATCCCTCTAGATGGCGCCAGCTACCACCTACTTCGCGGCCGCGGCGCTCTCATAGCTCCACTTACTTATATGAAGTTGAACATCTATCTATCGAAACTATGCTCTGCTGCGTCGGGATTGTTTTGATGCGACAGAATGTACATTTTGGAGGCACAAACGCGTGGATAACGTCGCTACACCGTGTGACGCTTCGACAAATATAGACAGCAAGCGTAACGTACAGTCTCCGGGTGAGAGCCCCTTTGCAGTATCCGTCTCTTTTGAAGTGAACGCCGTCTCGCTGGCCGAGCGAAACGTACGAGTTCCGTCGTTCCGTTTCGCGAGGTTTTCATCACTACAGGTTTGTCTGCTTGATTTTATTGTCATAGCGTTCGATATTAAGCTCAGCGGGACCGTTTTTTGTGACTGCCAGTGCCGCATACTCTTTATCAGTCGAGAATCGATGCGCTCGCTAGGCCTAAATCTATTGCTCGCTTCACTGGCTTGGCGTCAGCCATCTTGATTTTGACGGTTTCTCCATTGAAAAGGGAGGAACGGTTTCTCCATTTGAAGACGAACATTGGGGACATCGCCGTTTCTCCCTTAAAGGAGAGAGGGTCACTCCATTTTTTTTAAGAGTGTATTAGCTCTTATTTCCTCCCCTATTTAAAAATTTCATTCAATTCTTTTCTCACTTGATTGCTCTTTATCTACATAATTTTTTTCCTACTTTAGTTAGAGAGAAATAGACATTATTGTAGTTATCATCCATAGGCTACAATACTTCTTCTTGGCCAATCCCCCTGTGTGGTTATGTGCCAAACTTTGTAGGCTACAAACAAACAAGCCGCGCGGAGGACTCGGAATGCAGCAGCCACGCGAGCTCGCCGCTACACCTTGCGGTGAGATCTCGCGAGGCCGAAGAGAGAGACGAAAGCCGAGCGCTGACAGCAAGCACAAGCCTTTACCCGCACCGAGGCAGCGGCTGCAGCAAAGACTTGCGATGTCAAAGCTAAACAGGCTCGTCGACAAGCGTACGAAGAGGCGGCACGGGCCCGCGAGGCCGCAACGAAGCGGGCGCAAACACAAGCGGACCCGGAGCTGAGCGCCCGCGAAGCAGAAGAATCCATGATACTAAAAGGAAAACGTTCCTTCGAGCTTATCTGTCTGTAAATAAGGTCTTGAACAAAATGTATATACTGCACCAATATGTAAATTTATGTATATGGTGCATCGATATGTAAATTATAAACAATGTGGATATAACATTGTGTTATAACATTGCGCTATAAACATTGTGTGCATACAATCACATCACAGCTCTCCTCTCACTTCTTTTATAGTGATGTTGGTAATGTATTATACGTAGCTACTCTTTGTTTGATCATTGTGGATGGAATGTCATTATTGTGTACATAACGGGGTTCCTTCTTATCGTTTCTTTTTTTGGTCCCATTTACACGCGATTGCCAACCCTTGTTGTAACCTGGGTCTCATGAAGGAATAAATAAATGAATAAGTACAGACCGCAAATCAAGTGAATAGCCTCGATAGTTTATTTCAGTGCACATTAGAGACATGCATGTTTAGTCAGGTCGGCAGGCCAGGTGGATTCAGATCTTCCGTTGGCTCACTGACTACGTCCCACAGGACCATGTACGTTCCTGGCTTCATCTCCATAGGCACGTCCCATAGGAGCGTTTATCTGCCTGGCTTCATCTCCATAGGAACGTCCCATAGGAGCGTTTATCTGCCTGGAATCATCTGCGCATGCGCATATAAAAAGCGCCGCTGGAAGAAAAAAACAAAATGCATCATAATGGTGACGTACAGTCTTACCTAAATGGTAAGACATGCTAAATTCGGGCTTACAGGCATCAGCACCCCACCCAGGCAACACTAGACACGTATAAAATGTGAGAATACATTTTTGTATAGTCATGAGAGCGATTTTCTGTTGAAGTAAAATAATTGAAATCCACGTTTATACACAACGCAAATAAAGGCAACCAGAAATGGCACTGAATGCAGCACTCTCAGGACAGGACATCCTGGCCCGTTATGCAGCGTGTTTTTTTTTAGACAATACAAGTTTTTATAAAAATGCGATGCAGTCACGCCCCTGTTGTCTTCGCAAACGAACGACGGGAAAGCTTTGCTGCACCTGAAGTTACATTCGAATGAGCAATGCACAAAACTTTCCAAATAAACTTTTCAATTGTAAATTTTAGGGCCGTTGTTTAGGACGTGGCAGTTTATGAGATGCCCATTTTTAAGAAAAACCCGAAAAACACAGGTAATTTGAGTTAACAATCACCCTAATTTCAAGACCCCGATCTAGTCGAAACCGAAACTGTGTGCACCAGGCGTGCTGGAAGTCCGTCATTCGTGTCAAGTCCGATCACAACCTCAAGCGACAATTTTTCAATAAAAGGCGCGTCGCCGCAGAACAATGTCGCGAGCAATCCTCGCATATCCACGAAGTGAATGATGATGAGTGGGCGAAGCACTGGGGATCGTTCGGTAACCGTAAAATTGTCCACTTGCGCATGTAAATGAATGACAAAGCGTGCGTACGGTTATATACAACGCTTATTGGCCATAAATGGTATGTGGTGTTGAGTTGCGGATTCCGTTCTCCCTTCATTATTACTGCTTTGTTGTTCTTGAACTTTAGAGGCAATGGTTCTGCGATCGGATCTAGCCTGAATTTGGCAAAGACTAGGTCTCTGCATGGTGGTAGCTCGCTCTCTGCGTCGACGTTGACTTTCGCGGGCGAGAGCGCGCTCACGGTCGTCCGTGGCAGAAATAGAATGTGTGGTCTGGAACAAGCTTATATGCACCCATTTTCACTGCAACGCCTTATCGTGTATTTTTGTTCACAGATGTTTCTTTTGTAGCGTTAACTACGATGGCCGAGGCGGAGCAGATTCGCGTGGCAGTCTGAGGGCCGTTCTGCGTATGCGCGAGGAGCAGGGATGTCACACGGCGAACAGTAGGCGCGCCGGAGACGCCGCCGCAGCCGTGCGCGCCTCGCTGGTGTGCGCAATCCAGAAGAGTGATGTCATAGCCATGGTAGACGTATTAGCGCCGGCGCGTGCCCAGCTGTGCGTCTCCGTTGCTCACTGGCCGTCTGACGCTGCGCCCGATCCGCTTGATAGCGCCTCTAAAGCCCCGGTTATACTCCGGCGTGCGTTCGCGTCAGCCCGCGGCGGCGGTAGTTGGTGACGTCAGGTTCGTCACGTTACGTTGACGCAAAAATAGAGCACTCTATACTCCCACTTGCGCGATGCACTACGTCGCTTTGACTCATGCGCATTTGAGCGCACTCGGCGTACCTTCTTCATAGAGAGACGCAGACGCTGTACACTCTGGGTAACGTCGCCGACGTGGAATACATGTCGCATCTCGCGCCGGCTGCAGCAGGGGCGCGCTGACGGACGCCGTACGCGTTGGTCGCGCCACGCGTCGGACTATTCGCCGCGAGATCGGGGTATAGGTGGTAGCACCGTTGCCTCGTTTGTGTTAGGGCGCGCTCACGCTAGCGGCAAGCCAGCGGCAACGGCGGGGCGGCGCAGAACGTCCGCCGTCGCCGCACGCGCGTGAGCTGTCCTACTTGCACGGCAAGCTTCGCCGGCGAGCCTCCGAAAAACATGGCCGCACTGCTAAAAGCGGTTGTCGTCTACCTAGAATCTATCAAGTGGCCGCCGTGCGCTCTGTAGCGTGTAATTTTCGAACTACAGTTGAAACCCGCAATAACGAAATCGGCGGGGAAAGCACAAAATTTCGCTCTTGCGGGAATTTCGTTGGCGCGAAAATGCATCAGAAAAGATACGAAATTTACAAAAAACCACATCTTATTTCCAAATGTCAGTAAGTTTGCTTTGGCGGGCCTTACCATGCAGCAATTTCATGCCTCTCGATCGGGAATCTCGTTTGCCACGGCACAAAGTTCGACCCATGCACTGGTCAGTGACGGCGGCACTGCGCTGTCACCAGTACCGTTATCAAGTGCGCCTACAGGCGAAACTTCTTCAGGCTCCACTGGATCAGCGCGGATCAGCGCAGAATCGTGGACAGCGAGCTGCACGCAACGCCGAATTCTTCGGCGATGTCCATTTTTTCCTGCCCTTTTCCACCTCACTGATGATTGCAGCCTTATCTTCCAGCGTGATGAACTTCCGCTTTTTTGTTGGAGGCGGCATCTTCGCAGGCAGCGAAATTGGACGAAGCAATCGCAACACACAGTTCACGTTGCACCCAGCGACCAAGCAAATGCTCCACAAATGGCTCCACACACGCGACCATGTGCGCGCAAAGCCGACAAAGCTAAGCACAGAGCCTAGCAAACGAACGAAACTCCATGAGGAATGTGGATTTGCCTACGTAGTTCACGATAACGAGCTGGTGTTTCGGCAAGCCATCATCATCATCATTGTCGCCAGCTTTATGTTTTTTTTTGTAAACAGTGATGGCGGCTGCTTCTCAAGTGCGCTGTAGCGATAGTTTTGCACAATTTAAGTGTAGGATGAATGCATTTCAGCAGTTTTCGAATGTACTTAATGTTGCGAGAGTAGATTATTTGCGCACTCGTGTTTCAAAAATTTCGTTAATGAGGGACTGCGGTATGAATATCTTTCGTGTCGCGAGTTACGAAGTGCATTGTCTCCTATGGGCGTTCGCCGGTGCTCCGAAAATATTTCGTTGCGGTGAGAATTTCGTTCCCTCGGGATTTCGTTATCGCGGGTTTCGACTGTAATGCTTACATTTGCTTTAGATTCATGTCCTTAAGCTTCGACAGCAAAGTATTCGTACCGATTCGGTCCCGTTTTGGAGAGAGATACTCAAATAATCGATGCTGTAGGCTTAGCGAGTCGAGAACGGCGCTTCTGCATGCTCGGAGGACATAGATTACGCCTTTTTTTTTTTTAGTTGTTTCTAATCCTCCATAGCTGGCGCCACTTGACCGGGCGCCAGGTTGGGAACACTTTATTTGGTTTTACGCGACGCTTTCTTTAATGCCGGACAGACTAAAACGCTGTATTGACTGCTGGAAGCATGCCTGGCAACGACACGGACGACATCCGCACTTTTAGCGTGAAAAGCGCGGGGAAAAAAGCAAGCAACTCGAAGCGTCCCGCGACAGACGCACACGACGCGGAAAGCCGAAAGCAGACGACGCGGCGCGCCGTAGTCATGGTAACCGCTTCTGTGTCACTGATTGGCCACGGCGCTCTCCGGCAGACGGAGAACGGCGCGAAAATGGGTCTCGGACGGCAAAAAAGGGCCCAATATTCCCGTATAAAACTGCGCCTGCGCTCTACACTGTGTGAAGGACGGCGACATGGGCCTAATATTGTTACGGAAAAGACATCAACTCAGAGGGATACGTATCCCTGTATTGTTTACAGCTTAGGGGAGCGGCGCAACCGATGCGAACAGCACGCGCCAGTCTGTCAGTTTCGGCCTTCTCTTCGTCTCTTTGGCCGCGATGCCGCTGGTACGTAGCATTACCCCCGGCGGCCGAAGCACCGTCCCGGAGCTTTACAGGTCGTTTTCGGAAGCGGTGTTGTAGGGCTTGAGCCGTGAAACGTGAACAATATCGCTGGACCGAACAGATGGCGATGGACAGATGGGGCCAATCTCATAGGTAACAGGTGTTACTTGACGCAGTACACGGTAAGGTCCCGTGTAACGAGACAAAAGTTTTTCGGATAGGCCCACCCGACGATGAGGGGACCAGAGTAGCACAAGGGCACCGGGAACGAAATGTGCGTCTCGATGAGAAGCATCGTACCGGCGTCGTTCGTACCGGCATCGTACCAGCATCGTACCGGCGTCGACAGCGCGGGCGAGCTGTCGGGCTTCATTGGCTCGCGCGATTGCGTCTCGGGCATACTCGCTGGTGGACGAGGTGGAGGTAGGAGTGATTGTGTCCAGCGGTAAAGTCGGCTCTCTTCCGTACAGGAGATAAAAAGGGGAAAAGCCTGCCGTGTCGTGACGCGATGGATTGTACGCAAAAGTTGCGTAGGGTAGAGCAACATCCGAGTCTCGGTGGTCTGGCGACACATACATAGCGAGCATGTCCGTAAGTGTGCGACTAAAGCGCTCCGTTAGCCCATTGGATTGAGGGTGGTATGCAGTGGTCAGTTTGTGCTGCGTAGAACACGAACGTATGATGTCGGCGATAACTTGAGACAGGAATTGACGGCCACGGTCTGTGATCAGTTGTCTTATGGCCCCGTGAACCAAGATAACGTCCCGTAGCAGAAAGTCAGCAACGTCGGTTGCACAACCTGTCGGTAGAGCTCGCGTGATCGCATAGCGTGTAGCGTAATCATAGCCACTGCGATCCATTTGTTTCTTATGGTTGATACGGAAAAAGGTCCAAGAAGGTCTAATCCAACGCGGTAAAAGGTTCCGTGGGTATGTCCAGTGGTTGAAGATGGCTAGCGGGTAGCAGCGACGGTGTTTTGCGGCGCTGACATAACTCGCACTTGGCGACATAGCGGCGTATTGAGCGAGCAAGGCCTGGCCAAAAGAAACGGCTGCGTACGCGCTCGTATGTGCGAAAGACTCCGAGGTGTCCATCTGTCGGCGCATCGTGAAGTTCAGCGAGGACACTGCGTCGTAAATGCTTAGGCACGACAATTTGAAGGTCAGGTCGGTCAGGTCGGAAATTTAGATGGTAGAGAACGCTCTCTGGAAGCACAAAGTGGCGAATAGAGGCGTCGTTTGGAGAAGATTCCGTGCGGGTGATGAGGTCAAGGAGCACGGGATCCCGTTTCTGTTCTTCCCCAATGTGAACCAAGTTGGACACAGAGAATATGGAGCACATCGTGTTGGCGTCAGTGTCATCGGGATCGTCGACAGAGTACCGGGAGAGGCAGTCGGCATCCTGGTGCATGCGGCCAGATTTGTACACGACCGAGTAGGAGAACTCTTGGAGGCGCAAAGCCCAGCGACCAAGCCGCCCTGAGGGGTCTTTAAGAGAGTTCAGCCAGCAGAGCGCGTGGTCGTCGGTAACGACCGAAAACGGGCGCCCGTATAGGTATGGCCTGAACTTGGCGACCGCCCAAACGAGAGCCAAACACTCACGCTCTGTGATTGAATAATTGCGTTCGGGGGCGGATAAGAGGCGGCTGGCGTATGCAATAACGCAGTCGTGGCCACGTTGGCGTTGAGCAAGCACGGCGCCGATGCCATGACCACTTGCATCCGTGCGGATCTCAGTAGGGGCAGCAGGGTCAAAGTGGGCCAAAATTGGAGGAGTAGTGAGGAGCGCGATGAGATTGCAGAACGGGGAAGCCCCTTCTGAGCTCCATGTAAACGGGACGTCTTGCTTGAGGAGCTGCGTAAGAGGTCTCGCTATATCCGCAAAATTTTTCACGAAGCGTCGAAAATACGAACATAGTCCGAGAAAGCTGCGGACATCCTTCGCAGACCGTGGAACGGGAAAGTTCTTCACTGCGCTGATTTTTGCCGGGTCTGGCTGTACTCCGTTAGCGTCCACTAATGGCCAAGTACTGTAATTTGGTCGCGGCCAAAATGACATTTTGATGAGTTCAGCTGCATGCTAGCACGACGGAAGGTGGCTAAGACGGCTGAGAGGCGTTCTATATGAGTTTCAAATGTTGGGTAAAAATAACGACATCGTCCAAGTAGCACAAACAGGGGGACCATTTAAATCCTCGGAGCAAAGAGTCCATCATTCGTTCAAAGGTGGCTGGGGCGTTGCAAAGGCCAAAGGGCATGACCTTGAATTGATATAGGCCATCGGAGGTGATAAATTCTGTCTTTTCACGATCCGTATCGTCCACCTCAATCTGCCAGTACCCGGAACGGAGGTCGATGGAAGAAAAATAGCGGGCACCATAGAGGCAGTCAAGGGCATCATCTATTCGTGGTGGCAGAGGGTAGACGTCTTTTTTGTAATTCTGTTTAGGTGGCGATAATCGACACAGAAACGCCATGTTCCGTCCTTTTTGCGCACTAGCACGACAGGGGATGCCCAAGGACTGCAGGACGGCTCAATGATGTTCTTGGCGAGCATTTTGTCGACTTCAGCTTGGATAATTTGACGCTCAGTCGCCGACACGTGATATGGGCGCCTATGAATAGGAGGCCGGTCAGCTGTGTTGATGCGGTGGGTTACACCAGTGGCTTTTCCCAATGGACGGCCGCTGAGATCGAAAACGTCGACGTAGGACAGCAGAAGCTGGTGGAGCTCGTCAGTCTGCTGCGGCGTTAAGGTGCAAGGAATCATCGACCGTATGGCGCTGTCGGGACAAGGATTAGATTGTTGCTGGGCATGGGGATCGGACGGAGCGGTCACCGTGAGAGCAGCCACCGCGCTGTCTTCTAAGGTTGAAAGTAATGCCAAAGAGAGGCCTCGCGGGAGCACTTGCGGTGTCAAACTAAAATTGACAACGGGAAGGCACGTGGAGTTCCCTGTGACAGAAAGAATGGTGTGTGGTAGCGTAATACCACGACTTATCAGGACATCGGTGATAAGGGTCAGTACGTAGTCGCCGTCGGGAACTGGTGGTGTTGAAATAAATTCGACATAGGTCAGTGTTTGGGGTGAGAGGCGAGCGTATCCGGCAGTGCAGAGGCGACTCGGCCGGGGCACAGGAGGGTCGATCATGAGCAAGTGGAGACGGAGCGTACTGGCCGAGCAGTCAATGAGGGCAGAATGCGCAGACAAGAAGTCGTGACCTAGGATGACGTCATGGGGACATTGTTCAAGGACGGCGAAGAGGAGAACTGTGTGGCGACCAGCAATGCTTACATGAGCGGAGCACATTCCCACGACAGATGCCGTACCGCCGTCGGCAACACGGAAAAATGGAGTGGTCGCAGGTGTGAGAACTTTCTTGAGCTTGTGTCTAAAATGAGTGTTCATAATGGAAACTTGAGCGCCAGTGTCGACTAGAGCTGTCACAGGCACTCCGTCGACTTGTACGTCAATAAGGTTCCGTTTCGTCGGTATGGTCAATACAGGATTTTCGCTTGGTCCGATTGATGCAGCGCCACCTCCAGGGGCTGCAGCATTTAGTTTTCCGTCGGCGAACGTCGTGGGGGAGCGGAGGAAGGTGGTCGTCGGGGCTGAGGCGAACGGGACTGGCGACGGTGGGGTGAGGGAGAGCGGGAGTAGTGGGGATCGTGAGGGGTAAAGTGGTCCTGATGGGAAGAGTAGGCCTGAGGGGCAAAGTGGGCCGGAGGGGCGTAGTGAGCTGGAGGGGCGAAGTGGGCAGGAGGGGCAGAGTGGTCTGGGCTGGTTGCAGAACGAGGAGCGGGACGATTATTGAAGGAAGGCGGGAAATTTGGTGCAGGAGGCAATGCGGGCGGCGGGGATGTAGCCGAGTCTTGGGAGGCCATGGGGAAATCCTCGAGACAACGTCCGCTGCGGAGTTCCGTAGCGAGGTAGGGGATCGCACCACTCCACCAAATATGTTACGGAAAAAGACACCAACTGAGAGGGATACGTATCCCTGTATTGTTTACAGCTTAGGCGAGCAGCGCGACCGATGCGAACACCACGCGCCAGTCTGTCTGTTGCGTCCTTCTCGTCGTCTCCTTGGCCGCGATGCCGCTGTTACGTAGCAATAGTACCCGCTGAAAGCCAACGGCTCAGGCGACATAGGCTGAAGAACGGCAAAACCGGCCCTGTAATGCCGGTCAAATTCAAGGGATCAGTCAATAATGGCTCATTGACGGCAACACTGGGCCGAGAGTAGGCCTCGCATAGCCACCGTAAAACCAATATCGGCGCGACGTTGTGTGCTGCCTGGGTGATGTGAAGGGGAGGAGGATGAAAGAGAGTAACGCTTGCATAGCCTTGTATATTATAGTTTAGCAAGGGGGGTGGCAAAAGGAAATGAGGATGATGAGGAGAGAAAGGAGGAAGGCAACGCCACCAGCTTTGCTGTTTCCTAGTCTTCGCACCACTAGTGCATAGCTGCCTCATTACTTTCTTTGCTGCGGCGATCGTCTTATATGAGAGGAAAATTTTTCCTTCAGTTGGCGTCGGAATGTTTGCGCATTCAGAATCGCAGTTTCGCCGCTAGTGCGAAGCAACGAATGCTTCAGCAAGAAATTGGTATGTCACATAAAATAAGGCTAGCAGCTTACTCTTTTGTATCAGACCTCGCGTAACTCCGCATAACGTCGGTATAAGGGTATAAAGCCGCTCCAGGTAGCGCAGCAGTTTTCGTGCTGCATGTCGTCTCAACGCAAACTAAGCGGGGATAGCACAGAACGTGCAACGGTTTACCGGCCGTCTATACGAGTATATGTCCGTTGAGATGGCGCGCACTTGTGTGACACTCTGAACAAATTCGCACTTACTCCTCGAGCGACGTAGCCCCCACCCCCCTTCCACCGGCTCCCCTTCATGCTGGGGCGTTATCACTCTGCTTGATGAGCCATCGGCGGCATTCCTCGCACGCCGGGTGGCGTTATTGCATGCGCCCTTCGTGGGACGGACATCGCCGGCTCGTTCGATCACTGCTTGAGCCACGAGCAAAAGCGCGCCAGCGCTGGGGACGAGTGCTGGCGAGCTTTTCCTCGCGCGTAGAAGATATCATGCGCGGAGCGATGTTACGAATGGATGGATGACCAACTTTTTTAGGCTATGCTATAGAGTTCGGCTATAATGAAACACGATGGCGGCGGCAAAACCTGCCGGGTGTGACCATATAATTGCTGTCAAATTAAAAAAAATAGGCTTCTAGCAATCAAATACTGCGAAAAACTGAGAAAAAAACATGTAGTGAAAAAAACAAGAAATTTAGGCCGAGAAATATTTTCATCGGTCGAAATGCAAGGAAACGGAAACGCGTGCGTGAGTTGCCCGTCATGTTATATAAATTTTGTTGAAGTTGAAGCCAAGCTTTTCTGCGATGTGGCCGTCCCTGTCTCTGACATGAGGTGGTGTTCAAGTATCAGATTTCTAGCAGGAACACTTTAGCGTTATTCAGATGGGTTTATAGCGGTTATCTGAGCTTCCTTTTGGCATATTTGCACATAGGTCCCACAGCTCCATTGATCTGTGATGCAACAAAACAAACTGGCAATAAGAACGTGTACCAAGAGGCCTACCTAATACGCTGGCGACAAGCACAGTTAGACCGATTCCTTGGAGACCCCTCATCTTTTATTCACCTGAAAAATTCATATTGCACACACAACATATATAAATGAGAAAGTCCGAATTTAGAACTTTTCACTACTGAAACTGTGAAACTTTAAAATATGCCTAGTGGGTATTCATTGCCAGCACGTATGAAGTTCCAAAAAACATCCATGGGGATTTCTCGGCTAAATGAAGCTTAGCCCTTGAAATATCATCTGGTCAAATATAAATTCGAAACTCAGAGCAATATCTTTTCGTGGTGCTTACAACGACCCAAAGGCCAATCCTATTGTATCACGAGCGCGGAATAACAAATGAAGGCACATGGACCGTTCCCACGCCCGTTGTCTTGTCTCACATGATTGACGTTCGGAATCAGCTAATTTTCTTCACTCGTGGCATTTTCGACTGCGCAAGCGGAGATAACAGCGCGTAGCGGAAAAGCGCGAAATCCGTGTTCGCTCAACGCTTAGTTCTGACATTCTTAATGTGTTTTATGAAGAAATACGTATCGAGGAAGAAGTGACGCCTGTAGGAATGGTAGTGAAAGCGAGTCAGAAACCACTCTCTCGTGTCTGATATCGCCTCGATTTAGAGGGCTTTTAACATGAATCTGCTCTTTATAACTGAAGCCGACATGATAGAGGAATGCGTTACGATGTTAGAGGAATCGTTCCACGTGCCCCATTCCCTAACGTCAAAAACGTTATTTTTTTACTTGAAATTGAAACAACCAAAAACAAATTGACGATTTAATTGGGTCCTAGGATTGGTCATGGCTGGCTGCACAATATTTAAACACTTATGTATACGCTATTACCAAAGAGTTAATTGTCAAAGCTCGCACCAAACAACCTATTTTGTTCTTTCTTCTATTGCAATCTGAACTGCTTAGAATATTGTACTGTGAGTTTTAAACATTTGCAGACCGCCGATCATAATTCGCGCCAGAAGGGGGTATGACAAATGATTATGGAAATTCCCGTAATGTTGATACACAGTTATTAAAAGGGAGAGTTGTTGACGAGCTGGTTTGCGAAGCATTGATTTCTGCTTTCAAGTGATCGACCACCAAGCGGATATATCTTTGTCGATTACGTACGTGAAAGCAGACCACTACTATAGATTGAATACTTTGAATACTCCACTCAAATTATATCACAAAGGACGTAACGGCACCGCAAATATCTTCAATGGTTTCCCACTAAGAACTAATATCGTAAATATTCTACAGACTGATTTTAAACGCTATTCTCCTTGAAATACCATGAAAATTAGAATCCATACAACTTCTAAGACCAACTGACTATTCAGTTTAGTCAAACTACTTCCATGCAAGAATGTTTGTATAATATTACCATTGAAATCATCATAGGCAATTATAACCGCAAAACGCCTGCTTGGTAAGTCAAAAACTAACACGACCAATTTGTTTTCATTGCTGGAGAGGTCAAGGTAGACAACGTCCGACCCTCATGAGGAATTTCATTGTTAAAAAGAAGATAGTGAATTGTTAAGATATACTGTTACGTCAGAACACTTTTAGTTTGTTCCATGTCTCTTAATGAAAAATTAACGAATCCTGACTCAAAGTATTCAACGGTTTAAAGCAGCGAAAAAAAACAGGGAATATCATCTATTTCAAGAGCCATCTTACCTTGATCGACTGGAGAAAAGGCAGGTAGCTCTCGTGCCGATATTAGCTGTTCTGAGCAGTTGTTTCACAGACGCTTTTATATACATAGACTGACCACGTCGGCCAATCATTGCAACTCACCAGGGCCGACAAACATGTATATAATTAGTCAAATCAATACACCAGAGTCGGAAACCAATTTAGATATAGGTAATAGGTATATATGATTCATATGCATAAGACATAACCATATTGTTAATGAAACTGTCGTCCCATCAAAAACGCAGACAAGAGAGATTTTTGCCACACGTAATTTAAAAACGAGTGGTACAGAAAAGACGCCGCCACTGTTGAAACGCCGGATGTCACATTTATTGACATTTAATTACGGCTGTGGCAAAATTACTCTTTCGACAGGCAACGTATGGAAGTACAGCTTTGGTTGTCTATAACCCCTTATTCCCCAATACCAACAAACGGCGTGGATATAACATCATATGCAACAAACTAGGCCAAACGTTTCACCTAGAAGTATGTTCACCTAATAGGTCTGGTCTCACGACTGTTTCAATAAAGCTTTGAAATATTAGGCATTTTCAAATTAGTGAAGTCTATACATTTCGCATACTAAACTGGAATTCGTTATGCTATCTACCGAGGCCTCTACGCCCCAAAATGAATGAATGTAGAGCTCGGACAAGGAATCGTAAAAATTTAAATTTTGTTTGTGGTTTTAAACATTGTGACATATTTACTTACTTTATACAATTTGTCCTGCTATGTGTTTCTAAACTCTCCTGAGCAACATATCACAAATTACTATTCGTAATCCACTAAAAGAAGACAAATTTATTGGGATCGTCGTTGTATGTCAGGTTTATATATATCCTCAGTATCATGATCAATTTGAGGTTTAGGCCTCTGCATTACAGGTTAGAATATGCGCCTGTGTGAAAAATTGACGAACGTAGAGGTATGTAAAATATATTGGATACGCTTACTAAGTTTAGATACATATGCTAAGCAGTGGAAGAAATACGAGGCATAGTCTTTGATATTGCGACGTGCACTATTTATTTATTTTGGTGTGATCGCTTTTCAACCAAAAAATAATAAAAAGGAGCTTTGATCACCGCTCGGCGCAAGCGAGGCTGCAATATTTTGGAAGCATCGTGATTGTTTCATATTCTTCATTTAACATTACGCGCAAGACGCAAGCAGTCTAGTTTACTGGGAAGCTTACGCGAGCACCAGTGATAACGCCGGAAGGTTCGATCGCTGATGTATGAGATACGGTGCGTTCCGCCGAAGATCACAGTACCGACGGCCGCCGACGGTAATCGCCGCTATCGGTGTGCAGCGTGCTTTGGTTGTACTTTCAGTCACATAGTTTTGTGCGCGCAAGTTAGCTCAATGAATTGTTTTGTCTCTAACAGTCGACTGCCACCTTCATCGTCACTGTCGCGTGACAATATCACTGGCCCTTGTTGCGAATAATGTAACATCATATTCTCTAAAGAACTATGCTGTAAGCCGGTTTTTGTCTTACGTTAGGTAGCACAAAGACAAATAAAAATGCTGGCAAATTACCGAACGAGGAAGGACGCTTCTTCGGATAGAATAGTTGAATTTTTAAGACGTAATAAAACGTTTATTCATAAATGGTGTCAATCAATTATGGGCGCCCTAGCGCTTGAATTGTATTTTCGTTTTGCATGCTGGTCATTCTGCCAGCCTAAAATGCGTGAGAATTTTAAAGCTACATATTGTTACGTAAAATGACACGAGGCGTGACTATTTACAAGTGTATTTACACTGATGTGCACAGCATCGAGCAAGATGGAGGACAGCACCCACAGCAGACAGCCAGGCCAGTCCTCTTTGTCGTCTTCTGTACGCAGAATGTCTGGCTCTTGATGGGTTAGCTACGTAGCATTTCCCCGGCGGTAAAAGCGCCGTCTCGGTGCGCTTTAACAATGTTCTTCAGAAGGAGGGCGGTATTGTTTTAGCCGACTGACGTGCACTACGTCACTGGGCGTGTTTGCAGGCGGGTTAGTCTCGGAAACGGGAACGATCTCGTAGGTGACGTCCGTTACGTGGCGGACGATACGGTACGGACCCATGTAGCGGGATAACAACTTCTCGGACAGGCCAACACGACGAACCGGGCACCACAGGAGAACTAGGGAACCAGGCGAGAAACGAACGTCGACGTGCCTGCTGTCGTAGAGGGTCTTCTGGGCTGCTTGTGAAGCCGACAGCCTAGAGCGGGCTATCTGACGTGCGTGGTCGGCACGAGCGATAGCATCCCGTGCGTATTCGCTCGGCGGAGGTGTAGTAGCCGGAAGGAGGGTGTCCAGTGGTAACGTCGGATCACGGCCATAGAGCATATAAAAAGGTGAGTAACCGGCGGTATCATGACGCGATGAATTGTAAGCGAAGGTCACCTGAGGTAGCGCCAGGTCCCAGTCATGGTGGTCAGATGAGACATACATGGAGAGCATGTCCGTGAGAGTGCGATTTAGGCGCTCGGTGAGGCCATTTGTTTGGGGATGGTAGGAAGTGGTCAACTTGTGCTGCGTTGAGGAAGAGCGTAAAAGATCGTCAATGACTTGTGACAAAAATGCGCGGCCACGATCGGTGAGCAGTTGACGAGGAGCGCCATGGTGTAGAATGACGTCGTGGAGCAGAAAGTCGGCAACGTCAGTAGCAGTGCTGGTGGGGAGCGCTCGAGTGATGGCGTACCTGGTCGCATGGACTATAGCAACGGCGACCCACTTGTTGCCAGAGTTGGACTCAGGAAAAGGGCCGAGAAGGTCTACACCAACACGGAAGAAAGGTTCGGTAGGGATGGAGATCGGGTGAAGGAGTCCAGCAGGGGGTGCGGCAGGACGCTTCCGACGTTGGCATTTATCGCAGGAGGCCACGTAACGTCGAACGGACCGGGCGAGACCGCGCCAAAAGAAGCGGCGCCGGACACGGTCGTACGTGCGAGATATGCCCAGGTGGCCGGCAGTGGGCTCGTCGTGAAGCTCATGCAGGACCGTTGAACGCAAATGTTTAGGCACGACGAGAAGTAACTCGGGGCCATCGGGCAGAACGCTACGACGCTACAGCGTGCCATTCAAGAGGACGAACATGCGAAGTGACGCGTCGTTAGGTAGGCGGCTGGCGAGCTACGTAGCTATATATTTCTGTCTTGCAGTCCCGGCCGCACCGGCTGCATTTTCGACGGAGGCGAAAGTGTTCAGGCCCATGTACTTCGATTTAGGTGCACGTTGAAGAACCCCAGGTGGCCGAAATCTCCAGAGCCCTCCACTACGGCGTCTCTCATAAGCATATCGTGGTTCTGGGACAGGCAGACAGACAAACAACTTTATTGTGGTCCTGAGAGGCAAGGCAGCGGCCCAACTAGGTAGGCCCCTACCCAGCCGTGGGCAAGTCCCATGTCGGAACAGAGAGGCCATGCCTCTCCGCTCGTTCACGGGCCCTCTGGACAGCCTGAAGCTGGACGTCTTGTCTGGGGTCTGTGATTGCCGTCGTCCAGTCTTCTTCGCTTTTAAAAATCCTGTAACGCAGGGCACTGCCAGAGCATGTGACTCAAGGAGTCAAATTCACCACAATCTGGGCAAAGTGGATCAATATCCGAATGAAGCATGCTCAGAAAGCCCCTAGAGGGGTAAGACCCCGTCTGCAGCATGCGGAGCGTGCTTGCTTGTGATCTGTGCAGCTTATAATGGGGAAAGGGAAAAGTCTGTCGCTCTCCTCTGTAATGAGAAGTTATCTCGTGAAAAGTAACGAGAGGATCACTTTGGACGAGCTCTCCCGAACTCACCCGAGAGGCCACCCGTCGCGGCTTGTGAAACCTCGCGCACGGTCGTGGGCTATCTCGTTTGGGTTCAGGTGACCCGGCAGTACGTCTGGCCCTATGTGAGCGGGAAACCAGACTATGTGGTGAATAGTGTCTGAGGGAGGTTTGCTGCGGAGAATTCTGGCTGCCTCTGTGGCTATCAATCCCGATGCGAACGCCCTAATGGCCGCTCGGGAGTCGGTGTACACCGTTGTGCGTTTCGTGTCCAGTAATGCCAGCGCTACAGCAGCCTGCTCTGCTGCATCAACCAAGGAGGTCTTCACCGAAGCTGCCGAGAGGAGGTTTCCCCTGTCACTGACGACTGCCACGGAAAACTTGTTGCCGCTGGCGTGGCGTGCCGCGTCAACAAATGTCTCCGTTCCAGAGAGGCGCTTTATGAAAGCCCTAGCCCTCGCCAACCTACGACCTTTATTGTGTTGGGGATGTATGTTTCGTGGATGTGGGTCTACAATAAAGGAATTCCTCGTTAGATAATCAAGTTGCGTAGTTTCTCCTTGATTGAAGATAGGACGGAGGCCTGCCGCATCGACCAGTTGTCTTCCTGTTTTGAAACTTGATAGCCGAATTATTTGTGCTGACCTTTGTGCTTCAATTAATTCCGAAGTGGTATTGTGCACTCCCAACCTCATGAGCTTTTGTGTGCTAGTCGTGATTGGGACGCCAAGCACCTTTTTGACACTTTTGCGCATGAGTGTGTCCAATTTATCCCTCTCTGTTTTGGTCAAATTGAGAGCCGCAACTATGTAAATTATATGGCTCATGAGGAAAGCGTGGTGAGCCCTAAGGAGGATATCCTCGCCTATGCCGCCCTTCTTGTTGGACACCCGCATAATTAATCTCAGAATATTCTCCGTTTTTGTGGTGAGATGGGCTGTAGTTTTTGCGTTGCATCCCTTAGAGTCTAATAAAAGCCCCAGAATTTTCATAGAATCGACTCTAGGAATTGTGCGACCATCCTTGGTGCAAATGCTAATGGGCACCTGATCGAGTGGGGTGAGACCCCTAGCACCTCGTCTAGCCTGTCTGTACAGCAGGAGTTCCGACTTTTCCGGCGAAAGCGCCAGTCCCGTACCTTCCAGGAATGACTCTGTAACGTCCAGAGCCTCCTGCAGAGCTTGTTCAACCGCCGCCTCCGATCCTCCGGGACACCAGATTGTAATGCCGTCAGCATATAAAGCGTGTCCGACATTAGGAATTGTTGAAAGGCTTTTCGACAGCTTGCGCATGGCTATGTTGAATAGAAGGGGGGAGATAACTGCCCCTTGGGAGTACCCCTTCGTCCGAGTTTGAAAGGCTCTGAGATTGATTGTCCCAATTTTATTGCGCCGTCCGGCTCTCGAGAAAGGATTCAACGAAGGAGAAGAATTTAACTCCCAGGTTCAAAGCCGATATCTCCTTAAGAATGTAGTCGTGTTTCACGGTATCGAAGGCTTTAGAGAGGTCCAGTACGAGGACCTCTTTTACATCTTTGCTTTGAAAGTCAATTATCTGTGTCTTGAGGAGGAGCATGACATCTTGCGTAGAAAGTGAGGGCCTGAAACCTACCATATTATATGGGAATAGGTCATTCCTCTCGATGTAGCGCGAGATCCTGTTGTGCACTGCATGTTCCGCTACTTTGCTAAGGCAAGAAGTAAGAGAGATCGGGCGGAGGTGATCCAAGCTGGGTGATTTACCGGGCTTGGGGATTAGGACCACTGTGGCCCTCTTCCAACTTTCCGGTACGACGCCCTCCTCCCATACCCTGTTTATCTCCTTCACTAAGGCCTGAATGACTTTATCATCCAAATTTCTTAAGACCCGATTTGCAACTCCGTCAGGTCCTGGAGCAGACCTTCCGTTTAGGCTATGGAGCACTTCCCTGATCTCAGCTTCCGAGAAGGGAGCGTCCAACTCTGGGGAAGGCACGCCCTCATACCGGTGGGGGACAGAAGTTGAGCTTTGGCTAAGTGGAAGGTACTTGTTGGCAAGTATCCGAAATTGGGAAGCTTCTGAGATGCCTGCCATTTTCTCCTTATTAATAAGTCGGTCTATGGCTAGTTTCTGATTGCCTTTGGGTTGTCCATCGTATAGGAGGTGTTTGAAGAGGGTCCATTTGCCTCCTTTGCGCATTTTCTGGTCCGCAGCCGAGCAGGCGTCCCTCCACTGTTGTTTATGGAGTTCGGAGCAGTGCTCCTCAATGTGCCGATTGAGCTCCGCAATCTTTTTCCGTAGTCTGCGAATAAGCCTTTGTTATTTCAATCTCTCGATGAGAGAGCGTTTGGCGTCCAAGAGGTGCGCTAACCTCGCATCCATCCCCGGGGCATCAAATTCTGTGACTATTTCTTTGGTGGCCTTCACGACATCCTTCTGGATTTGTACAAAAAGTTCACTGAAGGTGTGGTGTACTGACTCATCTTCACCTCTGTCCTGCACGTGTTATTGCTTGACATTTCCGCAGTACCTATAGCAATAGAGAAAATATCACACTTCCCTATCGAGAGCCGTTTTTATAATACATTTATATGACATGTATTCCTTAACTATTACCTTGCGCTCACGTTACCTTCCAGTGACGGCTGACAGAGGTATCTGATTCGTTTCGCATACTGGCCGTAAGATTCTTTTGTGAAGGAAATCGTGGTCTTCTCGGCCAAGACAGCCCTATGTAGCCCCTTCCTTGCAGTACTATTAAGGCTTTATTGCCTTTACCGTCTCATACTTGCGTCCGTCCGTCCGTCCGTCCGTCCGTCCGTGCCCTAGCACGCTGCCAGCTGTGGCCTCTCGCCGTCACGCTCTCTCAGTAATCACGTGATGGCACAGCGGCGTATAGCAACAGTTGCCCGTTGTTCCTTCCGACGCGCATTGCGCAACTGTTGTGCAACGCGGCGGCGGCGTCCAACGGCGGCGTGTGTTCGTCAACGCGCAACACTTGCGCATTGCTCCTTCTAACGCTCGTTACGCAACTGTTGCTCAACACGGAGGCGGCGGCGTCCAGCGTCGGCGTCCGTCGGCGGACTGGAGTGGCTACAGGCTTTCGTTGAACGAACCTTGGAATTTACAAAGTGTCCATTTTTGATGAATTCATGTTACCTTCGCGACAAGCATCAAACATGAAATATTTAATAAATTTTGAAGGCAGCTATTGGCAAACTGAAAAGTCGTTCGAAATTCCCGATTCTCAAAAATGTTTCTCTTCCAACAAAAAAGATTTGGGAGGATTATGTTCCCTGACCAACTAAACTAACATGTTATCGTCACCTACGATTCTCGCTCCACGCTGTTCTAAAACTGAGGAGACGACGACATGACATACCGTTTTTCGACACTTCGTCGTTTTTCATATTGAAGAAAGAAAATTGAGAAGTGTTACTAAACTTAATACAACCTTTCGATCGCAAGGTTGAATGTACTGGAGCATTATGTCATTGTTACTGCGGACACACGCTCGTCGCACTATGTAGGCAGTTTTTATTGATTTTGGAGAGATTCGTGTGAAAACTATTGTTCATGGTGTGGTGGGGGTTAGCTTCATCTACGGTAATTTTAGTACTCACGCAGTTCATTTATCAAGGCCATCAACATCTCCGCTTACGCCATGGATTCAATATGCGTCAGTAGTGAAGAAAAACAATGAAAATTGAGCGTTATTGTGGCAGGCAGTTTTCATTTCTTCAACGGGAAGTTGAAGCACTTAAAAATGACCTAAAATATATAATGGCTGTTTGATACTTGATGAATTCGAGAACGGACGTGAGAGCGCTCAAACGTGAACGCAGCTAAAAATTTAGCGCGCAGCTCTTAGGCGACCGTTGCTGCGTTGAGCGGCGTCACCGTCGGCATCGGTGCCATAGCGGATAGAGCGAACGAAGACGAAATGCAACGAACGGTACATGGACCGGAAAGCACCCCTACCACATGTCACGTGGTCGTGATATTGACGAAGCAGCAGTCGGTGTGCACACACAGACACTCTTTATTTGGGCAAACTTGTGCCCGGCAAATGAAAATCAAACGTACAAGCGATTCACACTGTGCACTGGTAGCGGGGGTAACAGTCGCCGGCGTCCAGTAATGTGATTTGCGGTTACGTGCGTTGGCATTGATACATGCGGCATCGAACATTCAAATCTTATCACTGGTGGCCGCACAAGTGCAAGAAAAAGCTTAGCTGTTGGCGTATGCGCGCTCAAGCCAACCACACGATTCTAATATAATCGGAAGTTTCCCAGATATTCGGGCGGGGTTTACGAAAGGTAGTGGTTATATGCGTAACGGGACCGGTTATATAGAAACACAGCTCGCGTGGCAATATGACAGAAATTGCGACTGCGTAAAGCAGTTGTGGAACGACATAAAATGCCGCTAACGTTGCTTCCCACTTTACCTAGGTTGAAAAGAAGGAGGCCAAGATGCTTGTCAGGGATTACATCTGCAACTTAAGTTTTCCAGAGCCCACAGTGCTATTCAGCAAGGCTTGGGACAAATAATAAAAAAATCACGCCATTTCCACGGAAATAATGATGATAAGTGGGCGAACCTCGAGAGGGGGTGATCATCGGTAAAACCGTAACCCTCCCGTGAAAGTTCGCTCATTACATCATTAAGAAAGACGTGAGACTGTGTGCGTGTATACAAATCAGCTTTTATTTTGTTTTTATTTTCTTCGTTTGTTCTTTCGTTTCTTCGTTTGTTCTTTCATTTCTTCATTGTTGTATAGATTGCGAGGTCCCTTCATTATTACGGCTTTATGGTCCGTGAAATGAAGTGAGAGCGGTTCTTGTACTGGTTGCGCGCGCTGTCGCCGCCTTCCGTCCCCTCCGTTCCGCAGCCTTCTATTCCATCTGGCGACTCCGAGCTAAAGAGAAAGCGTGCCAAGAGGGAGCCTTGCTTGCTTGCTTGATCCTCTTCTACTGAAGAGGGAGCCTCATGGCGCGTTACTTCTGAAACGTCGTCTACTTCTTCTACTGCATGCCAGAACGCGCGCAGTAAAGAAGAAAGAATGCCACACAGGCAAACATGCACGAGAGTCTCATTCGTCAAAGTCGTCTTGTTCTTCTACTGCATACCAGAACGCGCGCTTCTCACGAGCTAGAGGTGGCCCCAACTAGGTGGTTACAAACCGGTCACAGAGGAAGGAGAGACCCATGGCTTTATACCCGTGTCACACGGACACTAAAAAGTCCTTTAAGCAAGAAGACTTTTTCCGAAAACGAGTTCCGCGCGCTGTCACACGACAGAGAGCAATCTCCTTTTCAGAAGCGGTCCTTTCTGAAAACGGCGTTCGACGAACTCTTTCACGGCGGTAAAGTAGTAGCCTCGAAACCAGTGGGCGCCAGCATTTATGAAGTGCTGAAAAAAAACCGACAGTGTCACTTGGGCTCACCATAAAAATAACTTTCATTTGTCCTAAGCAGCGTAAGAAAACCATTTAAACTTTATTTTTGTGTACTCTCGTAAACAGGGCGAACGGGTTGGGGTTATGGCCTCCCGCATAGAACGCCTCTTTATAAAAATATTTCAACATAGTAAAAGACCGTTTACGTAAAAGACTTTCTGCGCGCCCGTGTGACACGGGTATTAGGAGCTTCCCCCCAAAAACAAGGCTGATCCCTTTGTGACGGAAATCGGTATAACACGAAAGTAGAGCGTGTGTTCACAGAAGTAGTGCTTATTGTATAGTAATGTATGGAAGGTTGTACCATGTCTATTGGTGTTTGGTAGCTATAGCACCGTTTGACGTGCATGCACCCACGTTGACGCCTAGTGCACTCTAAGAAAAAAAAGAGTATGCGTGACTCTTTTCCGAGAGTTCTGACTTGCCACGTATAGGACTCTCTTTAGATAGTCACGGTGACTCTCCTGGTGGGTCAGGGTCGGCTCGCTCTAGGAGGGTCTCCTGACCCTCTAGGAAGAGTGGAAAGACTCTCATCCGAAGGATCACGTTACCACTTATAGGGAGTCAGACGACTCTTGCCGGTAACACTCCTACGGGGGTCAAGTGAGCCACACCGAAGCGTCAAGCGACTCCACAAGTATTTTAAGCTACTCCTTTGACCCTTGCTCTACTTTTGCGCGACTACTGTTGAAAATAGTGGAGTATTCATTTTTAAGCAAGTGCAATAATACTTGCCGTTCTGCCCAGCGACTGCAAAAAAATAGTTCAATTTTAGCATTATTTTAATAAAACTCGTCAAAACAACACATACTTTCTAGCAAAGTTATATAGAAAGCGCGAAAAGATGGTCTGTGATTTTCCAATTAAGAAGTTAAGGTATTCTTCATTTACATGCTTGTATGTGTATAGCCAACTAAAATGTGTGACTTTGATGTGCACGGTGTCCTATGGTGCTAAATAAACAGCAGAAATCGGCATCATGTTTTCATATTTATTCTTATGATTAAGAATAAATCAAGAAGTGGTGACGGCTGGAGACATCAGACTTGTGGCTTGCTAGGTTGTCGCTCCTGTTCAGCGTGAGCACCATGAAAAACGGTATCTGGAAATAAGAACGTGATATTATGACGAGAAAATGAAATTGCAGTGGTTTGCAAAACCTACCCAAGAAGTGGTTCACACAGACATAATAAATGCTAACAATAAAACAACAAATGCAAACAGGCATGGTCAGGAACCAAGTTTTTTGACGTCGAGATCAGACATGTCATATGATAGAATTACCGCACATAGCTCCCACAATCACGCACACTCGCTCGATTCTGTAATAACGCCCAACGTCATCGCAGTGTATGCAAATCACGAAAACAGCAAACAGAAACGAGGGAAGAGTGCACGGCCGCGGCCGCACCAACGCGCGCCGTCGAAAGTCTAGAGCTTTTTCACTTTACCGGTGAAGCGTGTCCAACTTGAATGACTACCGCGTACGTTCTGGAAGCACCGTACTATATCTGCACCTCAAACTACCGTCTTTAAGCCAACAAAAACCATTATATATAGTGCGTCTGAGCGTTCTGTACACAGGCATTTTTTTTCACGTTCCCACGCGCCGAAGCACGCTACACACTCAAGGTCGATGGAAATGTTATGTAGACTAAAGTGCATCTCAAAACGACATCTTGCACATTCAGTAGCGCAGACACAACGTGCGATCAGCAAAAAATGACCCTTGATAATTGTTTGCATCGCTCACTATAAGGGAGCTTGCACAGCAACGCGCATAGCGGTGGCAACTCGGTAACTGACAGCTTTATTTGGGCATCCGCAACAGCCCTGCGGACACAGGCTGCTGTTGGAAATGGCTGGCAGATAACTTCCGCAGAGCTGCTGCAGCCGCCCAGCTAAAGTTGTATAATTAGTACCTACGAAAGCAGTACACTCACCGTCAACTGGCGCCCGTTGTTCCTGTCCGCAGCTCCAGGAATATTCCGTCCTCCAAGCGTCACCGCGTCACTTCGTGCACGGAGCCGGCGAGCCGGCGTCAACACCAACACCACCGAAGACTCGCATGAACAGACACACAACTCGCGCAACCAACACAACCAACACGCAACGCATTCCAATAGACGAGTAGACAGAGGAAAACAGAAGCGGCACCGGCGGCACGCCACCCCGGCGCCGTTGCGGCGCGTTGCCTCGCCTCCGTCGTCGAGCCAACGCGCCACAACGGCGCCAAAGGCCAAGCGCGCGATATGTATGGCGTATACGGCGGTGCCGCCATCGAAACGAGCTTCAGGAGACACCCGTGACTCCAGTCGAATTGCGAACTCTCTTTCTCTTCCTGTACCTTCCAAAAGGGGTCAAATGGACACCCGAAGAGAGTCACGCGGCCGTGACCCTCTTTTGACTCCTTTTTTTCTTAGAGTGTGGCACATTTACATCGCTACGAATAACACCCATGATCACAGCTGTCGGTCCCATTAACGTCCCAAAACCGCGGTATGTGTATGAGGTAGTGGTAGGCCCCGGAAATTTCGAAAACGAGGGGTTCTTTAACGTACACCAAAATGTAAGCACACGAGCCCCAAAACGCCTCAATTGAAAATGCAGCCGCCGCGGCCGGGACAACATCCATGATCACGATTTTGCCTTTCTGGCAGGTGAAGTTCCTAACATATACCTGGACAGAGCGTATCGTGAATGCCGCGCAAAGATAACATCAACAAGCGCTTAATAAACGCTGGTGCTCGATGTGCATTTCTTCAAAGCGTCCTGAATTAGTATAGAAACGAGACGGTGTGCGCGCCCGCGTAAGGGTAACCTACACTCTTAGCCAAAAATGGGCAAAATGAGAGTAACTGCGGGTTTTAGTCCTAAAGACCAACTGTTACTCCCCAAAAAGACCAACTGGAACAAGATGGCTGACATGTCTCAAGTGGGGGGAGTAACCGTTTAGGGTTAGGTTGGAAGGGAGCAACAGAAGGACGAACGGCAACATTTGCTCTCGGCGCGCAACTGTTGCTCTCCTGCAGGACGCACCCTGTATCGGTCGATGCATGGGCCAGATTTTCTTGCGAGCTGGCGTAAGGAAACTACTTTTTGTAATCTGAACGGAGGGATACGCACGGTAATCGGGACATTTAGCTTGTACGTATACTTTTTAACGTTACCGTGTTACCGGAACACATGTTTTAGAAAAGTTTTAGCTCCCCGTACGCAAACGTTTACGTAAGTACGTAAACTGATACCTTTACGTTTTTTTAAACCATGAAATGGTTATGATAACTGCACTTCAATTATATTTAAGTTAGATAAGATTGTATCACCGCTGCGGCAAAATCACGAGGAGTTTTTAGCGTGTAAAGTATCCCGGTATACGCAAAGGGGTGTAAATACAGAGTTATCCGACGATGATGTCGCCATCTTGTGGCGCCTCGTGCAACCATAGTATGGGCACGTTTGTTTTCGTCTAGTGTTTTTGAGGGAAAAATGACTGAAAAGATAACTCATTCGTAATTATGCCGCGGCAAGGCGTTTACACCAGAGATAGAACGCACGATGTTTCTGCAATAACAATTTTTTGCTTGCCTGGTTCATCTTGTTCCCGCTAGATGGCGTCACCTTATCAGCCTGTCGGAAGAATTTATGTCAAGGCTTCTCACGTTTTTACGGCTTCGGTATTCTATTTCTAGCTCACTCTAGTGACTTTAGCCGCTGCAACAAGGTGATCGCAATTGGCGCACGCACTTCGGCTTATTTTTGTTCGGCGGCTGGAGCCTCGGTAAGGCGGGTATCGCGAAGAGCCGCGAATAAAGGTGGATTTGCGAGATAGGGACGTAAATGTAAAGTCAATCCGGCGAGTAGTTCACGTTCCGTAAAGGCTCGCGCATGCACAGATTCCTTCAGGCAACTCGTAACACGGTAACGAAAAGCTAAAAGCCCCTAATGGAAGCTAAACGTTCCTAATAAAAGGCATGGTTGCACTAGAACGCCAGCACCTGAAGCTGCTGTCGTCGCAAGTTAAATGGTGTGTTTGCGTATAACACTTGGCATAAATATATATCCTGAGAATGTGGCAATAAACTGCGAAGCTTCGCGAGACTCCGTATATACTTCACGACAAAGAAGCGGTTGAGAGAAGTACACAGTTGATAGATTTTACATTTGCTGTTTTTTGCTGAACGGCAGTCTCCAGTACAAATCAGCAAAAGCCCCGACTGCAGGGTTGCAGCAGAGATCACGTAACGAACACTTTTATCGCGATGCGCAGAAAGACTGACAGCGAGCTAACACGGCTGCCCCTCCCTCCCCCCCCCCTCATCTCTACCTTGTCACTGGCTGATTTTGGCGGGAGGGCAGCTATCGCAATCGGGTCCGGTAGTTTGACTTTGCGTTTAATCTAAGAGAAAATCGACGTTATCAGCTCGGGCTGTGTTGTCTTTTCAAAGGGGAGGTGACTTCCGCAAAAAAAATATTAATATTGACATTAATAATAATAATCATAATAAAGAAGAAAACACACCTCCGGGCACAAAAGAAAAAAAAAGAAATTACTGGCCTTTTAGCTAGCGCAAAAGGGAGCTCTGGCAAAGCCTGTGTTTTCGCGAGACTCATTACCCTGATGTTTTCGAATGTTTACACTGTTACTTTCGATTCTCTTTCAAACATCGCCACTGGTTCTGCACGGCTATGCTCATTTCAATAACGTGTCAGAACGCGCAACGACCCGTCGGTACCTACATAACCCCGTTTACTTTCAGACGGGGCCGTAGCGTGTGGTGGCTTAGTGGTTAGCGTACGCGCATGGCGATTAAGTGGTCACGAGTTCGAATCCTGTGTGTTTGTTGCAAATTTTCTGAAATTTATTTCTGAATGAGATGTTTGTATGTCGTTTGTACATCCAAACAAATGTATGTATAAACCTCGATATGCTCTAGAAATAAATAAAAAACGATTTTTTTTACCCAAGTAGAAACTAAGGAGTAACGGGAAGGAGCCTCTGTTGCTCCCTTGAGGAGCATCAGGAAGGAGTAACAGTTTGTCCTCAAGGAGCAACTGGGAGGACTAACCGTTCATCCTCTGAAGTAGCAACTGAAAGGAGTGCAACGGTTCGTCCTCTTGCCGTTGCTCCTTTTAGGAGAGTAATGGGAGTGGCAATGCACTTGCTCCCTCAAAGGAGGAACCCCTATACCCCCGTTGCTCTCTTTTGGCTTAGAGTGTACGCCTGTGCTCCTGTATAGACTATCACGCTGCTCTTCAACAACACGGGAGGCAGAGGTTCGTAGCTCGAGCCGCGAAAAAACGCAGGCGTTTCAGGTCCCGCTGGCGTCTGCCTCGCTCCACCAAGTCATGACGTTCCCCCATCGATATCCTTACCCTTCTGCAGCGCTCCTCCAGCAGTTTTATTAGCCGGTGCTATCGCACTGGAAGTGGTCGGGGGTGAAACACCATTGATGCATAGATAGGCTGCACTACTTCGACAACGATCCG
This sequence comes from Rhipicephalus sanguineus, assembly GCF_013339695.2. NCBI lineage: Eukaryota > Metazoa > Arthropoda > Arachnida > Ixodida > Ixodidae > Rhipicephalus > Rhipicephalus sanguineus. The sequence goes on from NC_051178.1 coordinate 85,590,727, forward strand.
TCACACGCTAACACGACGCAAAAGGCAAAGAACGTAACTGCGTCTACGGCGACTCCCCGATGCTAGCGCGGCCAGTGTTTTTCGCTGACACATTAACCAAGGCCTCCGAGATGGATCGCTGGCGCGGAATCTCGCAGCCCATGCGTAAGCTGCGTCTTTGCCGAATTGTTCTCTATTGGCGCTAGTAAGTGTCATGCCGCATTACTTCACTGCAGCTCTCCCAGACAGCGGCACCACCCCGCCCCGTCCTACCTCGCCAACAGAGCCCACCGTGCGAGAGGGAATGTGTGAGAGATATGAGGCGCACTTGTGGCGGCGTCATGCATCTGCCTCGCTAGCTTAGCCGTAGAACGCCGGGTCCTTATCGTCGCGGTCGAAGACGTCGCGGGTTCAATTCTCGTTACGGGGATGTTTTCTTTTCATCAACGTCATATCCGGGACTGAAATACGTCGTTAAAGTCTTCGTGGACCCCGGCATGAACACTTTCGTGTTAAAAAAAGAGTGAAACTTCAGCGCCGAGAGCGTTAAAAATAGAGATCAAGATAAAAACACAAAATTTAAAGATAACATTAGATGGCCAGCCATGAGCGCAAAAGTTCACGATTAGATACCGAACACTATAATATTGCCGCGAGCAACGCCTTCTGGTTTGTTCTTTTGCTTATTAAGTTGCCAGCGTCTGGCAGCCGGAGTTGTTATCTGTGTTCGAAGCGAAGCCCGTGTTTCACTCTCTCTCTCTTTTGTAACTCACCCAGGGTATCTTGATTTGATAAGGCGAGTGCTTCGCTTATCGCTGTAATTCGATGGCTTCAAGAAAGAATAACGTGGAGACACAAAAAGCCCGCAGAAGAAAAGCCGCGGCGCTCTCTTCCCGCCGACGCTCGCCTGCGTACGTTGCCGTTTTATTGGCTGTTTCTTCGCCGCATTCGTTTTTCTTTGAGTTTACTGCGGAGCACAAGTTCGCTCCAATAAACCTCATTTTCTGAACGAACATTGCATTGTTGTTCGCTACGTGACATCTGGTGGAGGTGCTGGGTACATGAACCCTGAGCCCTCTACAAGTCGTCAGGCAAGTCCAACTCGCACCAGCCGCCGACAGCAAGGTCTTCAGCCGGAGTTTGGGCTGCTTCCGGAAAAAATGAAGAAAGAAGACGCCGTGGCCACAGCCATGAACAATGCTGCCACCAAGACCAACACTACCAATCCTCCCGTTGTTCTTCAGCAACCGAGGGAGCCGCCACAATTTCACGGATAACCCTCGGAGGATACCGAAGATTGGTTGGAGCAAGTTGAACGGGTCAAGCTGTTCAACCGCTGGGACGACGAGGAGACACTGAGGCACGTGTTTTTCTACCTCGCAGACTCAGCTCTAACTTGGTTCGAAAACCATGAGAGCTCCATAGAGTCCTGGCAGGGATTTAGGACGCACTTTTTAGCGACGTTCATCACGGTTGTGCGGAAGGAGAGGGCCGAGGTCTTGGTGCAGACGCGCATGCAACACCCCAACGAATGTGTAGTCGTGTGCGTAGAAGAGATGAAAAAGCTCTTTAGGCGAGCTGACCCTGAAATGGCCGAAGAAAACAAGTTACGCTTCTTAATGCGTAGCGTCAAGGAAGAACTGTTTGCCGGGCTTGTGCGTAATCCGCCCAAAACAATTGCCGAATTCTTGGCCGAAGCCAGTACAATTGAGAAGGCCCTCGAAATTCGTGCCAAGCAGTATAACCGTCGCTGCGTTGACACGGCCAACGTGAACTACATTGACGGGAACCAGATTCCGACGGATACACTATGCCAGACCATCCGCGCAGTAGTAAGGGAGGAGCTGCGTAAACTTCTCCCAACGGCGCCGCAACCCCAAGTCGTGAAGAGGTGCAACAAGAACTGGGGACTTCTACGCTGCTGGAAGCACCCCGTGAGCCGCAGGCTATGGCCTACGCCGCGGCTATTCGCACCCCCCGCCCGCACGTACCTCGTCGCCAGGAGCCTCCATACCGCCGTTCTCCGTCTCCTGGCCGGCGACCTGTGATGGAACACGCGACACCAAGGAAAACCGACGTGTCGCGAACCCCCGGCCGTCGACCGCTGTGTTACCACTGCGGAGAAGCCGGGCATGTCTACCGTCGCTGCTCCTACAGACAACTGGGCCTGCGAGGTCTCTGTCGATGCACCGCGCCCCTTGCCCGGTCAACGACCCAGCGAGATCGGCGAGTGCCTTTCTCACACCAGCCGTGGACCAGCGCGCTTCAGCCGTTCACCGTCGCCCCATCCTTATGGATCAACGAACCGTGACTCCACACGTGGAAGGTCCCCCAGCCCAAGAAGGGGAAACTAAAGGCAGCAGCTTCGGGAGGTGAAGTTGCACTACGGCAAAAAACGAATGTCCTCCAACGACGCACCGCCGCACCAAAGACCAAGATTCACAACGCGCCCATAGACCGACGCTCCGACCTAACGCCGACATGATCCCCCAACTCGGCGAGAGCCACACGGCGCGGCGCCTACCCGACGTAATCAAGCCCGCAGTTAACAAGACGACGACGACGTCTACCCGCCGACCATCAACGCGAACGAGTCTTGATACGACGCCCCGTCAAACCCGATACTCCAAAACGACTACTTCTGAAGTACAGCTGTGTATCGACGGCCTTGACGTTGTCACACTAATCGACACGGGCTCCGACTATTCAGTGATGAGCGGACCATTCGCGTTGAAACTTAAAAAAAGTTATGACAAGCTGGGACGGCCCGCACAACAGCACTGCAGGAGGCCACCTTGTCACGCCTAGCGGAACCTGTATGTCGCGGATCACCATAAACGGCGCCACGTACCCTGCTGCGTTCGTAGTACTGCCTAACCGCTCGCGCGACGTCATACTGGGCATGGACTTTTTGACGGAGAATGGTGCCATTATTGATTTGCCGGTGAAGTCGATCAGTTTCTCCGCGGAACATGCCGTGACGCTGAAACCAAGCACCAAACAACGTAATCCTTTAAGGGTTGCCGATGACCACATCACCCTGCCTCCCCGTGCAAGCCTGATGATTGTCGTCTGCTCTCAGAATGCTGCTCTGGACAGCGACGTAATCGTCGAGAACGACCACAGCTTGCTCCTGGACCGCGGTGTCTCCGTCGCAAGAGGTATTGTGTGCTTAAAGCAAGGAAAACTCACGTCCTGATCACGAATTTCACCGAGGAATACGAGCACCTAAACAAGAGCGCTTCCATTGCGTTCTTCGAGGAAATTCAAGAAGAAAGTGACGTGATCGCCTTCGCCGACTTTCAGCGCAAATCGGACGACGCCTTCAAGCCTACTCACTGCTTCGACGTGAACCCGGCTCTACCACAAGAAAAGCAGAAAAGGTTAAGGGCTTTGTTGCGCCGCTACAGCGAGTGTTTCACGTCAACTTCCAAACTACGTCAGACACTCCTTACAAAGCACCGGATTATCACCGAAGACGGCGCCCGCCCATCGCGACAGTCACCTTACCGCGTGTCTGCGCACGAGCGTGAAGCAATCCGGGCACAAGTTGAACACATGCTCGCCGATGACATCATACAACCGTCAAAAAGTCCCTGGGCTGCCCCAGTGGTACTCGTGAAGAAAAAAGACGGCACAATGAGGTTCTGCGTCGACTACCGGCGACTGAACAAAATCACAAAAAAGACGTATACCCACTCCCACGAATCGACGACGCCCTAGACTACCTTTGCCATGCCAAGTACTTCTCTTCGATGGACCTGACAACCGGATACTGGCAAATTGAAGTTGACGAAAGGAACCGCGAGAAGACAGCCCTTATAACGAAGGACTCTACGAGTTCAAGGTAATGCCATTTGGACTATGCACAGCGCCAGCAACATTTCAAAGAGTCATGGATACTGTGCTGGCCGACCTAAAATGGCACACCTGCCTCGTCTACCTCGACGACGTCGTCGTATTCTCCCGGAATTTCGACGAACACCTCGTGCGGTTACAGTCTGTGCTCGAAGCCATCCGTACGTCGGTGTTAACACTAAAAATTGAGAAGTGCCGCTTCGCGTACGACCAACTGAAGTCTTTGGGCCACGTCATCAACGCCGAGGGAGTGCTGCCTGACCCAGCGAAAACTACAGCCATAGCCAACTTTCCAAGGCCGCAAGACAAAAAACGCGTGCAAAGATTCCTCGGACTGTGCGCATACTACAGGCACTTCGTCGAAAACTTCGCAAAAATCGCCCAACCACTCATGCGCTTGAGAAGAGACAACGTTCTGTTCTGCTGGCAGCAAACTCAGCAAAACGCGTTCTGTGAACTGCAAACGCGCCTACAGCGCCCGCCTGTGCTTGCACATTTTAATGAATCTGCCGAAACAGAACTGCACACAGACGCAAGTGAAGTAGGCTTGGGTGCTGTCCTTGTCCAAAAGCAGAACGGGGCGAAAACGTAATCGCTTACGCCAGCCGCGGCGTATCGAAAACAGAAAGGAAGTACTCGGCCTCGGAAAAAGAGTGTCTTGCCATAATATGGGCCATTGCAAAGTTTCGCCCGTACGTCTACGGTAGGCCATACAAGGTGGTAGCGGACCACCATGCACTGTGGTGGCTCGCAAATTTGAAGGATCCTTCTGGCCTACTGGGGCGATGGATCCTGCGTCTGCAGGAATACCACGTCACCATTGTTTACAAATCCGACAGGAAACATTCTCACGCCGACTGCCTATCACGCGCTCCAGTCGAACCGGCGCTACAGGACTCCGATGAAGACGTGGCGTTCTTCGGCATCGTGACGGAAAGTGACCTGGCCGCCCAGCAGTGAGCTGACACCGAGTTGCGCGCCATGATCGACGATCTCGAAGGACATAACGTCGCCGTGCCAAGGGCTTTTAAACGCAACTCCGCTGCATTCTGCCTAAAAAAAATCGGTGCTCGTGAAGAACTTAGACCCTACAACGAGAACGAAGTGCCTTCTCGTCATCCCCGCTGTCCTCTGCGACGAAATCTTGCAGGCGTGCCACGACGAACCAGCATCAGGGCACCTAGGCACGGCACGCACGCTCGGAAAGATCAAGACAAAGTACTACTGGCCCCGTCTCACATCCGATGTCACCCACTACGTCAGGAGCTGCCGTGACTGCCAGCGCTGGAAAACGCCGCCGACTAGACCCGCCGGACATCGGCAGGTAATCGCTGTACCATTGAGGCCCTTTCAACAGATCGGCATGGACCTTCTTGGCCCGTCCCCCACGTCACGAGCCGCGAACAAGTGGATTGTCGTAGCCACGGACTACATGACGCGATACGCAAAGACCGCCGCGCTTTCCAGAGGGACTGCAGAGGAAGTCGCCAAATTTTTCAGCCACCAAGTGGTGCTGCGACATGGAGCCCCTGAAGACCTAATCACGGGCCGTGGGACGGCGTTTACTGCACAGCTTATGCAAGCAGTCTTGTGCTACAGCAACACGGCTCACTGGAAGACCACGGCGTGCCACCCCCATACGAACGGACTCACCGAACGCCTTAATAAGACGATCGCGGATATGCTGTCTATATACGTCGACGTTCAACATAAGAGGTGGGGCGCAGTTCTCCCATATGTCACTTTCGCGTACAACACAGCTATCCAAGAAACTACGCAGATAACTCCATTCGAGCTGGTCTACGGAAGGCGGCCTACGACGATACTCGACGCCATGCTACTACACCTACAAGGCGACGACGTCAACGCCGACGTCCAGGAGTACCTGCAACGTGCGGAGGAAGCCCGCCAGCTTGCTCGAGTGCGTATAACGGACCAGCACCTAGTTGACGCGGGACGCTACAACCTCCGACGCCGGGACGCCGATTATCACCCTGGTGATCTAGTGTGGGTTAGGACTCCAATCCGACGTCGCGGACTCAGTGAGAAGCTGCTGCGACGATATTTCGGACCCTACAGAATTCAACGACGTCTTGGCCATCTAATCTACGAGGTTGTCCCTGACGGTGACTCCGGCACATCATGACGACGCACGCGACCCGAAGTCGTCCACGTGGTCTGTCTCAAACCATACTACGCGAGATGACAGACTCTTTTGTTTGGACTACCATTTCATTATTAGCATCGGGTCGATGCCTCTTAGAGGGGGGACAATGCCGCGAGCAGCGCCTTCTGCTTTGTTCTTTTGCTTATTAAGTTGCCAGCGTCTGGCAGCCGGAGTTCTTATCTGTGTTCGAAGCGAAGCCCATGTTTCACTCTCTCTCTCTCTTTTGTAGATTACCCAGGGTATCTTGATTTGATAGGGCGAGTGCTTCGCTTATCGCTGTAATTCGATGGCGTCAAAAAAGAATAACGCGGAGACACAAAAAGCCCGCAGCAGAAAAGCCGCGGCGCTCTCTTCCCGCCGACGCTCGCCTGCGTAGGTTGCCGTTTTGTTGGCTGTTTCCTCGCCGCATTCGTTTTTCTTTGAGTTTACTGCGGAGCACAAGTTCGCTCCAATAAACCTCATTTTCTGAACGAACATTGCATTGTTGTTGGCTACGTCACAATATACACATGAGTATGTGTACCCTTAACAGTACAAGGAAAGGGGAGGCATATCGCGTAAAGATAGCATACCTAAGAATAAAGATAAGCTGGAGAGGATGCGGCCGACATTCACAAATGATCACCCGGAAGTCACCGCTGTTTATAGAGCGGACGTTCTTCAAGCACTGTATATAGAGAGTTCCAATGAATGGGGCAGGAACGTGGACTAGACAGAAAAAAAATGATGGACGTAGAAAATACGAGATAGGAAAGAGCACGCGCAAACAAAAGAAGGTGCAGCTGATATGGTAGTTGGCATTAAAATGAAAAATGTATCTTGACTGACCTCTAATAAGTTCATTCATTCAATAATTCAAGAGCTACGTAATCAGTAAGAACCACGGAATAGATACCTAGAGATTGGAAACGTAGACTACTACATCAGAAGATAAAAAAAGGGAAGATCGAGTCAAGGATATTGAAGGTGTAAAATGAAATCAGCCCGCGAAGATTAGGCGTACTGGAAATTGCTGCGAGGGGCTGGCGTATAAATAGGGCATGGTAAAAGTGTAAAATATCATCCCTGGACAAGCACCGTAAATCTTGGCGCGACCCATCTGTTTGTAGTGTGAAGAAGAAGATGCGCCTCCATCCAGCAGCATCGCCAACGCTCGGCTCGCCCGGCTCGTGTTTCGGATCGCCGCTGTGCCTCTGGACGCTTCTTCTGGCTTGCTTGCCGCTGACGGCCATTACGTCTTTCAACGACCAATAAACCTCTTCACATTTGGTGGAGGGTGCTGTTCATCCCCGTCGCTACACCCTGGAGCTGCGTAGCCGGACGCTACCGCCGATCATGACTGACCACGCAAACCCACCGGCGCCTTCGTCCCTGTCCGTCACCTGCACCGGGCTTCCTCGGCTCCGGGACCCAAAGGTCTTCAGCGGTGCAGATGAGACCGACGTGGAAGACTGGCTTGACCACTACGAACTGGTGAGCGCGCATAATAAGTGGGATGACCCCGACAAGCTAGGCTACGTCATATTTTATCTGACTGGCGTCGCCGAATTGTGGTACAACAACCACAAACAGAACATCCCCACATGGACCGTCTTCAAGACGTCCTGCTCTGAAGTATTCGGTCGACCAGCTGTCCGCAAGCAGCGCGCAGAGCAACGCTTGCGCGTCCGCTCACAGCAGACTGGAGAAAGCTTCACAAGCTATATTGAGGACGTCGTCGACCTTTGTCGACGTGTCAACGACACCATGCCCGAAGCTGACAGGATCAAACAAATCCTGAAGGGCATTGACGATGGCGCATTCCAAATGCTCTTGGCTAGGAATCCGGGCACAGTTTCAGAAGTCGTCAGCTTGTGTCAGAGCTACGACGAGTTGAAGAAGCAGCGCGCTCTGACTCGGCAGCCTCCACGGGGTGGCGAGTCGCTGTGCAGTCTCGACACCATGCCTGACCATTCGACGTTGCTTCAGCAGGTTCGAGACTTCGTCCGCGAGGAAGTTGCCCGCCAACTTTCCTTACTGCCTTTTACTCACGAGCCTACCACCCGTCTGCCCACCCCGCTCCGCACTGTTATTTCGGAGGAGGTTACCCACGCTCTTCCCCTTGCGCGCCGCGAGCCGCCTCCATCCAGCCCTGTTCACTACGCGCGTGCATCGGAGCCTGTGGCCGCTCCTGTCGCCTATGCGCAAGCCGTGCAGCCTGTAGCCGCGCCCCTCACGTATGCTGACGTTCTGCGTAGGCTTCCGCAACCACCTTACACTACGCACTCGCAGCCCACGCAACCGCCTGTCTATCCTTCCACTTGGGCAGCACCGACAATCGCCAATCCATGGAGGACGCCTGATAATCGACCGATTTGCTACGCCTGCTACACTCCTGGACACGTCGCCCGCTATTGCCGCCGTCGCCCCCAAACTTTCGGCGACCGTGCCCGGTCGTCGCAAGCCGGAAGCCAGCCCTTCCTCCAATACGTTCCTGGCCCATCACCGCGCGATGCCCCTAGTCACCGCCCTGACTTCCAGCCGCAGCGCTCACCATCTCCTCGGCGGCGATCGCCGTCCCCCATGCGTCGCCGGCCCGGACCCTCCGACCAGGAAAACTAAACGCCGCAGTTCAAGAGGCAAGAACTGCGCCATCTCCGAACTGTCCAAGCCCTCGCTCCTCCCCAACTAACGTGGTCGCCATAACTGTTGAAGGTGTTCGTACTTTTGCCCTTGTGGACACCGGCGCCGCCGTTTCTGTCATAGCCGCTAATCTCTGCCGTGTATTACGAAAGGTAACGACGCCGCTTTCGGGACTGTCGCTCCACACCGCAAGCGCGCAGCAAGTGACGCCTCTCGCAGCCTGCACTGCAAGAGTGGTCATTGAAGGCAATCTATACATCGTTGAGTTCATTGTCCTTTCTGCCTGTTCGCATGACGTCATCCTCGGGTGGGACTTCCTATCCCGCCATAATGCCGTCATCGACTGCGCACGCGCCGAAGTTGAGTTTTCCCCATTGTGTGACGCCCCATTACTTGACGCTCTTCATCAGCCGCCCAAGCTGCTCGTTCGTGAGGATACCGACATTCCGCCTGGCACTTTCGCACTGGTCCCTGTTTCCTGCAACGCCCACACCGACGCTACAGTCTTTTTCACGCCGTCCGATGTCTTCACGAGTCGTAGAGCTCTGCCGCTACCTTTCGCAACGATTGACATCGCCGCCGGCAGCAGCAATATATTCGTCTTGAATCCGCTCTCTGCACATGTCACGCTGCTTGCAGGCGAATGTCTCGGCCGCGTGGAAGATCTCGACTCTTCGTCTTTGGTTGACGTCCCGGATGACTGCTGCGACCCACCAAATGCCCTGTCGGCACTCGGGGAGTCCTCCAGTGATATATTTTCCAGTGCCATCGCCGATACCCTCACCCCTGCCGAACACGCTGACCTACTTGCTCTTCTGCACGAGTTCCGGAATTCTTTCGATGTGTCGCAACCTCAACTGGGCCGCACGTCGCAAGTACAACATTACGTCGACACCGGTTTACACCAGCCGCTGCGTCAAAGACCATACCGCGTCTCCGCTGAAGAGCGCCGCGTCATTAACAACCAAATCGAAGACATGCTTCGTAGAGACATTATTCGACCATCGCACAGTCCCTGGGCGTCTCCTGTCGTACTGGTGCGTAAGAAAGATGGATCTATCCGGTTTTGCGTGGACTACCGTCGTTTGAATAAGATAACCCGCAAGGACGTCTATCCTTTGCCGCGCATTGACGACGCCATTGACACCCTTCATGGAGCAGAATTCTTCTCGTCACTGGACTTGTGGTCTGGCTATTGGCAAGTTCCTATGGCTGAAGCCGATCGCCAGAAGACTGCGTTTATTACACCTGATGGCCTATACGAGTTTAACGTCATGCCCTTTGGACTTTGTAACGCGCCTGCTACGTTTGAACGACTTATGGATAATACACTACGTGGTCTAAAGTGGTCTATGTGCCTGTGTTACCTCGACGATGTCGTGGTTTTCTCCCATGATTTTCCTACACACCTCCGTCGCCTCAGGCACGTTTTGACTTGTCTGACCAACGCTGGCCTTCAGCTTAACCTCAAGAAATGCCGCTTCGCTGCCCGGGAGCTCGTCATCTTAGGCCACATCGTGTCCAAACAGGGCGTATTACCTGACCCTGCAAAACTTCGTGCAGTCGCGGAATTCCCTAAGCCCACGACCATGAAGGAACTTCGAAGTTTTGTAGGTCTATGCTCCTATTTCCGGCGCTTTGTTCGCAATTTTGCATCCATCATGTCACCGTTAACCCAGCTTCTTCGCGGCGACGTGAACCTCTCCTCCTGGTCCTCTGCATGTGACGTAGCCTTCGCTACACTGCGCCGCCTGCTCACTTCCCCACCTATTCTTCGTCACTTCGATCCGACGGCTCCTACCGAAGTACACACAGACGCCAGCGGGGTCGGGCTTGGCGCTGTCCTCGCTCAACGAAAGCCCGGCTATTCCGAATACGTCGTCGCCTACGCTAGTCGCACGCTGACGAAAGCCGAAACGAATTACAGCGTGACTGAAAAAGAGTGTTTGGCTCTGGTGTGGGCGCTTGGAAAGTTCCGGCCGTACTTATACGGCCGCCCGTTCGATCTAGTAACCGATCACCACGCGCTTTGCTGGCTCGCCACGTTGAAGGACCCTTCTGGCCGCCTAGCGCGATGGGCACTTCGCATTCAGGAGTACGACATTCGCGTCGTATACCGCTGCGGACGCAAACACTCTGACGCTGACGCCCTCTCCCGCTCACCTTTACCGCCAGATCCAGCGTGCGCAACCACATGCGTCCACCCCTTGTCATCTCTCGATCTCGACTCCATTGCCACCGAACAACGTCGTGACCCGTGGATCGCTTCTCTTCTTGATTATCTATGTGGAACATCCACCATTCCTGTATCTCGATCCCTCCGTCGTCAAGCTTCCCATTTCACCATCCGCGATCAACTGCTTCATCGCCGCAACTACGCTGCCGATGGCCGCCGATGGCTACTGGTCATTCCACGCAGCTTGCGATCACAAGTATGCGCCTCTCTTCACGACGATCCGCAATGTGGCCATGCCGGGGTGTTCAAGACATACGATTGCCTTCGCCATCGCTATTACTGGCGCGGCATGTACAATTTTGTGCGTAAATTCGTGCAGTGCTGTCCTGACTGCCAACGACGCAAATCGACACCTTTACGTGCGACCGGCGCATTGCAGCCGCTTCCATGCCCTGCCAAGCCATTTGATCGCGTCGGCGTTGACCTCTACGGTCCCCTTCCAATGACCGCAGATGGCAACCGGTGGATTATCGTGGCTGTCGACCACCTGACACGCTACGCCGAAACTGCCGCTTTGCCTAGCGCTACCGCTCGGGATGTCGCCTCTTTCATTTTACGTCACTTTATCCTTCGACATGGCGCCCCTCGAGAGCTTCTTAGTGACAGAGGCCGCGCTTTTCTCTCCGAGGTCGTCGAAGCTCTGCTCTCGGAATGCCACGTCATTCATCGGACAACCACAGCATACCACCCGCAGACTAACGTGCTCACGGCACGGTTTAACCGCACCCTGGGTGATATGCTCTCGATGTACGTCGCATCTGACCATACCAACTGGGACCGTGTTCTCCCTTATGTAACATTCGCATACAACACCGCGATACAAACAACTACCGGATTTTCGCCTTTCTTTCTCCTTTACGGACGCGAGCCTACTATTGACACCCTACTTCCCTACCGTCCTGATGCTTCCGAGTGTCCACCTGTCTCCGAAGCTGCTCGACAAGCCGAAGAGTGCCGCCAGCTCGCCCGCACGTTTACCTCGCAAGAGCAGCAGCGACAGAAAGAAAACCGCAGCACTTCACTTCCAGACCCTAGCTATGCCCCAGGGTCTCTCGTATGGCTCTCTGTCCCATACCAGACTCCGTGACTCTCCTCGAAGCTCGTTCCAAGGTACGAGGGCCCTTACACCATCTTGGAGAAAACATCTCCAGTTAATTTTCTTATCGAGCCAGTTTCTCGATCGGATGACATGCGCCGGCGTGGACGTGACATCGTCCATGTTTCCTGCCTCAAGCCGTACCATGAGCCTCTACCTGAAACTTCTTAGGTCGCCAGGATGGCTCCTTTTTCACCGGAGGCGATTGTGAAGAAGAAGATGCGCCTCCATCCAGCAGCATCGCCAACGCTCGGCTCGCTCGGCTCGTGTTTCGGATCGCCGCTGTGCCTCTGGACGCTTCTTCTCGCTTGCTTGCCGCTGACGACCATTACGTCTTTCAACGACCAATAAACCTCTTCACAGTAGCTACATTTTTTCGCCATGGGTTACATGGTGGCTCACGACTGCTGCTTCCCGCTGTGCATGCACTGAAGCATGCGCGACTGCGGCCGCAATGAGGTAAAATATTTTGGAAATAGGATTGCTTGAATAGGTGAGCCAGCAAGAAATGCGAGTAAATTTTAATAATGCGTTGATTCTTAACGAAGTTTTCTTAACATAATCGCCTTGATTAATAACAGAATATCTCAATGCGGCTAACCATGGTATTAGAACGTTATTTTTTAGTGCTCATAGCACGACAATTAATTGAACACGTCGCTCTACACATGCAGCAACAGCGCAGTCTACCTGTGGCTGTTACATAGCTACGGGAGCACTTCGCGTTGGCGCAAGCGACGTAGACACAGGCTGACAAGATGGTAGAATGGGCGTTAATTTTCCATGTACTACGTTGATATATAAAGACAGGTTAAGGAAAGACAGAAAGAAAAAGAAGATATAAGAAACATAAGCTAGAAGCTTTAGCTACAGATGAGCCAAGAACCGAAAAGGATTACACTTTAGTTACAACATTGACAGATTGTTTTTATCGAAATAAATAACAATGAAGGAGTTGGTGTCGCCATTGCTTGGTGGCGGCTGCCGCTTTCTACTTGGTTGTTAGGATATAATGCAATTATCAACAAAAATAATATATATACATTAGGTCACTGGCTAAAATCGCAGGGAAGTCATGTAAACAATCTGTTGAGCCACGATTCTGAAATAGAAAAGCTGCATGATTGATGGTAATGCGGACGACGATCATAATTGCTGTTTCGCCCTCCAGCAATAGTACGAAACGTGGGTGGACGGAACGTAGAGGACGAAAACCATTTTAAGATAATTACTGCTGTATCACTAAATGTTAAGAGAAGTTAACAGTACGAACGACTGCACTTAGGGGACTGCTGCAAAATTGAGGATTATACCTGTCAAAATAAGATTAAAAACCTTCGCGTATATCTGCTTGTTGATGTGGGAATACGAGAATGAACTAACCCAGAAGAGCAACGAAGCAATTTTAACCGAACATGTATGTCTCGCATGCTTCAAACCGGAGATGGCGGGCTTCGTTCTCTCCGAGGAATGTTTAGCGGCGACTCTGATAGCTTCATCTGGCGCTTGCAAATCAACTCTGGGATATTATTTGCATAGCTTTCCGACTACATGTTCGGCAAACGCTATTAAAATTTATTTTCTTTTCGCAGCCCAATATCACTTATAGGTAACAACAGAAATCGCTATATTAACATAATAAGTAAGGAGGACCATACAGAAATGCGAAAGGTCTTGCGAGGTGGACACGTGTGGTCTGATTCCCCTTACTGATTCCCCGTACATACACATGGCGAATCAGGTAATGAAGGGGAGAATTTGTACACGTGTTGCAAGACACTGTTTTTATTCAGTCACCCTTACTTAGATCAAATCACGTCTGCATATTATTACTGTCATTTGCGCTGTGCAGGTCAACGTATCAGAGAATGTGGCTGCCATTTGTATGCTGCAGTGCATAATATGAATATATGTATTAGTAGCGGTAGAAGAAATTTGGACAACGCCCAGATGAAGTTACCTTTGACGCCTTGATAAGCGCACATTGCTATCGTGAAAAGGATGACAGTGTCCCAGTGTAATGCCGGCTCTAGCACTATGTGGACAACATACTCGGCTGACAAATATGCCGTTGTGAAATGAACTTGGGCCATTTACATATATGGGATCTCATTATCCACAGGTTTAATGACACGGTGCATGTCCCAACATGTGTCCCAGTAGTGAAAACCAATAAGTAGTGTGCCTGCCGGTCATCTATATACATGGCCGTACATACGCATTTGCACTTTTAAGTACACAATAAATAAATAAATATATATATATATATATATGCTCTCAAAACTGCGAAAGTACTGCAATATAGGAGACAAAACAAATATTTATTTTCTTTTAACAGTTTCGGCTGGCGGTGCAGCCTTCTTCGGAGTATGTAAGTGAAATGACATGGCACAACTCGCTGCAGAGGGCCGCCCACTCAGTCTGGGGGCCAAACGAGAATTTAGAAAAAAAATTGGCCGCGTATCTGCGTGCTTCGCTGCAAATGTCGTGTAAAGACGATAGAAGAGGCGCTGTGTGAGATATGGACGCCATCTGGCAATACGTCGGGAAACATGAGTGCTGTGTTGCGTGCTGGTAGTCCCGGCGCAGCAGCAGGCGAAGACCGGCGGTGACCAACGCGACCGGCGGGGACGCCAGCCAGCCCGAAAACGCGGTTTGGCGCGAAGCGCTAAAGCAGAGAAACGTCCGCACTCAACGAGTACTCTCCACACACTCTTTTATTTACACGTCGCCTGGGTAAAACAGGAACGCCAGAGCGGCGCCCACAACCGGCAGCCTGAAGGCCGCCCACAACGCTGCTTTTTCATTTTTCAAATATTTTTTTTCACCTTCTTGGCCTTCTCAAAACTAAAGTTTTTCAACACCAACCCATGGCATTCGTACAGTGCAATACAGAACCGAAGCCGAAACACAACAATGAGCTCGTGCGAAGGGCACGGAGGAAGGCAAATTTCAGCGCAGTCGCATTTTCAGCTTTGTTGAAACAGCGCTCACTAGACGACGACGAAGTAAAAGAAGGCACAGGACAGGCAGCGCCTGTCCCGTGCCTTCTTTTACTTCGTCGTCGTCTAGTGAGCGCTGTTTCAACAAAGATGAACGCATACCAACTCGCTCAAGCTTCCATTCTTATGCATTTTCAGCGCAGCTTAAGAAACTAGGGTCCTTAAAATTACGTATGTACGCATTTTCTATTAAAGGAACACGCCACCTAATACTTACCTAGTGATGTTGCACCTCAGATATGCATGATATTTACTTTTTGATCGACAACGTTCACAAGTATGAACAGCCGTACCAGTTCAAGACGGCTGGCCCTTGGGCAAGTGGTTCAACTTTGGCCGAGTGGCTGAATCGAGGGACGTGCCGACAAACAGAAAGACAGAAAGACAGACCAAAATTTCTGCGTTTAAGTTCCCCAAGAAAGACTATCGTCTTTAAAAATGACGAAGGAAGCAACAGCGACACTTGCTTTGCTGGGGATTCCTCAGCGGCTGCAATGAAAGACGAAGAGCTGCCGGGAGCAAGCGGCTCTCCGTCTTTCCTTGGTGTGAAGTTAAGTTTGTGGCTATTCCTTAAGTTTTCAGAGTATCGCCAGACAGATATTCTTAAGTTAGGTCTTAACTAGAATGTTCAGCAATTTCAGCCATTATAAACCGCGTTGCTCGGACAGAGATCGTAGACTTAGCGTAGCAAGATGATTCCAGTTGTAGCGGCGGAAAACGGGACAGGTGGTTTTCTTTTGAACAGATTCCAGTGCGTGAATATCCGATTCTTTATGAGGATTCCGTGTGGGACCGGTAAATTGGAGAATGGCACGGATGAGAGACTTTCATGCTAGTAATTTGCTTTCTCTCGGAGCATCTTTTAGTGTGCTATTGAGAGAGCCCTATTTCTTTAGAGCTTTATTGCAAGCGTAGTATATCTTAAGATTTAGATCTCCAAGATCAATCACCTGCCACAATTTCCGTGCATTGTTCAACAGAATCATGGGTAGGTCTTCGTGAAAGTACGATTTTTTCGCCTCCTGGACAGCTGATAAATATGCGTATTCCGCGGTGTAGTATTTATCCCTGGCGCATCCGTTTAAGCTGAACTTTGCTGCTGGGTAAAAGAGCTTTCCCAAGCACCTTGCTGTCTCGGGTTGTCGGCGGTGCATCGTCGTCTGCTGTCGCCGCGTGCGCCGTCATGAGTCATGGCCATTTGCTTCATGATTTTACCTCGGCGCAACGGACACGACATACAAACGAAGAATACAGGAGGACAGGCGCCGGACTCTCAACTGATCTTTGTTCACGTCGACACACACTTAAATACATGCACGTGGTTACACAAAAAACACGCGAAAGCGATAAAATATACGGGGTTTTATCACGCTGGCCTGCTCAAATACAAAATTTCTTGTTGCTGCAGGGCGATGGACGGAACGCCGATGGATGAGTTGCTGTCATGAATTCTCAAAGCCTCTATTATCTCGCGAGTTGTCTGTTTATTATTTCTAGCGATGATGTTGGTTTTTTCAACTTGAGGGGCGCACCCGCACTCTTTGCAGCGCGCGCCCATATGTGAAAGGCCGTCGGTGCGGCAATTGGCCTCGTGTTCCCTTAATCTAACATTGATGCATCTTCCGGTTTGTCCTATGTATACCGCGTTACAAGACATGGGAAGCTGGTACACAACCCCCGTGGCGCAGTCAGTGGCTGGAGATCAGTGGTTGACACCGCATACAGCCATCTGCTGACGCTTGCGCATATTCTTCCCTTCTGATTAGGCACACAGAAGACTACTTCAACACCGAACCGGCATGCCACGTTCTTCAACCCGTGCGACAATTTATGCACATACGGTACAACAGCTACTTTCTTGTTGCTTTCCTCGTTTTTGTTTTCCTTGTATCCGTTCCCTTGAGCCTTTATTGATCTGATCAACTTTTCACATGTTCTGGATACTACATTGTAGCGACTCAAAGACGACGAAGAACTGCTTTGGCGGGGGAACGGGGGAAAGAGAAAGAAGAAGAATAAAATCTTCTGTCTCTGTCAGTGTTGGAATGTTACATTGGCGCAGTCTTCGACAGGATTAAGAACGCAACTATGTGGATAACTTTGACTTTATCCCGAAGTTCAAGTGACAGGCCATATTTTTCGACGTGCGACGTGGATGAAGAAACGTATGAATTGCCTGAAAGTGTCACGACTTCCGAACTACGTGAGTTCGTCGCTCAGAAAGCCGGGAAGACGCCGGAGGAGATCGACAACCAACCATCAGTGAAGATGAAACTGAAGTACTCCGAGTTCCAAGAACACATCATGAGGCCGCTTTTGAAAGCATCGTCAAGGGTTGCGCCAAGCAAAGAAGATTATTCCGTTGGCTCATGCCTCATGGAAATGCTCCACCGTCAGCAGCAGCACGCAGAGCGACAGCAGCAGTTCATGGACAGTCTTCTTGCCGTCATCCAGGCACAACAAAGACCCAACAAGGAGATAGCAAAGCCTGATCCATTTGATGGTGAAAGCACAAGGCCGGACACCTGGATCAAGTTCTACGAACACGCGTGTGAGGACAACTCGTGGCAAGAATCCAGTGAGCGCATCAGGAACATGCGTCCATTCCTCACCGGACTGGCTCGAAAGTGGTACGAGCTTCACTACGCTGGACACGAGACCGACACATGGGATGAATGGAAAAGCAGTTTCCTGGCAGCTTTCGACGAAAACCCCATTGAAAGGTGGGACCGAGCAATTTTTTACAAATTTCGATCAGGAAAGCCCCTAGAGTATTTTTATGAGAAAAGGCGGCTTCTTCAAATGGCAAACCCGGAACTTCCGGAGTCGGCGATAGTACCGCTCATTATTCACGGCCTTCCTAAGGAACTCCAGAGACAGGCACAAGTGCAATCGCCAAAAACTGTCGAGGAACTTCTAGTTTCTTTCAGGAAACTCTCAATTGATTCGACTTCCCAGAACCCACGTCGGCCAGATTACCATCCCGACAGGGCACCTTGGAGGTCACGTGATCCTGACAATTGGCATGGTCGAAACCGAGTGGTCAATGTAATCTCTGATGCCAGTAACGACCAAGAGCATATGGCTTCTTCGCATCCAGATGCAGCTGAAACAAAAAACGAATAAAAGAGGGTGCACAGTCCCACCTGACGACAAAATTGGAGACTGTTTTTCTAACGGCCCTTAACCTTCTGTATATCAAACTAAAGGTAAATGGTGAAGATGTTGATGCTCTCGTAGATAGTGGGGCATCTGTGTCTGTCATAAATGAGGCACTTGTAAAGAGGAAAGAAATTATTCGAGGGAGGTCGGTACAAGTACAAAGTTTTGATGGGACGAGACAAATTTACGATAAATGGGTGAGAACAAGTGTCTCTTTTCAAGGCCAGAATGCTGACATTGACGCTCTCGTAGTAAAAGGATGCGACTACAAATTTTTGCTTTCCCGACCTGATATGAAGACCCTAAAGTTAAACCTTTATTGGAATGATGAAGTGACTGTGGCGAAAGAGACGTGCGCCTCATTGAGTATCGCAGATCGCCTTATTACATGTGAGGACGACGTCCGCCGCAAGTTCCCCGAACTTGTCTGCTTAAGCAACTATCCACCAGCAACAACAAAATTTTCCGTTCCTTTCAAGCTGAAAGACGTTACACCGGTCAGGAGAAAGCCTTACAACATGTCACGCGAGAAGAAAGTTTGGTTGAAAAGTGAGATCCAAAAGATGTTAGATGCTGGCATAATACGACCATCGGTGTCTACGTTCGCCTCACCAATTACGCTGGCTCCTAAAGAAGATGGATCTTTGAGACTGTGTACAGACTACCGAATTTTGAATCACCAAACGGACCTATTCCCTTTTCCTATGCCAAGAATTGATGGAATAATTGAGGAAACAGGAGGTTGCAAAGTCTTCTCCAGAATAGATCTTTGCAAAGGATTTTGGCAGGTACCACTCGAAGAGGAATATAAAATGTACACGGCCTTTGTCACTCCCTTTGACATATATGAGTACAACCGCTTACCTTTCGGGTGGAAGAACAGCGCTGCCTGGTTTCAAAAGATGATGAATGGCGTCTTGAAACCCTTTCTTGGAGTATTTTGCAATGTCTACGTCGACGATATATTAGTCTATTCAAAAGATGAAACGTCTCACGCTGAACATCTGACTGCTGTTTTGATCGCACTGAGCGAAGCTAAACTGAAAGTAAATTTTAGGAAGAGTGAGTTCTTCAAGACAAAAATTACATTTCTTGGACGCGTCCTGGATGGATTTACTAAAAGCACTAAGGAAGAATCGGTGGAGCGCGTAAGGCACATGAAGAAGCCAGATAGTGTACACGCGCTCAGAGTTTTCCTTGGGCTTGCTGGACACTTCAGAAACTTCATAAAAAATTTTGCGGCCCGAGCGAAACCATTGAACAATTTGCTTCACAAGAACACAGATTTTATTTGGACTGATGAATGTGAAAAGGCTTACGATGACTTAGTATCAGCCATATCATCAGATCCGATCCTTACGCTACCCGATTTCACTCTTCCCTTTGAACTGACGACAGATGCTTCCAACTTCGGTGCAGGTGCTGTTCTGTATCAGCGAAAACATGAAAGAGGAGCGCAAGTTATTGGCTACTATTCGTATACGTTTACGAAGGCCGAGCAGAACTACAGCACAACAGAAAAGGAGGCATTGGCTGTTGTTCTAGCAATGAGATATTTTCGATCTTACATCGAAGGTACAAAGTTCAAACTATTCACTGATCATCAGGCACTTACCCATTTGCTGAATGTTTCACAACCAAAAGGGAGAATAGCCCGATGGATCAGTGAAATCCAGCAGTTTGACTTTGAAGTCGCACACAGAAGCGCGCAAGAATTGTCAGATGCTGATGCACTTTCTCGGCTTCCTGTAATCAGTGGCTGCGGGAAAAAGGAAAGTGTGAACTTACTCAAGCTCTGGGAAGGTACAGAGCAATTGATGCCAATAGGAGGAAAGTTCCAGGTTCCAGCTACGTTGGTACAAAAGGTTCTTGAGCTGTATCATGACAGCCCACATTCAGGAGGACACGATGGGTTTTGGCGAACCTATTACAAATTGAGAAGGCGATTTACATGGCCAGGAATGAAGAAGGATGTCGCCGATTACATCAGCTCCTGTCACAATTGTCAACACAAGAAGGCTAAATACAAGCAGAAAACGGACACTATGATATTCCCACCTCACGCAAGTGTGCCGTTTGAGACCGTCCATGTTGACTTCGCTGAGCTAAAGAAAAAAAGCGAAGGCGTGAGGAGAACTCAGTCTTTCTTAGTATGCATTGACGAATGCTCAAGGATTGTTGCGGCCAAGCCAGGAAGGGAGAATGCGCAAACCGTCATAGCACTACTGAACAGGGACATGTTTAAGGGACTGAAATGCATTGTATCTGACAATGGATCGGCATTTAGGAGCCAGGAACTTGCTAAGTGGGCACAAGAAAAAAACATCACTCTGAAGTTCACAGCCCCATACCACCCGTCAGCCAACGGGCTCGCAGAACGGGTCATACGGGACATAAAACAATACATAGCATGTACCCGGAATTCCCAGGAGGGTGGAAATGTTGCCTACAAGCAGCAGTGTCGCATCACAATAGATCCCATACAAGTGCTTTGGGATGCAGTCCCCAGTATGCGGCCTTCGGTGAACCGGCGTATCTGCCTGCAGACGACACGCTGGAAATCAAGACAAAACTACACCTTGAGGAGACCAAGAAGACTGCAGAGAGCCAAAGAAAACACAGGGAGTCGCTTAAACGAGCGTTTGACAAGCGTCATAACAACAAGATCCCCAATATTACTCTAGGTGATCTAGTTTTGATACGGAAAGGCTATGACACTCATAGTACAAAACTGTTGGGACCATTTAAGGTGACCAAGACGGCTACAAAAGACGGAATACTTAAGACCATCGGCTACGTAACGGAAGATGGTGGCATGGAAATAGCTGCCATCAGCAATGTGATTCCCTATATCCAACGGAGGGACGAAAATAAAGCCAGGGAGAGTGTAGCGACTCAAAGACGACGAAGAACTGCTTTGGCGGGGGAACGGGGGAAAGAGAAAGAAGAAGAATAAAATCTTCTGTCTCTGTCAGTGTTGGAATGTTACATACATGACCCGGG
This sequence comes from Rhipicephalus sanguineus, assembly GCF_013339695.2. NCBI lineage: Eukaryota > Metazoa > Arthropoda > Arachnida > Ixodida > Ixodidae > Rhipicephalus > Rhipicephalus sanguineus. The sequence continues at coordinate 85,611,852 of NC_051178.1, forward strand.
AAATCGGCGCACTCCAACCGGCCTACTTGTCTAAACACGCTTTCCCTAATTCTATGGCCGCATGTCTTCTGGATAGGTGACCTCAGGCATGAAGTGGCGATGCCGTCTTTTACTACTTTGGAGTGGGCTGAAGAGTAATTTAGAAAGCCTTTTTTTCGAGCGTGGCTAAAATTCCCAACATAGATCACCAGGCGTCAAGAAGATCGCCAAATCAAGAAATCTTAATTTCTGCTCCTCCGGAACCTCGTGCGTGAACTTTAGGTCCATGCCTTCCTGCTTGAACAGCTCTAAAATTTCATTCATAGTTATTGAACACCGACTCTCATCTATGAGCACCAAATAATCGTCTACGTAACGGAAGATCCTGATGTTCTCACGTTATATGTGCCGCTCAATACCTTCATCTACACATCCTAGAAACACTTTGCTAAGGATAGGGGCGATCCTAGACTCTATGCAAATACCTTCTTTTTGTGTGAACCGTTTGTCTTCGAAACCAATGACAGTGCGGCATTCATCGGTGCGGCATGGCCGCACCGTCGGTGAGGCAATGACGTCGGTGCGGCAATGGCCAATTGCCGCACCGACGGCCTTTCACATATAGGCGCGCACTGCAAAGAGTGCGGGTGGGCCCTTCAAGTTGAAAAAACCAACATCATCGCTAGGAATAATAAACAGACAACTAGCGAGATAATAGAGGCTTTGAACAATAATAACAGCAACTCATGCATCAGCGTTCCGTCCATCGCCCTGCAGCAAAAAGAAATTTCGTATTTGAGCAGGCCAGCGTGATAAAACCCCGTATATTTTATCGCCTTCGCGTGTTTTTTGTGTAACCACGTGCATGTATTTACGTGTGTGTCGACGTGAATAAAGATCAGTTGAGAGTCCGGCGCCTGTCCTCGTGTATTCTTCGTTTGTATATCATGTTCGTTGCGCCGAGATAAAATCATGAACCCATACCAACTCGCCCAACTATCAGTGTTACTGAAGGCCACTTGCTTGCCTGCATTGTTGTGCCGTGTCCATTATTGAGCGCAAGAGAGCGCGCCACTGCCTCAGCGCTCGCCATGTGGCTTGAGAGAGCGAACGGCGCGCGTTCACTATGGAAACGCTCTTTCTGCGATGAGCGCTGACCTACCAGCTCGCGAGGAACGAAAACGCGCCCTCGCCCGCGAGAGACAACGACGATGCAGGCAGCGTCTGCTAGCGAGATTCTTGAAAAAAAAGCGACAGCTCGAGCTGCACAACCATTCACCGGCCACCGCGTATATCTAGCCATTGTATCTTGACTTCCATTGTAGTGCCGTAAGAGATTTCTCTTGAGCGTAGTTTAACAATAAAGATTCGCAGCGTGCACGTTCACGAAAAGCGGACTGCGGGTCTCTGTGTCTAAACTTTCTTCTGTCTATCATGGTCATTATCAGTGATTTTGCTGTGGCATACACCGGCGCACATTGCATGCTTCGCATCTCCACAGGTTCCTACAGGTTATCGCGCATAACATCGTACTTCGCTTTGTTGAAAAAAAAAATTGGCCGCATATCTGCGTGCTTCGCTGCAAATGTCGTCGAAAGACGATAGAGGAGCGCTGCGTTACAGTTGCTGTATATGCTTCCTTTGGGTAGCAGAGTTGCGCATAGGTCTGGCTAGCAACCATGGCTTTGTCGCGAAGACTCACTCCATTTTTGCAGGCGCCATGCCTACCGGGTCACCGGTCGACATGTTTGGCGTGTCGAAGACCGGTGATTTACTTTAATTTGAATGACTAGTGTCAATCCAGTTTGCTGCAGCGGCGCAATCAAGAAATACAAAACTTGGCCCCAGCGTCAGCTTCTCCGCAACGCATGGTTGCTAGCGGCGTTTGGAAGACAGATGCGCAACTCTGTTACCTAAATGTAGCGTATGCAGTTACTCTGCGCTGCGTTAGAGTCACTAGAAAAATGTCAGAGTACCGCAAAGGTAGGGTGCACGCGGACAACATTGAGCGGCGGCGGCCATTTCCCTTCCGGACCGTCCGGCGCGTTGGTAGCGTGTGTTGAGAAGTGACCGATCTCTTCGCCTGGATGCCGTGTTACGCTCGGCGTAACTGCAATATGTGTGTGTGTTTCTTCAAAAGGATATCAGAAGTGATTTCGGGTCTGAATTGACTGCGCGGTAAGCGGTGTAGCTAATGAAACGTGCGGCGAATGTTGCCATGTGCTCGCGAAGTCTCTTCGTGGCTTCATCGGTCTCTTTTCGTTTCACGGCCGGGTGTGTTCGCAAGGTCCGGAGCTGTAGACATAGTTGCATTAGCGTAATGACCGTGCGAGATGCCATTTACTTCGACACTTGGTGAATGTTGACTGTTTGCGCTAGCTTTGCAGTCGGTGTTCATGTTCACTTCATAGCACATTCGAGAACATTATCGAACATCGAGAACATTCAGCATTGCGTCCTTCGACTGATCGCTGACGCAAATCTTACTTGCGCGCCATGCTTGCTGTTCAGCTGGGTGTTATCTGTAATAGAAGTGGTGTGTGTAAGGTAAGTGGAAGTTGTGCGTGAAGTATTTGTCTCGGTTCAGAACCCCAGCAGCCGAACGCATGGGCGAATCGGCGTGCGGTAGGTAAGGTGCATCTTATTTTGCAAATACGCTGTCATTTCCTAACAGATACGTAGAAAATAGGCCATCAAAAATGATTGACGCCACTACTCAGTTGTTTCATTTCCTATTTTTTGTCTCCTTAATATTCCCAACGTTGCAGCGCATTTGCAAGTATTTTGCTGTGTTCCGACAAAGTTTTTCTTCTTTTTTTTTGCCGTTGCCAACGCGTAAACGGCTGGGGTTCGGTTTCAGCACTGCTTTTAATTTCAACATTTTTTTTCGTAATGCACTCTTGTTAAAACTTCCTCGATGCAGTGCTTTATGTTATCTTGATCAGAAATAGCACATCCCGAAAAGCTTTAACGCGCATGCTACTGCAACACAGTATGTATATAGATCTACACACAGTATGTATATAAATCCCTCAGTGCGTGAGAGGATAAGCCCTTTTTTTTCTGTGACAATTTCTCACCCGCTAAGCAGTATTGTGAGGGTACGCTCGGCGCAATGCAGCATTAGCAACATTCTTTTTTGAGAAAAATAAAATACGCTCAATAACATTGCCTTATACCAAGTTTATCAACAGAGTTCCACGCTTCAGTTTTGCGCAGTGGCAAATGATCATGCGACAATTGCCTTCAAGGTATACAGTAAACAGTTATTATTTCAATAAGTCTTCGATTTCGCTCTCGTGCGTGACACGCTTATAACTCGAAATGCATGCACAGTCTGTTCAACAGATCGAGATATAAACAGCCGAGCAAATAGAAAGGTATGTATGTAGTTTTCAATACCGCTGAACATAGCGAACCGAAAAGGTAAAGTATCCTGTTGCATGAGAGGTTTTCCAGCAAAGTTTGTATAGTTCACTGCAGAAGGGAGTGTTCTTCGAGGGGGGCGAATTCATTCCGCGGCCAACTATGCAGCCACGTACAACGACGCTCTTTGACGTTAATGTTTCCCACACGGAATGCAAAAATATACGAAATTCCCGGAGTAGCTCACCAGCAACGTTTGGTTACTGGTGAGCTACTCTCTGGCATCTGCAAGACGCGTTTAAAAAAGCGATGAAGTACTTCTAGGGACCGTGGTACTGCTAAATGTACGGCCGCACTTTGCATTCAACGCGCCTGCACCCAAAGCGCTTGGAAGGAATATGGCGGCGAGAGGTCACGTGATGCGAGTAAGCCAATCGCGTCGGCGGCGGCGCGCGGAAAACAGATGCGATACTCTGAAATTTTTCTAGTGACTCTACGCTGCGGGAGATATGAGCGCTATCTGGCAATACGTCGGGAAACGAGCTTGTGCAGAGGGCACGGAAGAGGAAAGTTCTTTCCTTCCTCCGTGGCAGAGAGCTTTGTTCGGCGTGTCGCGTGTACAGCGCAGCCGCATTTTCAGCGCAGCTTAAGAAACTAGGGTCTTTAGATTTACGTATCTATGTATTTTCTATTAAAGGAACACACCATCTAATGCTTACCTAGTGATGTTGCGCCTCAGATATGCGTAATATTTACCTTTGTTCGACAACGTTCCCAAGTATGAACAGCCGTACCAGTTCAAGCTGGGTGGGCGGTAAGCAAGACGTTCAACTTTGGCCGGTTGTCTGAATCGGGTGACAGACAGACAGACACACAGACCAAAATTTCTGCGTTTATAAGTCCCCAAGAAAGACTATCGTCTTTAAAATGTATGGTTTATTTATTTATCAAGCGCCAATATTAAAGGACGCGTGGTTAAACCTATGATCACTAATTTACTTGAGACAGGTGATGGGCGATAATCTGTCTCGTTGATTTGTCGTTATTAAGCATAATGCGTTAGCTGTGGCTTGTGTATTACGCGTTAATTACGACACCTTTTGAGTAAGATTAAAATCAAAATAAACGTGAAGAATGTTTTTGCTTTTGTTTCATTCACGAAGTGGGGAGCTAAGTTATGAAAATCGATGTCTGTAAAGTAGAGCATTTGAAAAGGAGCTGAGCCTTGGGGTGCAAGATACTATGTTACAGAGTACATTGTTTAGCTCAAGCGCGAAATCTCGGCTACCGCGACGGGGTCTATCGCAAACGCCACAAGTGCCGATTGTTCAGTGGCGTTACAATGAATGAAAGGTAGTTCGACCTGACGCCAAGAACAGAACATGGTAATTCCTGGCTAACACCTATAAGGACGCCTGCTCCCCGCGTATCCGTACGATCAACACGAAACTCGTTAAATTTCGGAAAATCAACAGAATTATCGAGCCATGTTTCGGTAGGAATTACCATGTTGCTTTTAGTTGTCAGCGCATGGCTCGACATTTGTTCGCATTTTGAAATGAAGCTGCGCATATTAGAGGAGATTACAAAGATATGAAGACGTGACTCGCCCGTTATCTTCGGGAAGCTGGTTATTTTTTCTTGTTAAGTCGCTGCTATGCTCTTTTTACCGTCTGAGAAGCTTCATCGTACATGTAGCGCTTTGAGCGCATATATAGTATGTTGAAGTGCAGGGAATAAAGCTCAGCTTTATCTTTAGACAAGACAACAACCAATAATGCCTGCTGGAATCTCCGCAGCAAGGCTCATGATTGATATCCGTACTCATCAGGCGAGCTCTCTAACACAACCGCATTGCTAGAGAGAAGTTATGTTTGGCATGGAATGCCAGCACTTAAGATGACTTAAGAATGGCTCGATAATGACTCAGTCACATATGAACGAAGTTGATAACGCAATCAAGGGCAAAATGGCACCTCCATATAAAAACCTATGCTACCCTGCTTTATTTGTGCTTGAGGATGAAGTCGCCATTCCGCCTCACACGAGCGACACAAGACCCCTGCATACATCGAAGGCGTCAGCGAGGGTGATCTCAAGTTGATATTTATTCGCGAAGTTTGCGTCGAAAACACTCAATTTTATGAAGAGAAGGGAAACGTGACGCTGGGAACTTCAGCAACGAATACATTCAGATCAGTTGGAGATCGGCAGTTGCATACATGGAAGAAATAACGGTTCTACGCTATGTGTCCGCCTTCTCTGCTTTTGTCAAAGCTATACAAGAAGACCCGATTGTCTGAACCGCCGTTCGTCCTGGATACATAAGGAAACACGGCCTTCTGATTTACTACTTTCAGCTATACTGCGTGGTAGAAGGGTGAATCACAGACTTGGTGCGATTCTATTCTTCTGACACGCAATGCGGTCTCCGTTAACGTGATTTCATGCTCGACCTGACGACTGCACACGGTCTTTTCCCAAAGCGCTTTCAAGCAGCAGCATAGCTCCCTGGCAGAATACTTGACTGCTACGCCGGACAGTTTGGCTCAATTTCGGCTCTTGCATCCCTCATGATCGCTGTGGCTGCTTTAACGCTGGCTGTCTAATATACGCGGTGTTTTGAGAAGGCTTGTTTCCGTTCGTGTCGGTATGCGGGCTACCGACGGGGACGCGTCACTGTGACGCTGCTGCATGCGTCGCCTTTGAGATGTGCCACACGAGCGCTTTGAGGCAGCGGCGGCATTGCTTCGAGTCACAAAGGAAGGAGCACGAAAGAACACATCTCACAGACGCATGATACTGAAGAGGGACAGCGCGTCAATAGCATCTCCTTGGCAACGCGCTCAGATGCACGTGTGACGCAAGCATTCGGTACGACTGTTCGAGTACCTTTAGGTGGCGTTGCACCACGATTGCACCCTGAACTAAGGCAGCCCAACGGTTCTCATTGAGAAAAATTGTGTGCGAGAAGTATACGCGGCAGGATTCCGGCACTGCTTTCGGCAGAGATCACCGCAGCGCGCAACCAGTGCCACCGCGCTTCCATATTCGACTCGCTCGCTTTAGATAAGGTCACGTGTTGACTTCTCTTACGTCTCATTAAATTTACCTTGCGTTCTTATCGCGCATTCGCTATTGAGGATCCTCCTTTTTGTATTCTGTTACTGGTGGTGTGCTTGCATTTTTTTTTTATTCACTCGCGTTCTTTCCGATCCAAAGCGCACACGTAAGTGGTTTTTGTGCACGATTCCTTTCCGCTACTATCTTACCTTGAGATTAGCAGTGCGTACGTGCCTGTCTACCTTGTTTAGATGTAGAGTTCATGATTTCTTGCGGCACCACTCGCAATGTTTTTCACGGCGCGAGGAGTAGTTTACTTATGTTGCTGGCCGCCAAGCTATCACATAAAACTTAAAAATTGCAATTGCCGCTTCAAGGATAGCGGTAATTTATTTGCCAGTCATATGTTGCGAATGCCTAATGTTTGTGTACCAACCCAACCATATTTTTGGTTGAATTTTTTACACATAGGTAGGAGGGGGGTCTCCTCTGCTAGTAATTAGCCCACGCATATACATACTCTTGTAGCATGGTTGCAATCTTAATCTCGCTTTTTCGCCGCCTAACATGATCTTTGTTTTCTTCGGGTCCACCTTTAATCCTACTTTAACGCTTCTCCAGCATTTTTTTCGTATTTTTTTATCTCCAGTATATTTTTTCGTGTTTCATCACCGTCACTGCTGAAAAGCGCGATGTCGTCCGCAAAACGTAAGAAGCTCAGATATTCTCCGTTGATCCTTATTCGTATTTTTTTTCTGTTCTAGTTCTTTAAATATTTATTGTGAAAGTGCCGTGAATAACATTGAATAGATTGCAGCTCTTCGCGTGACCTCATTCTCGATCAGAATTTTCCTGCCTTTCTTGGCGAATACGGTGGCTATGGGATCGTTTTATTTTGGCTATGGTATCTACAGGTGTTTAGGTATTATTTTATGGCATGAGTGGGCCCACATAGCTGTGCGAGGACTAGTAGTCCGCGTAGCTACCGGAGGGTGCGCCGAGGTTTTGGAGAACCGGGACCCCCCCCCCCCCCGCCCCCACCTCGTATTAAGTATTTTTACCTTTGGCGAAGACAGTACCCTCCACCCTACACAAAATTAGGCAAGACCACAGGCTCTGACACTGAGGCTACTTCAGGTCAGGGCGTACCGAACCCCGCGCAATTGCAGAAGATCCATCCTGAAATACAGCCAACTAATGCATGTTCATTGTGCGCAGATATTGCTAATCTCGAACATATGCTCTGGCGGTGCCCCGCGTTACACGGCGGCGATGTCATCCCGCCGTCAAAATGGGAAGATGCTATTACAAGCTCCGGACTCGAAGCACCACTATGGGCAGTCCAACGGGCCCGCGACGCAGCAGAGAGACTTGGTCTTTCTGTTCCGACGGGGGAGCGGCCCGCAACGTGCTAGGGCGTGTTCCGAGTGACCGAAATAAAGTTTATTCAACAATCCATATAATATTCCGTAACTGCTGCCCTGGGTCCATATATGTGAATAAACTTGTGTTTATCACCTTGCAAATGTGTTGCTCCTTCATCACCCAGGCGCAAGCGTAGTTGGTGCAGCGGGCCTTGCATCCTTTTAGTTGTGTGCAGACAACATTGACTTTCCTTTTCGACCTTGTTGGTTCTACAGAACTCTGGGTCTCAATGGCACACTAAGTCCCCAGTGGAGCTGTTGTTGTAATTACGAAGTATTTTCCGAATACGGCGCCAATGGTAGTCGATGAAGGCCGTTGGGCTATGAATAGACTATTTTAGCACTGCTTACAGTACAGTAAAACCAAAATACCATAGTAGGCACGTTGCCGTTTTACTTTACAATACGTGTATGAGCCATTCTAATCAAGTTACAGTATACATCGAGAAACCACCGCCGGTGTCCCCATCTAATCTGGCTACACGCAGATCACGGTACTACAGTATTACTACACGGTAAATCAACACTGCTAAAACACTCTAGTAATGGGTACAAATGGTCACACCGGCGTCTTCCCGACGTCGCCGGGGACAACACCATGCCATCACCGGCTAGCTTACACAGGCCCAAGGACTGCTTGCCATCATCGGCTGAATGACGGCAGGCCCGTCTCGGTCCGACGCCGGCTAGCCCAGATCGGCCAACGCCGGCAAGCAGACATCAGGCCGATGTGGGTGAAAGTAGCGCGAGCGTGATTTGCCGAAGTGCGGCTAATATTGCCACAGACATTTGGTTGGGCCGAGATCGGTCCGATATCGGCGTGCGGCCTGGCTGAAATAAGGACCGAGCGTCACACAATGCAAATTACGTAAGTAATGGGTCGTTTAAAGCTTCCAACCCATTACAAAGAGTTCAGCCATAGTTCATCATCGTGACCAGCCGTCGCATCAACAAAATGCATATAAAGCCTTACAGATGGTGCCTCACTTATGCGCAGAATGACGAATAATGTCACAGTGCGTAGTTTCCGACTTGACAAAAGTTACGATTTGTGGCGTGGTGGGTACGTTGCTGAGGTGGGTCCGCGCAGGCCTGGCGTTTTATTGCGATAGCAATTATATGGACAGTCTCGCTGATTTTTGCCGTCGCCGTCGACGCCGTCATGCACCGTATATATATATATATATATATATATGTATATATATATATATATATATATATATAGATATATATATATATATATATATATATATATATATATATATATATATATATATATTCTAACGGCCGAACTTGTGATCCAAAACGCGCGGCGTTAGACGGCTAAGCCACGGAGAGTAGCGTCTTTCAGCATGTTAACGGCGAGCTATTTATATACACCATTTACTTCAGCGTGCTTTCTTACTCACCATTGAGATGGCGCGCTAGGCGCGCTTTAAACTTCGTCGTCCCACTCCTGCAAACGCCGAGGCTCTTGGCCCAACAGGGTGTGGTCGCCTTTGTGCGCTTATCTCTAGGAAAGAAGGGAGCGCGCGGGGGGGAGGGGAAATGGGGGGTTGTATATCTTGTGTTTTCCCCGCGATGTCCGCGCTGAAGTCACAGAGCGTACGAAGGTCACCTCGCTCGCTGCAGCGGCCGCGTTTGCGAAAGGAGCGCGCTGTGCAAACAGAAATAAGTAACATCTGCGATATTTAGTTCGCGCTCGTCCTGTGTGTACCTGTTTGCTTGTTTCGTGCCTCCTGCTTTATGTTTCAGCAGGGCGCTTTAAGTATCGAGCTGTGACGAATGATAGTTCGCGCGCGTCCTCTGTGCGTTCTTTTCCTGCGTCCTTTGGGCTCGACCGACGCGCTGGCAATTTCGAGCTGCTTTCTATTATTTCCGTTACATTCCAATTTGTTGTTATCGTATTTATTGCTTCGCCGTTGCGGCGAAACTGTGACTTTTTTTTCTATCGTCCTTACTCTCACACCACTACTTCTCACCCTCACTTCCTTTTTTGCACCCCTTGCTATTCTATACTATACATTACTATGCTATGACATGCCCTGCTCCTCACCCTTACTTCCTTTTCCAACCAGTTGATGTACTACACTATACAAGGCTATTATTAGCTTCACACTCTTCCCTTCTCGTTACCCTCCTTCGACGGCTGCGGACGTTTGAGCTCTGCTATAACAGCTGCACTGTCTGCTTACTATCAGGTGTCCTCGTCACAGAAGATTGTAGTATCGCGCCGCGGCGGTAGTAACACACTCAGTAAGCGCCAGGCCAAGAATGGTTCAATGCAGATAGCGTGGCTGTATTTAAGCTGTGTGCCTTTGAGCGCGCATGCGCATACGTTGGTGCAGAGCATGCACTTTAGATGCCGCGACATGGCACTTCCTTTCCCTTAGAAGCCGACTCTGTTAGGCTGCCTTCTTATGCGCGTAGAACGCCTGGGAAGTTCCCAGGGTGTCGGTGTCCCTGAATCTGTCTCACTGGGACACTGGGATGTGCCCAGCGATAAGTCTGTTGACTCGATGTTGTCACCTGCTGAAGGTTAGTCATGTGAGGATGGATCACGGGGTGAGAGTTGCTGCTCCGAAGACCGGATTGCGCAGAGCTCCTCCTTTGCCACCGTTGTGAGGTGCCGTGGCCGCAGTTGGCTGACGTGCCGACACTGGATTCCTCTGGTGGTGTCCACCATGACCAAGCGCCTACCTCTATATGACGTCACCGTGCCGGGTAACCACCGCTGGCCGGCTTGATTGTACTGGCGTGACCACACAAACGCCCCCTGAGGAAAACGCTGGATCGGCGCTGTGAGTCTGTTCACCACGGGGTCTCGTTCGACCTCCTCTTGAAAATGTGCGCTCAGACGGGTACTTGGCCGAAAACCGAGCATCATCTCGGCGGGCGATTGGCCGCCTTGAGTCGGTGTTGTCCTGTAATGTAAGAAGAACTTGTTATTTCGACTTACAAACTTCTCGCTTTGTTTTTGTTTATTCCTTCTTTAATGGTGCGCACAGCGAGCTCTGCATCTTCCGTTTGACTGAGGATAATATGGAGCGGAGTTGACATGGCGCATATGATTATCTTCCAAAAATTTTTAGTCACTGAACTCTTAAATTGTGGCCAATTGTCGGAGACGACTGTGTGAGGCAGGCCGAAACGCACGTCCCTACTGAAACGTTCCGTATAAATCGTATGGAAAAAATATGACTCCATACAGTTTCCTTATGAAAGATCGGAAAAATATGGAATTTTATGGACGCATACGGAAGTTGTATGGTATATATGGAAAGTTTTATGGAAAATATGGACGGATAAGGAATTGCGGAGTATATGGAAAGGTCCTTATGGAAATATGGACGATAAGGAAATTTTACGGAGTGTATGGAAAGTTCTTATGGAAAATATGGACGGATAAGGAAATTTTACGGAGTGTATGGAAAGTTCCTATGGAAATATGAAGGATAAGGAATTTTATGGAGTGACGGAAACTTTCATAAGGAAGATGTGGAACCTAAGGTGTTCTGGAAACGTACGGATTTTGTAAGGGCATACGGAAAATCGCATAAGCGTATGGAACCGTGTGGATTGTGGCCCATGCGGAAAATGTACAACTGTGTAGATACATTTTCACTGAAGGAAATCCGAGCTATAGTGGTTGAAGCATTGTGGAATAGCGCAAATAAGACACAAGGACACAGGCAAGTGCCTGTATCATCTCACTCGCCTGTGTCAATATGCGCTATTTGTGCTATTCGAGAATGGATCAACTTCTGCAGATATGACTGTGTGCAATACCCGTCACACGGCAAATCTAATGTCATTTACAACGAATTACATTAAGTTAATGTCATATTTTACCTGTACGTGTTGCTGCACGATGAAACAAATGAAGGAAACAAGCATAAATTTAAGGGCCCGTTTTTTATGTTAGACACATATTATTGAGAACTAACACTCAATCAGAACACGTCAATATTGACGAGAACTGTTAGTTCTCATTACTATTGGCGAAAACAAATGTCTTTTAAAAATTGATGACATGACCTTAGCCCTCCTGAGCCGTGACTTTGGGAGGAATAAAAATCTATGAAAACATGCTTGACATGCGCGTAGTACCAAAAATAATTTCTTATCACTAAAAGGTGCTCCTAGAATATAAACGCAGCCATTTTACACAGCTTGCCACAGCTGCACGGCACGAACGAGGTCAAGCCAAGAGCCAGTTGAAAAGCAACGTGGCCAACAACTGACCTGGCTGCAGAAATGAGACAGCTGCAGCAATTTCGTGTAGCCACCGCCTCAATCACCACAACATGAGCAATCGGACAATCAACACCTGGGGGGGGGGGGCGCTGACATTGCCCCCCCCCCCCCCCGCCGAGTCGCAGCGCCTTCTTCCTATTATGTCAGTGTGTGGAACTGACTTTGCGCCCCCCTCTTAGGTGAATGGGGGTGGCCGCTCCCCCTGCGCTCCCCCCCCTTGGTGCGCCACGCCTATGATGAGGATGCATGGTTGCCTGGTGTTATTGAGTGGAACCCATTCGTGCGATACGCAGGTTGCGGAAAACAGTTTTAACGGGCAGAAAGTGAAAAATATATTTTAAAGCGCATAAGCTTCTCTATCAAATATGCAGAATATTTATTTATTTATTTCTGAAATACTGCAATATTAAAAAGATCATATTAGGGCGATTAAGAAATAAAGATATGCAGGCTTGAATAAACAAACAAGGCACAGTAATAATGCAGGAATAAGAATCGTATATATGCAAAAGTATAAAAACAAATAGACTTACCAACCAGCACAAAAATATAACCCAACGTGAGCATTCACTCATGTTCATAGTCGTCTGTACGGTATGATGTTCATACTCACGTCTACTCACACCCCTCAACACTCACCCATACTCAAGACTCACGGCTACTCACACCAATGAGTATGCACGTGGTGTCTACTCACACCTCTCGACAACTCTTACTCACACCTACTCACACCAATGCCTATTCACTCACATTAATACTCACGTCTAATCCAACCCGTCAACACTCACTCATGCCTACTCTTATTGATGAATATTAACTCGTGTTCATACTCATGCCTACTCCCACCCCTCAACACTCACTCATACTCACATGCCTACTCACACTCGATAAATATTCACTCATGTTCATACACACATCTCACATCCTTCATCACTGGCTCATACTCACACTCGCGAGTACTCACTCATGTTGATACTCACACCAACTCATACTCTTTGATACTCACTCACGTCCATACTGCACACCGACTCACATTCATGAGTAAACCATTCATGCTCATACTCAGGTTTGCTTACGCCCTTGTGCACTCACTCGTAATCACACTCACGCCTTTCAAACGACTGTGAGTGTGTGTACTCATGAGCATAGGTCGGCAAAAAATGTGGAGCTCACTCAGGCTCACTCACCAAGCATATTTTGCCTTTAGTGCTCACTAGAACTCAGACTCACCAAAATTTTTTCTAAACCGACTCACTCGGACTCAGACTCACTGAAAATTTTCTCAACCAGACTCACTCGGTCTCAGATTCACAAAAATTAGTCAGCCTGACTCACTCCGACTCAGACTCAGGCTCGATCTGAGTCTGAGTCGACTCATTAGTGAAGGTTTGCCGACCTATGCTTATGAGTGAGTATGCCGAGCTGATTTTCACATCTTCTCCAGGTAAAAGACCTGTATACGCATTGATTGTTGCAAATGATTCAGTTCAACAAAGTGAGTTTTGTATTCATAAAAATATTTGTCTATGTTCATGGATTGGTTACCCAGAAGCTGTACAAGGTAGCTTGAAAGTAACATGTCTTAAGTAAGTCAATGAAGTTCTTTAGCTGCGGTTAAGCACAGCGTGAAATTACTAGTTAACCCATTGTAGTAGCACATGAACACTGGCAACAAAGACACATTCTCTTTGCCATAAAATGACTCAACGAAACGTTTTCTTTGTCATAATTGTGTTTTAGTGAACTTCTTGTAATTCCAGTATTAAACCAACAATGACTTCAATCAAAGAAGACCAGTGGCCTGTAGGCATTGCTGTTTGGAAAGATTCACATGTGAACAAGCACTTTCTCTGAAGTAGTATATTAGGCAGTACTTCCTTCATTTTATATATATGTGTACGTCATAAGAAACATACTCAGAGTCACCTTATAATATCGCTTGCACACACTTAAGTTCTGCCTAAAACGCTACAATAAATATATATCAGAGATCATGATTTAAGGTATACATACGTGTAAATTGTTCATAAACTAGTGGTGCTACCTGCGTGCCCTCTTTATATGACGCAATTTTATCTTCTCTGAGACACTGGCCTTAATTAAACACATTATCTTACATATTGTGATATGCGTACGCACAGTGTTGTACATATGAATACTTCATGAAACAAATGTATGCAGTTTTGTTTAAAAGCTTCACTCTCAACCATTTAGTTGCTCAAAAGGGTTTAAGAGCACACATGTGTTTACATAGTTCAACCATAAAGGAAGTATTGTTGTACTCAAATCTGTAGAAGAGAAAGCTCACTGCTCTCATTAAGAGTGACAATGTTGCACTTCTGATCCTACTACTGTAATACCTTTGTCATCAGCTGGTTATACAGCTGAATAAGTGCCTGATCTTTTTTTACATGTTGTCGTATGTGCTAATAAGTAAGAATGCTGTTCAAATCTCAAGTGATCAATAACACATATGCATCGTCATACTGATGCTCACTGTTGAAGATCACATGTCGAGCTGCTTGGTTATCAGTTTTCATGCAAGTTATCAACTAGCCAACTGTAAAATACAGACATATGAAGCAAATTTGCCTGTCTGCTCTACTTTACTATAGACCCTGGGTGTTGATGCACATGATTATTACCTATTTATACTACAAGGGTACATAAATGAAACAGAAAATAAAAAGAGGTAAAAGACGAACGAAAGGCAGGCAGGTTAACCAGGTCGAACTGACTTGCTGCCCTACGGTGGGAGGGAAGGTGATCAGAAGAAAGAATTACTCATGAAAGCACAAGGGATGTGTACGCACACTTAACCGTGTTCATCATTGATGCACCTATGAGGACTCACGTTCGTACTCACACCTACTCACTCACATTCATACTCACGCCAACTCACTCTGATGTGTACTACGTTCATACTCAGGTTTGCTCATACCCCTCATCACTCACTCGTACTCACAGTCATGCTTTTCAAATGAGTGTGTGTACTCACAAGTGAGTAGTATGCCAAGCCGTAGTCGTCATATCTACTGTAGGTAAGAGACCTATATATACACAAAGATGGTTGTAAGTGATTAAGTTCGACAGAAGTGAGTTTAGTATTGAGAAAAATATTTGTATATATTCATGGATTGGCTACCCAGAAACTTTACAAGGTGGGCTGTAGTAGGATGTCCTAAAGTAAGTGAATGACGTTATTTAGGTGCGGCTAAGCACAGCATGAAATTATTCGTTTAACCTTTGTAGCAGCACATTGGCACTGGCAACAAAGACACGTTCATATTGTCATAAAATGACTTCATGAACACGGTTCTTCATTTGTCATAGGTGTGCGTTATTGAACTTCTGGTATTCTCAGTATTAAAGCAACAAAGACTTCAACCAAAGAAGGCCCAGTGACCTCTAGGCTTTTGCTAATTGAAAAGATTCACATTGAACAAGCACTTTGCCTTAAGCAGTATTAGGCAGTACTTCCTGCATTATATACGTCATGAGAGCATACTCAGAGTCACCTTAATATGTCACTTGCACGCACTTAACTTCTGCCTAAAGGATCATAATAAATGTATCTCAGGGATCCCAATTTGAGGTAGCAAGTGTACGTGGTTTAAAGACTAGTGTGTCCTGTATATGATGCCATTTAAACTTCTCTGAGTCTGGTTTTGGTGAAATACGTTTTCTTCCACGATGTGCCACGTGTGTGCACAGTGTCATGCGTACGAAAACTTTATATAAGAGTCAAACGTATTCAGTTTTTGGTAAAGAGCTTCACTCTCTCCCATCTAGTGTACAAAGAGTCTTAGTGCACAGATCTGTTTACGTATTTCAGCCATAGAGGTAGTATTCATGTACTTACATCTGTTCAAGAGAAAGCTATCACCAAAAGTGACAATCTTGCACTTCTGATCTTGCTACTGTAATACCTTTATCATTAGGTTATGTGGCTGAACAAGTGCCTCATTTATTCACATGTTGTATGTGCAAGCAAGTGTGGACATTGTTCAAATCACAGGTGATCAATAACACATATGCATCGTCATACAGAAGCTCCCTGTTGAAGATCCCAAACCACATGTCGAGATGCTTGGTTATACTTTTCATGCAAGTTATCAAGTGGCCAATTTTAAGTACAGACAAATAAAGCAAATTTGCCTGTGCTCTACTTTCTAATACACAATGAGTCTTGACACATATGTTTAATACCTCTTTCAACAACAAGGGTAGATGAAATGAAGCAGAAAAAAAAGACGAAAAAGATGAAAGAAAGGCAGGGAGGTTAACCAGGCTGAACTGATTTGTTGCCCAACAGTGGAAGGGGGGGGGGGGGTCACTGGTCAGAAAAAGAGCCCAACTGATGTGCATGGACACATAACAGTGTTCATCATTGATGCACGGATACTCACGTACAGAACTGGGTTGTTTTGAGAAATTGCAGTAGCATATGTTTCAGCCCGCATTGCAGATTATGCTTGCAATGGCATGTTATATGATAAAATTTAAGTGCCTGTTTTAATAAGTTTGGAGACGCAACAAGGGCTTTAGAATTTAGATCATGGCTGCGTGGAGACACATGTGCAACACAGCTAGAGAGTGCAATAAAGTGAGGATGCTCGAGGTTCACCTTAAAGAGTGGAGCGCGATAGCATAATCGCGGGGCCCCGAGTGCATCATCTTCTCAATTGCTAGCGAGGTACACTTTCTATCACTTTACTTTGTACCCCTAGTTTTTTGTTTAGCTCGGTCCCTTTTTGCAGTCCTTATTTTGCAATATCGTCAAGTGGATAATGCCAAAAAAGAGAAAAATAACCGGTGTGCAAGCAAACACAGTGCCACACACATATTCTAACCTAATGTTTTTTGTTTTATTTTAAGTTTCAGCTCCCAACACGCTAACAGAAATAGCAGTACATCAATGTAAATGAAAAAAAAAAGAAAGAAAAGCATTAACTGAGTAGGACTCGAACCCACGTAAACAAGTCGTGATCCCTACGCGTGAGCCTGCTACTCCAGCCTGCTACGCCACCCGCACACAGGTCATGACATCTTCCTAATTTAATAGATGAAAGTGCTTACGCGCTATCTGAGAGTGCATAGTAGGTACACTATGAGATCATACTTATTATTGCGGGCATATATTTTGGGACCGCATCTACGCCTCACACTTTTCTCGTATCTTTCACTATAGGTTGCCGATCGCTCGCGTATGAAGACACGGATGCTTACACACAAGCAATGTAATTTACACAAGCAGTGAAGCTTGTTCCCCGAGGCTCTCTTGCGATTAATAGTCAGCCATCGCGCGAAATGGAATGATACGCCGTAACCCGTGCGTCTAGCTGTGTTCCCTCCGTGGCTGTCTAGCTCGATCACGAATTCAGCGCGGGAAATGAAGCACAGGCAGTGCCGAGCGTAGCGGCGACATCAGGATCACGCCGGCGCTGTTCCTTTGCTTCAACGCAACGAAACATCATGCCTTGCAAGATCACATACTGCATTACGTAAAGTGGTTACTGCTTTGGAGTCATCCTGCTATTCACTGAGGACGGAATACAACTACTGTAGAGTTTTGCTTCGGCGGCAAACATCGATCGTAAAGCCGCACTACTCGTCCGTGGCAAGTAGTAGAAACCTGTCGTCTGCTAGAACAAAAAAGAAAAAGAAGCTGCTGAAAAAGTATTTAACTTTTCTCGTATAAATTTTTCTTGAAAACGTCATATTTTTAACTATTTGCCAAACAACATGCATTCTCTAACAGTTTTACACGGCGACGTTTTCTTTTTCTTTTTCACGAACAACAATTCAAGCTAGATCCATCCATAGCCGAAGCCAGATGTTATTTGCCTTTGTTTGCGAGCGTCTCGCGTGTGTTCTCATCCACAAGAAGATTGAAGGTAAAAGCATTAAATTACGTAAGGAAGCTTCGTTCCTCGTTTGTGCGGTGTGCAAAGATTGCACGCAATTCCCGCTGTTCTCGGAGTGCCGATTAGTACGAGTCGTTCAAGGAATCAACGAAATGTGCGGGCGCTCGAATGACTCCATGGCTGACACCCGCGGCCACTGCTACACGCCAGTGCGAAAGAAACTAAAGGTAAGTGGGACAGCTTATTGTGTAAAGCATGCTACTCGGCGCAAGGCTCTGTTACCGCACTCGGACGTGGCGTCGTAAAGAGCCTTACGCACCTTTGCGAGCGACGAACATTGTGCGCGTTTCGATTCGCTTCGACTACGCTGATCTGAGCGTAGCCATGGCGCATCGGCACGGCCTTACGGGAGCGAATTCGCGAGAATTGCGAGAACATGCATGTGTGTGATGATCGATTTTTCTTATGTGCATTGCAGTCAGCAGGACGCAAGTGGCGCTTGCTTCGTTGTTGTTGATAAATCAAAGCCTGCAGCGCCATTTGCTGATGGGCAGCATTTTGCTCACGTTCGCGGGCTATATAATCGTAGCGTGGCTCAATTCACCTAGCCAAACCTTAAATTGTGATAATGAGCTAATTCACGGTGAAGTGTTATTATGCGCTTGAACGCTGGCTTGAGCTAGTTAAACGTAATCGTGTGTTTGCCTTGTGTAGGGAGAGGTGTTAAAGAATCTTAGTGGTAAATACGTCGCCTTCGCGTGTCAGTATATTGCACCAGCCAGCA